>NC_080785.1:160171422-160546422 GCF_028018385.1 Neofelis nebulosa
TTTATTTTTATTTATTAAAAAAATTTAATGTTTATTCATTTTTGAGAGAGACAGACAGAGCATGAGTGGGGGAGTGGCAGAGAGAGAGGGAGACACAGAATCTGAAGCAGGCTTCAGTCTCTGTGCTATCAGCACAGAGCCCGATGCGGGGCTCGAACTCATGAACCGCGAGTTCACGACCTGGGCCAAAGTCGAATGCTTAAACCGATTGAGACGCCCAGGCACCCAAAATAAATAAGTAAACTTAAAAAAAAAAAAAAAAAAAGAAAGAAAAAAGAAAGCTCTACAAGGGCCATATTCCCAGCACCTAGATCAGTGCCTGGCACACAGAAAGCCCTCAAAAACGACATACATTTGAAAAACTAAATGAGTGAGCATCATATTCCTCACCTGCACATTGACCCAGTGAATAGAGATTCTCCCCAGATAAGGGAAGACATGTGCACCTCCCAGAGCTATATTTGTCTACCTTTTTTTTTTTTTTTTTTTACTAAATTGTCTTTTTTGTTTTTAAGCTAAAAGAGGAAGTAGCTTTTGGTTTGTTACAGGATAATAGGAGACAAGAGCACGGATCCAGATATATTGCCATAGAAAATGTCTAAGCTAAATCAGCAGGTGAAAAAAATAAAGTTGCAAAATATCACAGTCATAAGAGATTCAGGGGCCAAACTATAGTCTGTAACATGGTATTTTATTTTGTTTTATTTTTTACGATTTAACATCGATTTATTTTTGAGAAGGAGAGAGAGGGAGAGAATGAACTGGGGAGGGGCCGAAAGAGGGAGACAGAGGATCCGAAGCAGGCTCCACACTGTGAGCACAAAACACGATGCGGGGCTCGAACTCAGGACCATGAGATCATGACCTGAGCGGAAATCAAAAGTCAGCCATTAAACTGACTGAGCCACCCAGGCGCCCCGCCCTTTTTTTAAATGTTTATTTATTTTTGAGAGAGAGAGAGAGAGACAGAGCACGAGCAGGGGAGGGGCAGAGAAAGAGGGAGACAGAGGATCCAAAACGAGCTCTGCACTGACAGCAGAGAGCCCAATGAGGGCTCAAACTCATGAACCACGAGATCATGACCTGAGCTGAAGTCAGATGCTTAACCAACTGAGCCACCCAGGTGCCCCAATACATGGTCCTCTTTTAAAAATAATCATAATACATACATGTGTATATATTTAATAACATATAAATATAAAAATGTAAGGGGTGCCTGGGTGGTTCAGTCAGTTTAGCATCTGACTCTTGATTTCAGTCCAGGTCACGATCCCAGGGTCATGGGATTGAAACCCACGTCGGGCTCTGCACTGAGCACAGAGCCTGCTTAAGATTCTCTCTCTCTCTCTCTCTCCCTTTACCCCTCTGCCTTGTCTGCACCCTCTCTCTAAAATTAAAACAAATTTTTAAAAATCTAACGATGGATACATACTTGAAATAAAAACCACACATAACCCTGTGATCCTGCTGACATGGTGCACAATTTCTTCCCATATTTGCACCTCTGCTTTGCTCAGTGCTGGGTTTCTTTTACAGAAATGGAACCATCTCTTGGAGTTTTGTCATCTTTTTTATCTTTTTCGCTTAATAAAACATGACAGGCATCTCTCAATGTCAATAAATATAGATCAAAGTCTTCATTTTTAATGGCCAAATGGCAGTTCGTTATATTGACAGCCACAGGATTATTGTCCACTAGGGAGCTGAGGACACCCTGTTATTTTCCCAGGGGCTGAGAGGGAACCAAGGGGCCAATCTGGGGACAAGAGTTGGGTAGACTGATGGGTGGGTCTTGTGGGGGCTAGGAGCAGGGGACAGGGGCAGTGAAGCTCACCATTCATGCAGACAGAAGGCCCGGTCCCGCTCTGTGCGCACAAGGTGTAGTGGGTGAGATGGCCCCGGAGTTGGCGCCTTGGGACCTCTCCCCATGCTATGGCGGGGGTTCCTGGCGGGGTGTCCTGGAGTCGCCAAAGTGTTGGTCCTGCTAAGGGCACTGGGGAGGAAGCCAGGGGGTCAAGGTCTGTCACGGTTCTAGAGGGTTCCACCATTCTCCAGCCCCACCACTTACCTAGTTCCTCTCTGAACCTCCAGACTGAGGGGGCAGGGGCCAAGCCACAAGGAGAGACTGCTGTCACTGTGATTCGGTAGGGGACCCCTCCTTCAAACTCCCCTGGTGGGTGGAGGGACAAAGACAGAGTTGGCGCCCCCTCCCCTACTCAGTCCCTACCCAGTAGGCGTCTTCATTTGGGTCTCCTGAAGGACATGCTGAGAGAAATATTTGGGTAAAAGTAATTTTGCTGGATGGTAGCCCCACAGAACACCACCAGGGCGGCTGGGAAGTGAAATAGGGAAAGAGAGGCAGCCCTCCAGTAAATGACAATTTCCCAATGTAGGCAATGGAAATTCAATCCCGCCGGCGACCTCTGGGAGGCAGCAGAGAGCACATGCCTGAGAGCCAACCCACCCAGGGAGGGAGGAAGCTGGGGTATGTATCCACCAACCCTTACCAGTAATCGGTGGAGGGCTGCATCTGATGGGACTTAATTCCCAAGCACTTCCAGACGGCTGCTTAGGCAGGCGAAATGCTTCAGTGACCAGAAAAAGACTTCAGGGCAAAGGAAATACAGGTGCCGGAGGCTGGGAGATGGTCAAAACACCGGGCTACGCGTGGGGTGGCTCTGACGCCACCCATCATGGTAGGTGAGGCTCCTGAGGTCCCTTCTCAAAGCCTACGGCTGCTGCATGGCCTTCCCCAGATGGGAATTTTCCAAAATCGGGGCTCCTCCTCTTTTCTCCATACATGCTATGGTCCTCGGGACTCTGTCCTTCCTAAATTTTTCACTAAATGCCTCCCTCTCATGCTCTCCCAAGTCCTTTACACCAAGGATGGGCTCCCCAGCACCACATCCCAGTCCAGAACTCATAGCAAGCCCCAGACCTGAGTATCCAACAGCCCCATGGACAGCTCCATTTGGATGAACATCTCCAACAAAACATGTCCAAGTGGATCCCCAAAATTCTGCCCAGGACTCCCCAGTCAGAACCTGCCTGATTCTCTCCCCTTCCTCAGTTCCCACGTGGTCCAGCCCTCACCCCTTCCCAGTCCACTCCCCCAAGAGCAGCCAAGGGGCACCTGTGAGCAACCGAGTCAGGGCATATCCATTCTTGCTCAGAACTCTCCATGGCTCCTACCTCACTCGGGATAAACCCAAGTCCTTGTAACCCACCAGGCTTTGCACAATTTGCCTGTCACCTCCCTGCCCTCACCTCCTCCCCCTCTCTCCTCTCATGCATTCTACTCCTGCCACACCGGCCTCCTCGCTGTTCCTCTAACATATCAGGCACATTCCTGCCTCTGGGCCCTTGCGCTGTCTGTTCCCTCTTGCTTTTCCCTCAGGCATCCTCACAGCTCCCTCTCTCACCTCCTTCGGGTGTCGGTTCAAATGTGGCTTTTCCACAAAGGCCTTTTCTAACCTTTCTTTCTAAAATAGCAGTGCTCCCTCCTCCCCTTTACCATGTTTTATTCCACCCCCCCCCAATTACACTGTCGGTGTATTTGTTTTGTTGTTTGTTTCATTGGCTGCTCACCCATAAGAAAGTCAGCTCCATGACGATGGGGATGTTGCCGAGAGGGAGGGTAGTGTGACGGCTCAGGGTTTGGCTT
Organism: Neofelis nebulosa; assembly: GCF_028018385.1. NCBI lineage: Eukaryota > Metazoa > Chordata > Mammalia > Carnivora > Felidae > Neofelis > Neofelis nebulosa. Next base: position 160,175,087 of record NC_080785.1, read on the forward strand.
CGGGGGCCTGATAATGTGGTTCAACTCCTGGTTCTACCACCTATTTGTTGTGTGGTCCCGGGGAAGTTGCTTAACCTCCCTGGGCCTTTTTCTTCACCTGCACCTCGGGCACGATAATAACAGAGGCCTACTTTATAAGGCAGTTTGAATCATTTAATGCTTACGGTAAATGCCAACAGACACCCGCGGCTCTCACTGCACACCAGTGTCCCGCACGCGGCCTGGCCCACAGTGAACGGTCGGTGAATACCGCATGCATGAATTAATGAGACTTTAAACGTAACATTCTCTCCTGCAGGCCCACGCATCAGTCCGCTATGCAAGCGCTGAGACGGGAACCCCGGGGTCCCCGGGCCTCACCTGGCAATAGCGCTCTGAGGTTCTCAGGGGGAAGCCGGATCCAGTTGAGGGCGTCCAGGGGATCCCCGTCCCGGGCCCAGTCCACCACGTGCTCCTGCAACTCCCCAGACCCCCGCTGCCAAGTCACCAGCAGTTCCGGGCTCCCGGCCACGCTCCTGACCACCACGCCATGGGGGGCAGCACTTGGACCTGGACGGGGGAGGAGTCTCAGCGGGCGACGCTAGGAGGCCCCGCCTCCCTCTCAGGGGCGGGGCGGGGCGGGGCAGGGGCGGGGCAGATCCAGAGCCTCTTACCCAAGCAGGCCAAAGAAAGGTTCGTGAGAGGCTTCCAGCTCGTGGCATTGACGGCAGACAGCCCAACCCACCCCGCCTGGCTGGGGATGGAGAAGTTGCAGCAGGCAGCCGTCTTCCGGATCAGCTCCTGTCCTTTAATCTGGAACCAGACTTTATAGCTCATCCGCACGCAGTGGCCCGGGGCCTGAAGGCCGACAGGAAAAGGGTGTTACTTACTATCTCCCATTTGCCAGGCACACGCTGTGGCTGTGGGTCTCCGTGAGGCCCGTCTGACAAACCAGTCCGTGGACTATTTCTGCCGGCTCCGTGTTACGGATGAAGCAACGGAGCCTCTAGGGGGCTCCGTGGCACAGGTGAAATTAGAATACGGTTCCAGGGCCCCAACTAGGGTGAAGTGGAGGGTGAGGCGCTCGCCTCGGGTGCAAAAGTTGAAGGGGAGGATAGGGAAAACCCAGCAATCAAGAAAAATTCTATTCTACTCCATCACAATGAAGGCCAAACAACCCATGACCAACAAAATTTCAAGATTTTAAGGACAGACAGGATCTGCCCCTGCACTTGCATGGCCCTGCCTTACTCTTTCATCGTAATCTGTGTCCTGCGTGGCTCTTCGGGATTTAAAAATCCCCGCTGTTGTACAGAGGGGAGGGAATGTGGACCAAAGAGGACCGCAGCCTCCAGGATCGTCGCTCTGGGGAAGTCTGTGAGCATTTTTGGTTGCCTCAATGACTGGTATTGTTTTTTATGTTTGTTTCTTTGTTTTGAGAGGGTGCATGTGCATGTGAGTGGGGGAGGGGCAGAGAGAGAGAGAGAGAGAGAGAGAGAATCCCAAGCGGGTTCCACTCTGTCAGCGAAGAGCCCCACATGGGGCTCGACCCCACGAACTGTGAGATCATGACCTGAGCTGAAATGTGATTGGTATTTGATGGGCAAGAGAAGAGCCAGGGATGTAACACTGTCCTGGAAACAAAAAACTGCCTCTTGACCATTGTGGCTTTAGAATGCCATCCCCACTGGAAACTTTCGTAGATGAAAAGCCTATCTAATAATGTTAACTGATCCTACAACGAAACTCCTTCTTTAAAAAGATGCTTATTTAAAGAGAGAAAGAGAGAGAGAGAGCAGGGAAGGGGCAGAGAGAGAGAGACACACACACACACACAGAATCCGAAGCAAGCTCTAGGCTCCAAGCTGTCAGCCCAGAGCCTGACTCGGGGCTGAACCCACAAACCATGAGATCATGACCTGGGCTGAAATGTGATTGGTATTTGATGGGCAAGAGAAGAGCCAGGGATGTAACACTGTCCTGGAAACAAAAAACTGCCCCTTGACCATTGTGGCTTTAGAATGCCATCCCCACTGGAAACTTTCGTAGATGAAAAGCCTATCTAATAATGTTAACTGATCCTACAACGAAACTCCTTCTTTAAAAAGATGCTTATTTAGGGGCACCTGGGTGGCTCAGTCGGTTAAGCGTCCGACTTCAGCTCAGGTCACGATCTCGCGGTCCGTGTGTTCGAGCCCCGCGTCGGGCTCTGGGCTGATGGCTCAGAGCCTGGAGCTGCTTTCGATTCTGTGTCTCCCTCTCTCTCTCTGCCCCTCCCCGTTCATGCTCTGTCTCTCTCTCTGTCTCAAAAATAAATAAACGTTAAAAAAAAAAATTAAAAAAAAAAAGATGCTTATTTAAAGAGAGAAAGAGAGAGAGAGAGAGAGAGCAGGGAAGGGGCAGAGAGAGAGACACACACACACACACACAGAATCCGAAGCAAGCTCTAGGCTCCAAGCTGTCAGCCCAGAGCCTGACTCGGGGCTGAACCCACAAACCATGAGATCATGACCTGGGCTGAAGTTGGACGCTTAGCCGACTGAGCCACCCAGGTGCCCCTAGAAGCAAACTCCTTTTGGTTTTTTTGTTTGTTTGTTGTTGTTGTTGTTTTTTTTTAAATTTTTTTAACGTTTATTTATTTTTGAGACAGAGAGAGACAGAGCATGAATGGGGGAGGGGCAGAGAGAGAGGGAGACACAGAATCGGAAGCAGGCTCCAGGCTCCCAGCCATCAGCCCAGAGGCTGACGCGGGGCTCGAACCCACGGACCGTGAGATCGTGACCTGAGCTGAAGTCGGACGCTTAACCGACTGAGCCACCCAGGCGCCCCTCCTTTTGATGTATAAAGACAAAACCTTTGGGGGGCCTGGTGTGAATGCTCACTGAACTTTAAATATTCAGAATATGGGGATTTCTAGGCAGTTTTTATTATCAATTCCCAGTACAGTCTGTGTTCTAATTAGAGAATTCTTTAATGTGCCCTGCATCACCTCACCCCTTTGAAGCCCCTGGAAACTGGCTCTATGGCCTGGTATGCAGTTGATTTTGGTAAATGTCTTAATTGTACATGGAAGAAAGGCATGTTCTGACATTTCCTATGTGAGTCTATTAGGTTGTTTGCTAGTCACATGCTCAGATATTCTAGATCTTGACTTGTTTTTCATCTATTATGAAATTACTGATAGGAGTGTGTTAAACTCTCCCACAATGGTTGTGGATTCATATATTTCTCCTTGTAGTTCTGTCAATTTTTGCTATATGTATTTTAAAGCCATATTATTAGGTACATATAGTTTTAGTACTCATATCATACTGGTGAACTGAATTGTTGCCGTCATGTAGCTACCTTATTTCCCCTTCATTTTCTTCTTCCCTCCCTTCCTCCCCCTCCCTTCCCTTCCCTTCTTTTTCTTTACCTCCCTCCCTCTCTCTCCCTTTCTTTCTTTTCTTTTTTTTTTTTCTTTCTTTCTTTCTTTCTTTCTTTCTTTCTTTCTTTCTTTCTTTCTTTCTTTCTTTCTTTCTTTCCCTCCCTCCCTCTCTCTCTCCCTTTTTCTTTTTTCTTTCTTTCTTTCCCTTTCTTTCTTTCTTTCTTTCTTTCTTTCTTTCTTTCTTTCTTTCTTTCTTTCTTTCTTTCTCTCTCTTGTGTTTATTTATTTTTGAGAGAGAGAGGGAGACAGAGGATCCAAAGCGAGCTCTGCACTGACAGCAGAGAGCCCAATGAGGGCTCAAACTCATGAACCACGAGATCATGACCTGAGCTGAAGCCAGACGTTTAACCAACTGAGCCACGCAGGGGCCCCTCCCCTTCACTTTCTACTGAATGTTACAATCAGAAGTCTTTATCATATTTTTTAAAAACATCACTATAGGGGTGCCTGGGTGGCTCAGTTGGTTAAGCTTCTGACTTCAGCTCAGGTCATGATCTCATGGTTTGTGAGTTTAAGCCCCACGTCGCATTCTGTGCTGACAGCTCAGAGCCTGGAGCCTACTTCGGATTCTGTGTCTCCCTCTTTCTTCCCCTCTCCTGCTCATGCTGTCTCTCTCTCTCTCTCTCTCTCTCTCTCAAAAATAAACATTTTAAAATTTAATATAAAATAAAATAATGTATTAAAAATTAATATTAGGGACACCTGGGTGGCTCAGTCAATTAAGCATCTAATTTTGCCTCAGGTCATGATCTCACATTTGTGAGTTTAAGCCCCGCATCATGCTTGCTGCTGTCAGCGTGGAGCACTCTTCAGATCCTCTGTCTCTGTCTCTGTCTCTGTCTCTGTCTCTCTCTCTCTCTGCCCCTATTCGGATCGTGCTGTCTCTCTCAAAAAAAAAAAATTAAAAAAAAATTAATATTAGACCATGTGGCCTAAGAGGGTTATGGGCCCTGCTGTTTTGTTCCTCTGCCATATTTACTGTGAGCCAGGGCCTAGCGACGCCTGGAACGTCGTAGGTGCTCAACAGATTGGGAGCGGTGGGGATGGGTTTCTGTCCTCTCCTAACTCCACTTCCATGCTACCACCGGAGCCCTGGCGCACTGTGCTGTATTTTAGGGAGCTGAGCCTACTCTTCCTTTCAAACCTTTGCACCTGCTGTTCCCCCGGCCTGCACCCACCTTCATGTCTCAGCTCAGACCTCCTAGAAGTAGCTGACGTTGGGGGAGGCTTGCCCTAAGCCAGGACCTCTCTGAGCATCCCTGCCCACCCCCCCCCCCCCCGCCACCACAAAGCCTTGGGGTCACCTCAAGAAGGCAGCATCAGCATCGTCACCTCTGTCTTGTCCACGTGGTTGTTATTTGGGGCTTCCTGACATGCGCGGGGAAATGGGACGGAGCCCCACAGCTCACCTTCCACAGAAGCAGGGCTTCCTGTGTGCCCGCTGTCCCGCAGACATCCCCCGATATCCATACGTCTTTTGGAGTTGCCAAGGAGGAGGAAAGGGGGGTACAAGTGAGAGAGGCACGGTGGTACAGACTTCCGGGAGGGGAGACGAGGGTGTCGGGCAAGCCTGGAGAGCCTCACCAGAGGGCGGCGTCTGGAAGGACAGAACGGGGCTCCGGTGGCCCCACAGACCCTCTTCGTTCTCCACTCGGCAGCGGCCGTACACCCGATAGCCAGTGGCTAGCTCCAGGTCCTGGATCTCAACGGGGGCCAGGGGTATGGACTTCACTTCTGGCTCCAGCTGGCGGAGAGACAGGGAAGAGCAGTGAAGCCGAGGGCTGAGTTGCGAGTATCTGACCTGGTATCTCTGCAGGGTCCAACTGCCCTCTGCTTTGCACAAGACCAAGGGGATTCCCAGGACCCAGGCCTTTTGGGTTTGACATTGGGACAACCGCCAGCAAAAAGAGGAGACAAAGTGGCCACTCTATGGCTCATGTACAGCAGTAGGTAGTAGTAAATTCTGTTATTCTCCCCCTTTTACAGGTGAGGAAAACTGAGGCCCTGGAGAGGGGGAAGTGCCTTGCCCAAGGTCACAAAGCAGGTGGGTGCTGGAGATGAGAGTCATACCCAGGCAGTCAGATTCCAAAGTCTGCCTCTCAGCATTGCTCTGAATTGCATGCATAATCACAATGACAACTTTCTTCAATATTGCAATGTTTTGCATGAGGCGCCTGAGACAACTGGTGATCCCCAATATCCATTCTCCCCGTTTTCCTTTGGAAATAGAAGCCCTGAGTATCAGCGGGGAACATGGCTGTCAAGACTGAGGACTACATTTCCCAGCCTCCCTTACAATCAGGTGGGACCATGTGACCATGTCCTGGCCAATGAGATATGAGAGGAAATGATCCTGGCAACTTCTGTGTTGTACAAAGTGCATGGGCGGGTCCCCCAACTCCTTCTGGGGTCTCCTCGCTCTAGGGTTCTCTTCCATTTTCTTGCTGTGCGAGCTTGGTAAGGTGCTTAGCTTCTCTGAGGTTGGCTTCCCCGACTGTGAAACAGATATCGTAAAAGCATCTGCTATAAAGGAAAGTTGGGAGGGACTCATCAAGATAATCTGTGCAATTAGCCTGGGACCTGATGATGCCCAGCAGGTGCTCAGAAATGTCAGCTGCCTTTATTAATTATTTTTTAGTGTTTATTTAAACCAAGCCTTGCTCCTCATCTGTAAAGCGAGTAGGTATAAAAGGCATCTACCTCGGTGCGCCTGGGTGGCCCGGTCGGTTAAGTGTCCGACTTCAGCTCAGGTCACGATCTCGCGGTCCGTGAGTTCCGGCCCTGCATCGGGCTCTGTGCTGACAGCTCAGAGCCTGGAGTCTGCTTCGGATTCTGTGTCTCCCTCTCTCTCTCTGGCCCTCCCCGCCCCCCTCTCAAAAATAAATAAACATTAAAAAAAAGGCATCTACCTCAAAGAGTTCTTGTAAGGGTTCAATAAAGAGCCTAGAATAGTGCCTGGCACACAGCAGACGCTTTCTAAATGTCTTCTGTTATTTTAAGGTTAATGTAAGCTATCGGAGGGCTTCTTTGCATTCACAAAAAGGCTGGAGGAAGTTTACTGTGTTTCTCAAAATTCCCAAGTGGAGTTTGGATTGGGACTGCATGAAATTTGAGATTATTTGGTGGGGCGGGGTGTGATTTTTTTTTTAGCTGAACAAGATGCAACATACAGGCCTTTTGTGTGAGATGGGGACAGACTCCAGGAACAAGTGAGGAACGGGTTCTGGGCTGGGTCTCTGATTTGGGGATGATGCCTTGGACCCTGCCTGGAGTAGGGTGGGGGAAGAGGGGCCGCTGACACTCACCAGAGTCCAGGCAGTCCCCTGGCATCTTTGATAGTAGAACTGGCAGACCAGGACCTTGTGGGGTGGCCACACCGGCGGGGCCCAATGGACAGTGGCCTCCAAGGGGTCATCCTCTGAAAAGTCGACGTCAGGGTAGAGCCGGGGGGCATCAGGCTTCACTGAGGAAGGAGAGGCCGGGACATATTTATCCGGGGTCTCCAGGACCACCCCCCCCCCACAGCACGCCCCCACCCCCCATCCCCCCTGTTACTTCGGGTTTCCAGGTTCACGAAGACTGGGGGCCAGAGAGGCTGGCCGGCCTCGGTACCCCAGACAAGCAGTTCATCAGACATGGTAAGCTGTTCCCGCGGAATGGTCACCCAGCTCTGCCCAGTGGGCACTGCCACAGTCCACGTTCTGTTGGGATGGCTGTGAGGAGAGATGTGGGGGTAGGGGGGTATAGATTGGGTTGGGGCCAAAGCCATCATGATAACTGCTCTGCCTGGGTTCAAATCCCAGCTTTGCTGCTTCAGGGCTGTGTGACCTTGAGCAAATGACTTCACTTCTCTGTGCCTCAGTTTCCTCATCTACAAAATGAGGGTGACAGAAGCGCCTGCCGAAGGGCGGAAGAGCGAGGGGAATCAATGAGGTAAGACGTGGAATGTATTACCACGTACGTTTAGAACATAAACCGCGTGGTAATACGTGGAACGTTTAGAACAGCATTGGCGCGGGGCGGGGGCGGGGGGGGGGGGGTTACCTGGGTGGCTCAGTCGGTTAAGCGTCCGACTCTTGGATCCTGCTCAGGTCATGTTCCCACGGTTCCTGAGTCCGAGCCCCGCACTGGGCTCTGCACTTGATAGGGCGGAGCCTGCCTGGGATTCTCTCTCTCCCCCTTCCTCTGCCCCTCCCCTGCTCGAGCTGTCTCTGTCTCTCTCCAAATAAATAAATAAGCTTAAAACAAAAAAACAAACCAAAACAGCAGTGGGTGCCCGCCACGAGCCACGTGAGCATTGCTCGTTGCATTTATTGAGCACCTACTTCCAGGCGGGCACATTTACACTTATGCAACGGTACAGTCAGCAAATCCATATTGTGCCAGGCCCTGCTGTGGGAGCTGGGGACAGGACTGGGACCAGAGCAGGCCAGGACCCGGCTCTCTAGAGCTGCTCCTCCAGTAGGGGGGAGGCCAACGAGAAACACACAAATATATAATCGATGGCTGTTATACGCGATACACAGAACAATCATCAGGGTGGAGAGGATACGGTGCGGTGATGTGGTGAGCAAAGACAGTGCTATTTTAAGAAGGGTGGTCAGGAGCCTTTCTCAGAGGTGGAGATCTTTGAACAAAGGCCCGGAGGATATGAGGGCGGGGCCGTGCAGTACAGGGTGGTGGTGGGCGGGGGAGGGGAAGCGTGTTTTAGGAAGAGGCGGCAGTCGGTGCAAAGGCCTCGAGGTCAACTGACCGGTGTGTTTGAGGACCGGCAAGGAAGCCCGCGTGGCAGGGGTGCAACGAGGGAGGTGGACAGATGCGCCCTGACTCAGGTGTCCACGGGCGCCCTCTGGCTGCTGTGGCGGAGAACACGCCGGGAGGGCGCAAACCGGAGCCCAGGAAGGAGGTGGGGACTGCGCGGTCCCAGCTCTGCTGGCCAGGATGGGGGCTAGACCAGGGTGGGTGCTGGGGAAGGAGAGAGTGCCAGATTCTGGATACTGGAGAAGGTGGAGCCGGCAAGGCTCGCTGACAGGTCAGAGGTGGGTGACAGAGAGCGGCGCTGGGGATATCCTGAAGGATTAGGTTGCAAAGATGCAAAAAAACGAGGCCTCCGTAAAACAGCAACAACAACAAAAACACAGGCGCTCGTGAAGATGCGGAGAAACCGTAGCCCTCCTACGGGAATGGAAAATGTTGCAGCTGCTGCAGAAAACAGTTGGGCCGTTTCTCAGTTAAACCCAGAATTGCGGGGCGACCCGGCAACTCCACCCCTATGCGTGGACCCAGAGGAATGGAACACAAGGACTCAAACGCTTGTAGGTGTATGTTCCTAACGGTGCTAGTCACAGTTCCCAAAAGGTGGAAACAAACTAAATGGCCATCAACAGATGAATGGAGGGGCGCCTGGGTGGCGACTCTTGATTTTGGCTCAGGTCGTGATCTCACAGTTCGTGGGGTCGAGCCCCGAACCGGGCTCTGCACTGACAGTGCAGAGCCTATTTGGGATTGTCTCTCTCCGTCTCTCTCTGCCCCTGTCCCACTCACTCTCTCTGTCTCGCTCAAAATAAATAATAAGCTTTAAAAAAAAAACCAAACAGATGAGTGGATACACAAAATGTGGTCAATCCTCACAGTGGAATATTATTCAGCCATAAAAAGGAACGGCGTTCTGACTCATGCTACAACATGGATGAACCTCCAAACCCGCTAAGTGAGGGGCGCCTGGGTGGCTCAGTCGGTTAAGCCTCTGACTTCGGCTCAGGTCATGAGTTCGAGCCGGACATCAGGTTCTGGGCGGACAGCTCGGAGCCTGGAGCCTGCTTCGGATTCTGCGTCTCCTTCTCTCTCTGCCCCTCCCCTGCTTGCACTCTGTCTCTCTCCCTCTCTCTCAAAAATGAACAAACTTAAAAAAAAAAAAAAAACATGCAAAGTAAAAGAAGCCACACACAAAAGGCCACATAGCGTATAATTCCTTTTATATGAAATGTTCAGAACCGGTAAACCCACAGAGACAGAAAGCGGGATGGCGGTGACGGGGACCGGTGGGGAGCACGATAGGGAGCGGACTGTTCGTGGGATGGAACTTCCTTTTGGGGTGATGAGAGTGTTCTGGAAGTAGAGAAGGTGGTGGCACAACACTGTGAATGTACCGAACGCCACTGGATTGTTCGCTTTGAAATGGTTAACTTTGTGTTATGTGAATTTCGCCTCCTTAAACAAGGGGGGACCTTCTCCGACTGCCCCCTCTTAAACCGAGGGGGCTTAAACCTAGGCCCCTCTGGAAAGGAACGGTGGGGACCGCTGCCCAACGATGTGAATGTACCGAATGCCACCGAACACTTAAAAATGGCTGAGAAAAAAAGATGGCATAATTTGATAGGACTATTTTCCCATCCTTAAAAAGGCAACGGCCCCGGGGCGCCTGGGTGGCGCAGTCGGTTAAGCGTCCGACTTCAGCCAGGTCACGATCTCACGGTCCGTGAGTTCGAGCCCCGCGTCAGGCTCTGGGCTGATGGCTCGGAGCCTGGAGCCTGTTTCCGATTCTGTGTCTCCCTCTCTCTCTGCCCCTCCCCCGTTCATGCTCTGTCTCTCTCTGTCCCAAAAATAAATAAAAAATGTTGAAAAAAAAAATTAAAAAAAAAAAAAAAAGGCAACGGCCCCTCCCCAACCAGTGGTTCCCACCTTTCCATGCCCCTTTTACGCCTCCCTCACTTAGCCAAATTCGACATGAATTGGAGTTTGCAGGTGTGATTCATCATGAAGCAACCCAGGTCTCCCCCCTTCAACTGTGACTTCCACGAGGTCCAGGCTGTCGGTCGGCCTCTTTCACTGCTGCGTCCCCAGCACCAGACCAGATCCTTTTTATATGCTCAGAGAAGTTAAGCTACTTGCCTAAGGTCACACAGCAATAAAAACCAGCTTCTAATTATTAAGCAATTTCTCTTGGCCAGTGCCTAACTCGTTGAACCCTCAAAGCCAAAGCTGGGAGGCAGGTCCCTTTATTCTGGCCATTTGCTGAGGGAGGAAAGAGAGGCTCAGAGAGGGAAAGTGACTGCTTTAGGGTCACACAGCAAGGAAATGCACAACCTGGAATCAAAGAAAGGGCTTGAGAGTGGGGGGGTGGGGGAGGGGTCCTCTCAACTGAGTATGCTGGGACCTGACTGGCCACCCTTCCAAAGCCTCAGTTTCCCCACGTCAGCCGGTTGTACTCACTACTTCTGGCTCTGGAGGTGCAGCGTGGAGGGGGCTGCCAGATCCCCAAGAGGTCCCCACGAGCAGTTCAAGTCGCCCAAGGGTCCAACTCCATAGCACTGCAGTGGCCCGGGACTTCCTGGAGAGGGAGGTGGGAGGGTCCCAGGGAAGAGGGTCAATTCTCCCAGCCGCCTGCACATCCCAGAGCCTGAACTTCCCCCGACTTCTGCCAACTGGGGAGGGCGATCCAGGGTCCCTGCCGGAGGCGAGCAGTAGGAAGGGGGCTCTGGATACCCCTCCCCAGGCTTTGGGCATAACTACTTCACTCCCTCTGCCAGCCACATCCTGTTGCCACCCCAAGAGCCTCCACCCCACCCCCGGGCCTCGGGCTCCCACCTCGCTGCCGACCCCCGTTCCCCAGCTGCCCTCTTGGCGCGGTCCCCGCCCCAGGAGGTGCAGAGAGGCGGCGGTCGTTCCGCAAACTTGCGGTGCACCCGGAGGCTTTGCGCCCCCGGGGCGAGCGCGGCGCCAGAGCGCCCGACACGAGCTCGCTCCAGAACTCACCCTGGGGTCGACTCCGGTGGCACAGCAGCGACAATAGAGGCAGCAGCACCAGCTCCGGCCGCGGCCGGAAGGGAGCGGCCCGGGCCCCTCGCATGGCGCTCCCCCTACCGTGCCCCGAGTCCGGCCGGCCCTGCCCGGCCCTGCCCGGCCCTGCCCGGCGCGGCAGCGCCGCTCGCCTCGCTCTCCGGGTCCGGCACCCAGGCGGCCACGGGAAGCGCCCCTCCCCTCCCAGCCGCCTCCGCACCTTGCGCTCCGGGTCCCCGCCCCTTCCCGGTGGCGGAAAGTCCCCAGCGGCGCAGGCTGGGGCTGTCGAGAGGGAGGGGAAAACGGCCTGGGGCGTCTGGCGGGTGCTGCGCGCCTCGCCGAGCTCTGTGAAACCCGTGCCCCTTCCCACCCCGCAACAACGCACACGCCGCAAAGTCCTTTGGAACTTTTATTATTGGGGTCGAAGAAGGTTCCGATCGGTCCTCCCCCCCCCCCCCCACCGAGCCTCCCACCCCAGGATGGGTGAAGGGAGCCCAGGGGTCCCCACCATTATTCTAGGGTCCACAGCTCTAAAACCCCAGCCGGTGGGGTTGGAGGAGGAGGGGCTGGAAGGCAGGGAGAAGGCAACCAGCAAAGGCTGGAATGGAGTCGGGGCGTAATTTGGAAGAGTGGCCACAGTTGGGGCAAGAGAGAATCACAGTTTGGGCAAAGGTGTCAGCGTGGCCGGTTTCAGTACAATAGGGGCGCCACTGCGGCAGGGAACAGCAGGGAACGGTATAGGCCTGGCAAAGGCATGATGTGACCTAAGGAGAGGTCAGGGGTCAGGATCAGAGGTTCCCATTTGGCCAGGTAGGGGAAGTTTGCTCGGGTTTAGGAGAGGCTGGTCAAAGGTCAGGGTTGGGGGGGGGGGCGCAGCGTGTCCCAGTGCACGGTGCCTGAGCCCTGACTTGCAGATGAATGAACGCACGAGGGGCCAGAGTCAGGTGCCCAGCTGGCCCCTGGGCCCCTGGCCACCCGGTCACTGGTCTAGCAGAGGCTGCTGATTTCACTCTTACTGCACCCCCACTTGCAGCAGTTGCTGGAGAGGCCATCCAGGACATCACGGACAGGGCGCAGAGCCCCTGACGTTCCCTGCCAGCCAGGTCGGTCTGCATACAAAGCCCGGGGGTACTTGGTCAGGGCCAGCCACTCGCTGGAGGCTACTGCCCCGTCCAGCTCGCCGTCTGTGTCAGAGTCTGTGTCTGGGAAGGTGAAGGGTGCAAAGAGTTAGTGCTTGGGGCTCAGCTGCGATCACACCCAGAGGCTGTCTCAGCTACTTCTATTCTTGTGATGCAGCTTCATGGTCAAAAGTTTCATCCCATTCAGGCCTACCTTCCAGTTTTGACAGGCAGATTATTCAACCTCACAGAGCTTGACTGTCCTCTCTTGTCATTTCTTTTCTCCTACTCTTTATTCATTGAGGACCTGATGGTTAAGAAGATGTGTTTGGGAGCCTCTCTGAGTTATACTCTGGAGCACATGAATGTACTTCTCCGACCCTTGGTTTCCTTGTGTGCAAAGTGGGGATAATAATAATGCCTACCTTCTAGGGTTTTACGTGGAGTAGATGACAGAATGAATACCCATGGAAAAGCTTAGAACAGAGTCTGGCACACGAGAAGCACTCACCATATACATACCATGTGCCAACCACTGTGTTGTTGGTGGGTTTTTTTTTTATGTTTATTTAGTCTTCACGGAGAGAGAGAGAAAGAAAAAGCAGGGGAAGGGCAGAGAGAAAGACAGAGGATCCAAAGTGGGCTCTGTACGGACAACAGAGCACCTGATGTGGGGCTCGAACTCACAAACTGTGAGACCGTGACCTGAGCTGAAGTCACACACTTAACCGACTGAGCCGCCCAGGCACCCTCTGCCAAACACTGTTTTAAAGGATTTAGTGGGCTAACTCCTCTATTCCTCACAATGACAACCCCATGAGGTGGGGGCACCTATTACCATGCCCATTTTCCAGAGGAGAACACCGAGGCACGGTTTCGTAAACCAACTTGCACAAGAACACGCAGCCATTAAGTTGTAGGTCTCCTACTTGAACCCAGGCAGCGTGTCTTCCAAGTCCACCTTTATATCATCACCATCATGAAAACTTTTAATTTTTTCGCCAGGCTCCTGCCCTTCATGAAACCAGGCCCCATGCCCCCCGCTTGAGCCCAGACTGAGCCCCCTGCCCACCGTCCTGATCCGTTTTGACTCAGTGTTGCCACTTAGCCATCCTGGGAAGATTCAGGGACTGTGCCTCTCATTTGCAGAGAAGGAGGCTCAGAGAGGGTAAGCAACTTGCCAGGAGGGTCACCAGCTAGGTGGCAAAATCTGGCCTCGTATACACCACACCCCTCACACTACCTTCCGCAGAGGGTTGAAAAGCGGTTCAGTGTCAGTTTCTCAATGGCGTCCCATCTCCCACCCGACCCCCCATCCTTAAGGGCAGGCTCATACACAGCAGGTGCTCCAAAAACCGCGGCCAGTTCTCTGACGACTCCGCAGGTCTGCTAACCGGCTCCTCCCTGCCTCGGCACAGCTCTGAGGCCTGGGCCAGTTTCCCCAGCTGTACATCATAGGACAGGGACTCTCCTGCCCTGGCCCTTCATCTCATCTCCATCCCTGGCTCCTTGGACCATCCCATGTCCCATCCGTTGTCCACCCCTCCCCGCCACCCTACCCCCCCCCCCCTCCCCAGCCTCACCCGTAGCTTCATGGGCCAGGATGTCCGACCGCCTCCATCGGGAGCCCCCGCAGGTGAAGATGACGGCCCGGATGAATTCCCGGCCACAAAGCTTCACTCCGTAGGGTGATGCCCGGGCCTCGGTGCCCAGCCACAGCTCCCCAGCCAGCACCCACACGGCCAGCAGCAGCAGCAGTGAGCGCTTGGCCATGCCGGACAGGAACACCTGGGACGCTGGGGCACAGCGACGCAACCTCCCTGGGAGTCTGTGTCCCTGCTGCCTCCTGGCCCCCCATTTATACACCCCGGGTTCCCCCCACCTGTCACGGAGAAGGCAAGTGACCTCCTTTATCTCCGCCAGCAGAGGGGAGGCTGGCACGCCGCCCCCCCCAACCCCGACCTTTCCCGTTTCCAGGAGCAAGTGATAACCTTTAACCAGGGACGGAGTGACGTGCTCCAGCTCACCGTGATCTTCATCTAGAAGGGTGAGAAGGTCTCGATTCAGCAGAGACCGGGGACCCAGACCCCACCAGACCCGAAGAGAGGGCACAGCCACATACAACCCCCGCATAGGGCTGGGTCTCCTCTAGAATAACAATGATAATGAGCGTTTCTGCTTCCGCAGTGTGGGCTAGGCCACAAGGCCAGGCACTGCTCTAAGTATTTTCCATCTGGTTCATCCTCCCAGTGACCTATGATAATGGTTCTCAAATTTGAGCAAGCCTCAGTATCTCCCAGAGGGCTCGTTAAAACACAGATTCCCGGGCCCTATTTACAGAGCATCTGAGAATCTGCATTTGCAACAAATCTCCAGGCCATGCTGTTGCTACGTTGCTCCAGAAACGGCACTTTTCTTTCTTTCTTTCTTTCTTTCTTTCTTTCTTTCTTTCTTTCTTTCTTTCTTTCTTTCTTTCTTTCTTTCTTTCTTTCTTTTACATTTATTTATTTTTGAGAAAGGGGGTGGGGAGGGGCAGAGAGAAGGAGACAGAGGATCTGTCGCAGGTTCCTCCCTGTGACCGCAGAACCCGATGGGGGGCTCGAACTCACGAACGTGAGACCGTGACCTGAGCCAAAATCAAGACTCGGCTGCTCAACCGGCTGAGTCACCCAAGGCACCCCAGAAACCGCACTATTAAGACCCACTGGACTATGAGATTAGGACTAAGATTATGCCCATATTACAGATAAGGAAACTGAGGCACAGAGTGGTGACAGAAGGGGCCCAAGCTTGGCTAGTAAGTGGGGGCGGGGATGGGGATTCAAACAGAGCCACCTGACTCCAAAATCCATGCTCTCCAAGGGAAAATCTTAAAGATCACAAAGAATATATTATGGGTAGAGGGTTGCAGTTTTGCAAGGTGAAAAGAGCACTGGAGAAGATGATCAATTTTATGCGTATTTTACCACCATTAAAAAATAACTTTAAAATGTTTAATTAAGATAACATACATCAAGAAGCTGGGATGTGCTGGGAAGCGTTTACCAATGAGTTCTCCAGAAGAAAGAAAAAAAAAAGAAAGAAAGAAATTAAAAAGACCCTGGTTTGTAGCAGCTGTTGGTTTCCGGCCAATTTCAAGGTACCAATATGACGTCTGCGTGGTCAGCAGAGTCCTGAAGAGTCAACCATCAGGTCCCACAAGCGAGTGTCAGCTGACTCGGCCAGAACGTGCAGTTGAAAGAATCATAAACAAGACACCCATGTTGTTACCGCTCAGGTCAGGAAATGGGACTGTGCCAGCAGCATAGACATCCCCCGCTGCATAATCCTGTCACAGGCCCTCCCACCCCCTAGAGGTAGCTTTAGTTGTGGCTTCTTTGTATATTGTTACGATTCTAACGCCAACATGTGCATTTCTGGGACAGATACTTCTGTTTCCTTCTTTCCTTGTGCATTTCTCTTGCCTTCTTTATTATTTTTTATTTTAGAGGGAGAGAGAACAGGAGGTGGGAGAGGTGCAGAGGGAGAGGGAGAACCTCAAGCAAGCTTTATGCTCGGCGCGGAACCCAACATGGGGCTAGCCCCCATGACCCTGGGATCATGACCTCAGCCAAAACCAAGAGTCCGATGCTCAACCAACCGAGCCACCCAGGAGCCCCATCAATTGCACTTTTGATCAAAGTATGACACGCTTAAGGAAGAGCACACAGATCATTCGTGGACACCCGGAAGAATTTTCACAGACCAAACATACTGCGTAACTATGACTCGGGTCCAGAAACACCCCTTCCGACCACCCCCCAAGATAGAAGAACGAAGCTCCACCTTTTGGGAAGGGAGAATTTGGAAGGATTTGTGGACATACGTCAAAAGTACAGTAGTTGAGGGGCGCCTGGGTGGCTCGGTCGGTTAAGCGCGGACTTCAGCTCGGGTCATGATCTCGTGGTTCGTGGGTTCAAGCCCCGCATCGGGCTCTGTGCTGGCAGCTCAGAGCCTGGAGCCTGCTTCGGATTCTGTGTCTCCCCCTCTCTCTCTGCCCCTCCTCCACTCCTGCTCTGTCTCTCAAAAATGAATAAACGTTAAAAAAATATTTTTTACAGTACAGTAGTTGAGATATGCTTTGGATGAAACCCTTTGAAGCTCTGCAAAGATCTTGTTTCCCAGTTTACCCGCTCATGCTAGCATTCTGGGTAGATTGTGTGCATAGAAGTGTTACTGTGGTGTTTGTTTATTAGTAATTTTCCATGCACCTCATCCCTTCCACATTTACTATTACTTATTATTTGGAATTCTGGAGGAAGAGTTGTTCGGTCTCCAGTTATTTGTTTATTCAATCATTTATTTATACCAATATGGATTTGTGAACAGTTATTTTAGTCTTTGGGGTGTAACCGGACACTATTGTTATTTATTTTGTTCCTCAAACTGTTCCAGCTGTGGCCATTGGGAGCTCCTTCAGTTGGCTCCTGCTCTAAGCATTTTATTTCAGGCGCTGTCCTTTCGCCGTGACTCCGTATTTTTTGTTGGTTTGTTTTTGTTTTTTTTTTAGCACTTCTTATTTCCTGGCACCACAAGAAACGCAGGGCTTGCCTCGTGTTTTCCCTGCCCCAGTCCTAGAATCAGACACTTTCCTAAGGAGTCGGGATTCCCTTGTATTGGAGTATCGCCACGGGGAGTCAAGACCTGGGCACTGGGTGTGTCCATCACTACTGGGGGTGGGGGTGGGACAGGTTATGTCATTGCTTCTAGGTCCTCTCAGCTGAGAGTCTTCCTTTTTTTATCTTTATTGATTTATTTTAATTTTTTAATGTTTATTTTTATTTTTGAGAGAGAGAGAGAGAGAGAGAGCAGGGGAGGAGCAGAGGGCGAGGGAGATACAGAATCCGAAGCAGGCTCCAGGCTCTGAGCTGTCTGCACAGAGCCCGACGCGGGGCTCAAACCCACAAACCGCGAGATCATGACCTCAACCGAAGCTGGATGCTTAACTGACTGAGCCACCCAGGCGTCCGGCATTCATTTTTTTTTTTTAAATACTGGGTAAAATTCATACAGGTAAAATTAACCATTTCGGTGTTACATGTACACGTATGTTGATAGCGCTTTTCACACAAACAGCAGGAACGACCCGTCAACAGATGTATGGACAGACAAAATGTGGTAGATGCATACAATGGAATACTATTCGGTCATAAGAAGAAATGAGGTTCGGATACACGTTACAGCGTGGTTGAACCTTGAAAACATTACAGCGAGTGAAAGAAGCCAGACCCAAAAGGTCACATATTATAGGATTGCCTTGATCTGAAGTACCGAAAATAAGCACATCCCTGGAGACAGAAAGCGGACTGGTGGGTTGCCAGGGGCTGGGAGGAGGACAGAATGGGGAGCGATCACTACTGGGTATCCCTTTGCGGGGGTGAAAATGTTTTGCACAGAGGTAGTGGTCGCAGAACATCGGGACTATCCAATCTGCCGCTGAATTGTTCACGTTAACATAGTTCTGCGTTACGTCAATTTCACGTCGATTTAAATAAACAATGCTAGGGGCTCCCATGATGGGCTGAGCTGCGTTGGAATCCCACCTTTGCCTCTTTCCTGCTGTGTGACCGTAGTAGGCAAGGCATTTAACCTCTCTGTACCTTGGTTCTCTCACCCGTAAAACAAGGAGGATTCAACACGCGCATCTTAAAACATCCCGGGGCCGGCGGGCAGCGCTGTGTACTTCTGTTATTTGTGCTTGACACATTCTCTTTGGATCCGAACTTTATCCCTTTGTCCTTTTCTTCATGACAAACTCCTGGCCTCTGTTGCCCCCTGCGGTATCTTGGGCCCGGGCAATGCTCCAGGAGGCGGGAGTCATATCTGATTGTACTGCTTTGAAAGGGCTGATGAATAAAATGCTCCCCCCACCTCCTCTTCTCCCAGCGACTCTCCAGGGACGTACCCTTCTGCCCTTTTCTCCATATCCCCAGTGCCTGGCTCGAGGGCTGGCAAAGAACAAACTCGCTGGGAAATAATTGCTGTCTGTCTGAGTTTGACTGCCTGGCCCATGACCAGAAGGCTCTTTTGTGCTCCACACAGAATCAGAGTTTTGAACCCAATATAGCTGCATTCAAATTCCAGTTCCTATGTGAACTTGAGAAAGGCCTTACACCTCTCTGAATTCATTGGGAAGACGGAGTTTATTATCATATTTCCTGGGGCGCCTGGGTGGCTCAGTCGGTTGAGCCTCTGACTTCAGCTCGAGTCATGATCTCGCGGTTCGCGAGTTTGAGCCCCACGTCGGGCTCTGTGCTGACAGCGGTCCCCCATTCTCTCTGCGACTCCCCCGTTCACACACTCTCTCTCTAAAATGAATAAACATTAAAAAAAAAAAAGAAAATTAAAAAAATAGGCCTATTTCCTTCCTTTGGGGACTTGGGTGAAATTCTGTAAAGTGCTGAGCACCACGCACAGCACACGGTAAGTGCGGTGGGTTGGGTGTGACCCTGCACAAAGATACCTCCCCGCGTCCTAACCCTCCGGAACTCTCAACCTGATATTATTTGCGGAAAGGGTCTTTGCATACGTAATTAGGGCCTTTGAGATGAGATGGTCCTGGAT
Source organism: Neofelis nebulosa (assembly GCF_028018385.1). NCBI lineage: Eukaryota > Metazoa > Chordata > Mammalia > Carnivora > Felidae > Neofelis > Neofelis nebulosa. The sequence goes on from NC_080785.1 coordinate 160,193,993, forward strand.
TATCCGGTTGGACCCTAGACCCAACGACACAGGAGAGATAAGGCCATGTGAAGACAGAGGCAGAGGTTAGAGTGATATACACGAAGAAACCAAGTCATGTCTGGAGCCACCAGAAGCTGGAAGAGACACGGAAGGATCTTCCCCTAGAGTCTTCGGAGGGAGCATGGCCTTGCGGACCTTGATCTCAGCCTTCTGGCCTCTAGAACCGTGAGAGAATACATTTCTGCTTTTGTAAGCCCCCCAGTTTGTGGCAACTATCAAAGCAGCCACAGGAAACTAATACGTAAGAGTTAGGAAAGCCCGCCTGCTACCAATATCATTATTATTTTCATTACCATTATTATTTTTGGTCAGCATACAAATGCACCCAAAGTTTACCAATCCTAAATAAAACCACTCTCTCCAAACTTAAGTAATCCTATTTCTGGATGGTCGGTACAGCCTGGTGCATCAGGAAATAAAAAGCCTAAGATCGGCTGCAGTATCTCCCTCCCAATCTCAGCCCCCACTTTCCCCTACAGGTAACTCACTGCTCTTAATCTCCCGAGTATCTTTCCAGAATTTCTGTGCACCTGTACAAACATGTGAATATAGGTTCTTATCCTCCCCACACACACACACACACACGTACACACACCTACTTTTGCATGAAAGGTAGCATTTAAAATTGTTTAATTGTGGTGAGGCGCCTGGGTGGCTCAGTCAGTTAAGCATCCGGCTTCGGTTGAGGTCATGATCTCGCGGTTTGTGGGTTTGAGCCCCGTGTCGGGCTCTGTGCGGACAGCTCGGAGCCTGGAGCCTGCTTCGGATTCTGTGTCTCCCTCTCTCTCTGCTCCTCCCTGGCTCGCTCTCAAAAATAAGCAAACATTAAAAAAATGTTTTTAATTGTTTATTGTGGTAAAATATACAAAGCACTGTCAATGTCAAATTGTCAATTGTCAATTGTCATTGTCAATTGTCAAAAATGACAATATGTCATTTTAACCATGTTAAGTGTCCTGTTCAGTAGCCTTAAATACGTCGCATTGTTGTACAGCCGTCCCCACTATCCATCTTTAGCACCCCTATGTTTTTAAATCTTCTCAGATGTTTTTAAAATTTATTTTTAAAATTTATTTATTTTGAGAGAGAGCGAGGGAGCATGAACACACGTGCACAATAGGGGAGGGGCCGAGAGACAGAGCGAGAAAAAAAGAGAGGGAGAATCCCAAGCAGACTCTACAATGTCAGCACAGAACCCGACCTGGGGCTCAATCCCTTGAACCCTGAGATCACGACCTGAGCCGATATCAAGGGTCTGACGCTTAACCCACTGAGCCACCCAGGCGCTCCTCTTCAGAACTCTTTCATTTTCCCAAACTGAAACTCTGTCCCCATGAAACACTAATCTCTCACTTCCCCCCTTCCACTCAGGCACCCATCATTCCCCCTTTTTGTCTCTATGGATTTGCCCATTCCAGGTACCTCGTGTGAGTAAACTCCTATGACGTTTGTCATTTTGTGTCTGGCTTCTTAAACTTGGCCCAATGTTTTCTTTTCTTTTCTTTAATTTTTAAGTCTATTTATTTATTTTGGGAAAGAGAGGGGGTGGGTAGGGGCACAGAGAGAGGGAGAGAGACTTCCAAGCAGGCTCTGAGCTGACACAGCGCAGAGCCTGATGCGGGGCTCGAACTCACAAACCGTGAGATCACTGTCTTGAGCGGAAATCAAGAGTTGGAACCTTAACTGACTGAGCCACCCAGACGTCCCTCTTTTCCTTTTTTTTTTTTTAAGTTAATTTATTTATTTTGAGAGAGAGAGAGAGAGAGAGAGACAGAGAGAGAGACAGAGAGAATGAGCAGGGGAGGGGCAGAGAGAGAGAGAGGGAAACAGAGAATCCCAAGCAGGCTCCACGCTGTCAAGTGCAGAGCCTGATGTGGGGCTTGAACTCACAAACCACGAGGCCATGACCTGAGCTGTAATCAAGAGTCAGATGCTGGACCAGCTGAGCCACCCAGGTGCCCCAGGCATGACGTTTTCAAGTTCATCCATGTTGTAGCAAGTGTCAAAACTTCAATTCAGGGTCGCACGTTTTATACATTCTGCTACACTTTGCTCCCCCCCCCCCACCTGCCCCACTTAACAACAAATGCCGGAGATCTCCCCATATTGAAACTCTCTTCACACACCTTGTTGTTGTGCTACAGCTGGGTAGTATTCTGCTGTGTGGATGTCCCGTAGTTAATTTCACTCCCAGAGACAGACGACATTTTTCATCCGTTTGTTCTTGAGCTAACACTGCAGTGAAAAACCTTGTAGAAATGTCATTTCGCACATATGCAAGTGGATCAGTAGAAAAATTCCCCAAAGTGAGATTTCTGGCTCGAACAGTATGCGCATTTGTGCTTTTTATAGATATTGCCAAATTTCCCCTTTGGGGGATAGATTAATCCACACTCCCTCCAGCAATTAATGAGTGTTCCGCTCTTCTATGGCCTCACCCACAGAGTGTGTCAACTTTTGGATTTTTGCCAGCATAACAGGTGAAAAATGGTATCTCGGAATAGAGAAAATTTACACTTCCCTTCCATAAGTACAGTGGGACATACTCCATGTGTTCAAGAGCTATTATAGTTTTCTCTTTCCTCTCTGGTCACCTTTGTTGTCCGTTATTTTTTAGGTTGTTGATCTTTTTCTTCTTGATTTCTAGGAGTTCTTTATATATTAAGGAGATCTCTTATCTGGTTATCCGATGGGGGATAAATATTTTCTCCCAGGTTGCCGTTTCTCCAAACTTTTAAATTAATGAACACTGACATTTATTGAGAATTGGATGGACGCCTGTCTTGTGCGGTGCTTTAAACACCCTAGTCAACCTTACTGACATCATTTTTCATCTCTAAATACTACGTATAACATGCATCTCTAGAAAATAAGGATATTTATACACTGACAAATATACAATCATCCTTCGGTATCATCTTACGCCGAACACATATTTAGGGGCGCCTGGGTGGCGCAGTCGGTTAAGCGTCCGACTTCAGCCAGGTCACGATCTCGCGGTCCGTGAGTTCGAGCCCCGCGTCAGGCTCTGGGCTGATGGCTCGGAGCCTGGAGCCTGTTTCCGATTCTGTGTCTCCCTCTCTCTCTCTGCCCCTCCCCCGTTCATGCTCTGTCTCTCTCTGTCCCAAAAATAAATAAAAAACGTTGAAAAAAAAAAAAAAAAAAAACGAACACATATTCAAATTTCCCTGAGTCTGTGAAATGTCTTTTCAGAATTGATTTACAGCCCAGACCAACAGAACTTTCTACGATAGTGGGAGTGTTCTATATCTGTGCTTTCCACCATGGTGGCCACCAGCTGGCTACTGAGCGCTTGAAATGTGTCCAATAGCGATGAGGAACTAAGTTGTTCGTTGTATTTTATTTTAGTTACTTTTATTTTTTTTAAGGGTATTTATTTATTTTGAGAGAGACAGTGTGTGTTAGAGAGTGGGGAAGGGGCCGAGGAAGAGACAGAATCCCAAGAAGGCTGCACTGTCAGTGCAGAGCCCGACGCCAGGCTCGAACTCATGAACTGTGAGATCATGACCTGAGCTGAGATCAAGAGTCCGGCGCTTAGTTGACCGATCCGATGCACGTAGGTGCAAAAACCCTCCACAAAATACTAGCAAACTGAAGTCAACAATACAAGGATCACACACCACGATCAAGTGGGATTTATTCCGGGGATGCAAGGACGGCTCGGTATCCGCAAATCAGTGCAATACGCTAGCAAAATGAAGGACAAAAATCATAAATGATCATCTCAAGAGATGCAGAAGAGCATTCGACAAAATCCAACATCCTTTCGTAACGGAAACTCTCAACAACCTGGGCATAGAGGAGACGTAGTTCGACGTAATGAAGGCCACGGAAGACAAGCCCACAACTAACATCATAATAGTATAACACGGAAAGCTTTTCCTCTAAGACAGGAACGAGACAAGGGTACCCGTTCCCACTACTTTTATTCAGCACACTACCGCAAGTCCCAGCCAGAGCAATTTGGCAGAAAAAGAAATAGGAGGTAGGGGAGACTGGGTGGCTCAGTCTGTTCAGAGTCCAACTTCTGCTCGGGTCATGATCTCACGGTTCATGAGTTCGAGTCCCGCGTCGGGCTCTCTGCTGACAGTGCAGAGCCCGCTTCAGATCCTCTGTCCCCCTCTCTCCTTGCTCCGCCCCCAGCCCTCTCAAAAACGAATAAATGTTTCAAAAAAAATTAAAAAAATAAATAAAAGGTATCCCTTCCTCCCCCCCCCCCCGCCTCCAGCAGCCACCATATTAGTGTAGATTTCAAATCTGTCTTCCTGACCCAAATACATCTAACCTACATTCACTGTCTCCATTCACCTCCCAATTGGCCCTCAGTCTTTTGCAATCTGCTATATGCTCCCCAAATGCCAATGAACCTAGGTCTCACCCAGTCCCATCTCTCCCCAAACACTATCACGCCCTCCCTGGTCCAGGCAAAGCACCCACTGGTGTAATTTCATCCCAGATAACCAATTTCTTGCTCTTCCCAAACCACTGCCAGAATCTCTAAGACATTTGCCCTGTGTTCCTGAACAGGTACATAACCTTGAACAATAGGATGTACCACTGTGTATGTTTATATGCTCGTTTTGTATGTGTGTGCAAGTATGTTGTGACTGGCACAATGGGACTGTGTACTAGATTTCCATCTGTACCCTTTTAGCTCAGTGATATATTGCATTTTTGTTAAGAGAGTCAAAGCAGTTATTAACTGATTTCCTTCAGCCTCTCCCCACCAAAAATTGTCTTACCACTTGGTGGGGGGTGGGAATAGGTTGACACAAGTTCATGTGGATACACATGTGTCCCAGGCATTTTCTCTCAAAGCCCAAGTATTTAGGGGATCACCTCTCTTTATTTATTTATTTTGAAAGACTGGGGGGGGGGTGGGAGAGAGAGAGGGAGAGAGAGACGACATGTGCCAGAGAGAGCAGAGGAGGGGCAGAGAGACAGGGAGAGAGAGAGAGAATCCCAAGCAGGCTCTGTGCGGTCAGCACAGAGCCTTACGTGGGGCTTGAACTCACAAACCTCAAGATCATGACCTGAGCTGAAATCAAGAGTCAGAGGCTTAACCAGCTGAGCCACCCAAGCGTCCCTCACATCTCAGATTTTTGTTTTTTAATTTTGTATTTATTTTAATTTTTTTTAATGTTTATTTATTTTTGAGAGAGAGAGAGAGAGAGAGAGAGAGAGAGCGTGAACAGGGGAGAGTTAGAGACACAGAATCCGAAGCAGGCTCTGGGCTCCAGGCTCCAAGCTGTCAGCACAGAGCCCGATGCGGGGCTTGAACCCACAAACCATGAGATCATGACCTGAGCTGAGGTCAGATGCTTAACCGCCTGAGCCACCCAGGCGCCCCTGTTATTTTGTAAATCTCAGTTCATTCCTTTTTATTTCCCCCCAACTTTTCCTTCGGCTCGATGATGCAATACCTTCAACAATATTTTCCCAAGATCACCTTAACTCATCAAAACCCTGCTTGCAACATAGTTCCCAAAACCTGTTGGACTGGGTGTCCTCTGACACCCGATTCCATTTTATCCATGGATATATCTGCACAGTATTCACACATTTACGATATTTTTTCCCTCTTATCCCACTGTGTTGAAAAGTTAGAACTAGCCTGCTAAGCATAACACTTAATAATAAGCAGAAATGCACCGGCTTTGATGATGATTTGCCAGTGTAACAGGAGGATGTCTTGTTTGCATTCCAATGCACCAAGGGTCAGATTCTCCTTAGTAGCTGGCACATTCGTAGATAGTTTTAAATTTCTTCTTTTTCTCCCTTTTAGCAAAACTCCACGGAGATCTCTTTCTCCTGCCGCTTGGGGGAGGAGCAGGGTTGCCGGGTCTGAAAATGCTATGGTGTCTGGGTTTCACGCCCATTAGCACGATACTTTGTAAGCTACTTTTTGCCGCCGGGCTACTTGGCTGAGGAGTCTGGATCATGCCGCTTTCTTAGTTCATCTTGCTAGAAAGATGGACATGTACGTTGCCTCCAGTGACCCACCTCAGCGAGTATGCTCACCCGGTGCAAAACTTTCAATGAATATAAAAATTTGGAACAGAACCACCGAGGCGCGGTTCCCTTGGTTTAACAGAGACCCGATGACTGGCTTAAATGCGAGAAGGTTGGTCTCTGCTGGTGGATAGCTGGGAAGCCCGTGTCCTTCTGTCCCTTGTTGTACCACCTCTAGGGTAGTATCTCCAAGGACCGTTTGTCTAGAGACATCTTTCAGTGTCATACCTGGCTGGGGGAGGAGGCTACTGGCATCTAGTGGGTGGTGGCCAGGGGCACCGCTTAATATCATAAAACACACAGGACAGTTTCCCACCACAAAGAACAATTTGGCCCCAAGTGTCGACGGTGCCCGCCTGCCCTAGAAAAGTCCCCAGTCCCTTTTTTTCATGACTGACTTGTTGAAGACACAGGGACAGTTGTCATGTGGTACACCCCCTCCCACCCCCCGACTGTGGATTTGTCTGTCTGTCGCTTCCTGATATTGTCATTTAACTTGTTTCTCTACCCTTTCCATTTCCTGCAAACTGGATGTGAGGTTGACAGACTTCATCAGAGTCAGGTTTAACGTTTTGGCAAGACGTGTCCTAGGGGAAGCTGTGAACTTCCTTTCGCATCACATCAGGAGGCCCAGGGCCCTCTACTGTGCTGCTGAGCTGCCTGGCAGCTAATGCTGGTGACAGCCTGGCCTCGGTGATCAAGTCCACACCCCTGGGCTTCGTGAGCATCCAGCATCCTGTGCATAGTTTGCTCCCCGTCATTCTCTCACCTGCTGCTTTATGACGCCCATCGACGATCATTGCCCAGATCAATGATTTCCTTGGCTTTTGCGAAACGGCAAATTTTCTTTTTCTTTTTCTTTTTTTAAGTTCATTTATTTTGAGAGAGAGAGGAAGAGGGAAGGAGGGGCAGACAGAGAAAAGGAGAGCGTGAATCCCAAGCAAGCTCTGCACTGTCAGCACAGAGCCCAACATGGGGCTCGAACTCAACAGCCCATGAGATCATGACTTGAGCCAAAATCAAGAGCCGGATGCTCAACGGACTGAGCCACCCGGAAGCCCCAAAATGGCATTTTTTTCTAATTCTTTCATTCTTTCTGCATTAAAAAAAAAAAAAGTTTATTTATTTTGAGAGAGAGCGAGCAAGCGGGAGAGGGAAAGAGACAGAGGGAGAGAGAGCATCCCAAGCAGGCTCTGCGTCATTATCGACGAGCCCGACATGGGGCCTGATCCCACGAACTGTGAGATCATAATCTGAGCTGAAATCAAGAAATGAATGCTTAATGGACTGAGCTACCCAGGCCCCCTAATTACCAATGTTTCAGAAAGGAGTTGGTCAAGAGTGTAACTTGACTTCCGATGGTATATATAACATGTGTTTTTAAGTTTCAAATTGGGGTATAACATACATAAAGGACATAGATTTCGAATGGAGAGCTCAGGGAATTTTTTATATCTATAAACCCATGCAAACACTATCAAAAAAAATAGACCATTTCTAGCCCACACTGCCTTCCCTGCCACAAAGGCTTATAATGAATATTTGCGATTGAAGAAACGATTTCCAGGCTTGGCTGTGCTCATTGGGGGGTTAGGGACTTCAGGGAGGTGGGGAAATGGGTGGGAGGTGGCAACAGGGCTTCTAGTCCCCCCCCCCTACCCCCCGTGGCCCCCATGCACACAGGGCTGGCCCTGGGACCTCCACCTGTCTCACAGACGCAGCTGCAGGGGCTGAATGGCTCTGCGGGCTGGGATTTATCCTGGCCACCTTATGCCTGCAAGTCGCATTAATTCTTGGGTGGACTTATCAGGGCTGGGGCTCCTCGAGCATTTCCAGGCCGATTGAAACTGCTGCTGCTTTTCCTCTACCGTGGAGGGTCACACCCAGGGGCATCAAAGCACATTGGAAAGGCCCAGAAAAGGAGATAGGCTGTCTGGGCTCTGCTGCCTCCCAGCTGTGTGATCCCGGAAGAATCTCCTTTTACCTCTGAGACTCTATTTGCTTTTTTGCTTTACCAGTCTAGTGGGGCGGGGCGGGGGGGGGGTGGATATTCCACTTTGCGGGGCTGTTGGGAGGTGGAGGGTTTCTGGGGAATCACCTGGCTGCCTTTACTTCTCTGACCTCACCTCCTGACGCTTTCCTCTTTGCTCATTCTGCCCCAGCCTGATGTTTATCTCCCGCCTCCCCTCCTCCCCGCCGTTCCCTCCACCTGGGTTTTATGGAGTTTGCTTCTTTTCACAACTCGGGACTGCAGGACCCCTCCCTCAAGTGACACAGGCCACTGCATCCTGCCACTCCTCTCCCACCCCCTCCCATGTCACTCTTACAGCCCCTTAAAAACCTATCTTATGTAGTCATTTCGCTAGTAATTGTGTCTCTCTTAATAAAATGCAAAGCCTGAGGTTTTGTCTGCTTTCTTTACTTTTACAGCCCCGGCCTTGCACACAAGAGGGCTGAAGTTGGTTGAACCAGGAAACAGCAGCTCAGAGACAGAGCCGCTTTGTCACACTGTCACACAGCAGGACTACAAGTAGAACCATGGGCTCTGAGCTTTTTCGTTCATTTTCCTGTCTCTGGTGGAGACCACGGCGCAAAACTGAAGAGGGTGGCGCGGCAGGCGGGGGTGGGGGGGGGTGGGGGGAGGGCAAAAAACTCATTTATCAAGATAATTACTATTTTGAGAAATCAAAATTAATGCAAAAAAAATTGATGGTTAAAATATGTTTTTGAAAAAGTAAAAGACAAGATCCGATCCAGCACTTGCGTGACTCACTTCGTCCTGATCCCACTCCTGGCAGGATCCTATCTTTATTTAAAATTTTGGTAGTTTGGTCACCATGGATTTATTTTTTCCCCATTAATTTTGATACTTAAAAAATATTGGATAGAATGTCATTTATCTTGATGATTGAGTTTTTGCGCCCTCAACCTAGTCTCGACCCGCTTCTGTCTCTTCTCTCCTGGAGAAACTGAGGCAAGGAGGACGCTGAGGGGGCGGCGCGACGGAGGGGGAAGAGCGTCGGGGTGCGGTGTGGAGCCTTGGTGAGCAGCCCGCACTCCCCTGGGGGTGCTGGGCGCCGACCTTTGCTTATCGCCCGCGCTAGAAGCCTCTAATTAAGTCCTCCGCTTGCAGGAGACCTTTCCCAGGGCTGTCCGCACCGCCTGCGGGGCGGAGATAGCCGCGGTTGTCCCAGCAGCGGTGACCTTTTCCGGCCCGATAGGAGGGGGAGGCGGGAGCCCTCGCGGAGGCCGGGTCTAGGCGGAGGTGGCGGGGGAAGTTTGCCCGAGGGATGGGACCCGGGATCGAACCCAGCCTTCACATCCCACGACCATCTTACCAACGTAGGGCAATAGGGGGGGAGGGGAAGAGCGCCCAGTGACGTCACTGAATCCCTAGCCCAGCTCCGCCGCTGACGTCACAGACGAGCCGCGCGCGTCACTGCATTCCTCCCGTGACGTAAGCGCGCGAGGCGAGGAACTGACCCACCGGGGCAGGAAGAAGTCTGAAGGAAGAGAGCTTTCCTTTCTCGCCTTTTATAGTTGGTAAGGCGTTTACGCTGAGCGGACTACCACTCCCAGCTGGCTTTGCGTGCTGCGCATGCGCACGGTTCCCAGCTGGAGAGCGCGGCAAACCTTTGGAATGGATTGACATCCCTTTAGCTGAACCATAAGGCAGGTTTTACAGCCGCAAGCCAATCCCAACCTCACAGACCCCACCCCTTTATTCTTAGGCCGCTGCTTCCTTGCGGGAGTGACGGGTTCTTCTGCCTTTGAGGGTTCAATTTCCTTTGATGGACATTCACATCGATGAATCAGAGCGCCGAGAAGTCGAGAGGGTGTTGAAAAGCGTGACTTAGGACCAATAGCTTAGCAGCAGGACCTAGCGCCATCCAATCACTTCTCCTCGCGCCGCCAATCATCCGGGACTCCGCCCCCGCTCATGACGTGTGTAGGGTGGGTAGCAACAGTTGCCCCGGTGAGGGAAACGGAGGCGCCATAGCCACGGTAGTCGTGGCGACCAAGCAACCCGGCAACGCGAGTCAACAACAACAACCGCCCGGCCGACCCCCACCCCCACCCCCCCCTGCCCGGCCCGGGGACCCCGGCACGTTCCGTCCCCCTCCCAACATCGCCTCCGAGACCTCTGGAAAGCCCTTCTGCGGACAGAAGTAGGAAGAAGCCGAGGTAACCCGGGCGGCCCTGGGGTGGCGGGCCCGGCCAGGGAGGGCGACGGGGCCCGGGCGGCGGGTGTCGCTGTAATCATAGTCCGGGGGGAAGGGGCGGGCGGTCAAAATGGCGGCGGCGACTGTCGGGGCCGTGGGGGAGGGGGCCGGGGCCCGGCTGGGGCGACACCACCCGCCCCTGGGGTCCGGGGCCCAGCCCCCGCGAGGGGCGGGCGCTAGCAGGCCGGCGGCGAGTGGAGGTCGGGTGGACGGGGCGGGGGGCTTTTATATGTTGGGAGGCGCGGAGAGGCGGGCCTGGGGAGGCTGGGCCAATGGGAGCGAGGGAGGGGCGAGGCGGGGCGGAGGTGAATGGGCGGGGCCAGGTCGAAAGGTGTGGGCGGGGCCGGCGGGTGCCGGTGGCGGGGGAACCGGGTGGGGCAGTTGCCGCCAGGGCCTTACAGCCTCCCAAAGGGATGGAAAGCCACCTGTGCTGCGTCGCTTTCGAGCCCACCCCCCCCCCCCAGTCATTCCCAGTACTCCGTGTCTGCCACATCTGAGGCCTCAGTTTTCCATTCTGTAAAGTGGGGAGAATCATTGCCATCGTCCCTTTTCTACATTTCAGGGATTTCTGACTCCTTTCAGGAATTTCTCTAAGCCTCATCTTTGAACTTTTACTGCTATGTGCTATTTTTGAATATGGTTTGATAGAACTGTTAGCTAATCTTGATTTCCACACTGCCGTCTGTTCCTAAATCTCTCTTATTCTCGGAGAGAAAGCAAAGGAAAACAAAGTTTCATGGCGAAACTGTGGGCTAGGAATATGGCTTCAGCCGGGAGGATCTGGTTTGCAGAAGTCGAAGCCCATGGTAGGGGAGGAGTGATCTGGGGTGACTGAGGTAGACGAACAGAAACTTGATTGCTTCTCTGTGCGCTGCTCTCTTAGACCTCGTATCGTCCCTGGCCAGAGGACTTGTTTCTGGAGATGGGACGATTTCTAACCTTCTTGCCCATCAAGGTCTGCCTTTCTGGGAACGGGAAGCAAATGGCGCCTGGGGAAGTTTCTTAGATTTCTTAAGCTGCTTCTCTTGGCCAGACACATGTTTTTGTGTCAATCAAGTTGGTGTCAGCTGGGTCACATGTCACTGAGGAGGTACCAGCCTCCAGAGCCACGTGGGCAGGAGCGGCACATCAAGATTAGAGGAAAGGGGAAGTGTTCCATGTTTGTTACAGGAGAATCTGAGCGACTGCTTTGGCGGGCAACAGGATCTACCTGCTTGGGGAAGGATTTATTTTTTTCAGATAGCCAGCTGGGCAAGTCCACTTTACTTGTTCTCTGTCTTGCTTTGGAGCTCGGCATCAGCAGAGCTGAGTGCAGCTCAGTGCATCAGCTCAGCTGAGTGCAGCTCTGAGTTTGCGGTGTGCAAACTGTAGCCCTTTTCTTTTAAAGTCAGTAAACTTCGAGGAAAAGGATCGTCTCAGGCTCTCCTGAGGCTTTCCTTCAGGAATTTGAGACAAGGGGGGAGGGGTGGGGGGGGTCTCACTTCTCGGAGACTTTTTCTAGACCCGTTCCTCTTTGAGAGATGACAGGACCCCTTGAAAGTTCAGAAAGTTAGAGATTAATTTTCAGAGCCAGACTGGAAATACCAAGTCGCCAGAAAGGTCATCACCACCCACTGGAAAGGCAAACTTTGAGCAGAAGGCGATGTTAGCAGTTATCTAGGCTTGTTAACTGCCCCCTCCCCCCCATAACTTTTACATTTGAAGGGCCCAAGCCCAGAGGGGTCTTGTGACTAGGGTTGAGGGCACTGGTTTAGTTCGCTGGTGGAAGCAATCAGCTGCTTTCTCGCAATCAACTGTCGCTGTGTGCCCTTCGATGAGTTACTGTACTTCTCTAACTTCAGTTTCCTTTTGTCCAAGCGAGGGACAGTGACCATCGGTAACACTCTTAATCTCATATTCCTGTGTTATGGACCCGATGAAAGAATACATGTTGAATATCAAATACAGGGTAATTGCTCAAACTGTGTTAGCGGCTCCCCTTATTATCACGATTGTCCTTTCCTGCTCAGCCCTCTGAATTACACCGCTTGTATTTATTTTTATCATTTTGAATTGGGTGAGAGCCTAGTGGCTTTAAAGGTTGACTCACTTGTTGGGCCGTGTGGGCAGATGACAGAGATGACAGAGATCCCGGGAAGCTGGATACCAGGACTCTAGTTTCTAGTGGGAAAGTGTTATTCCCCTCGCTCCTGAATAGTCCTTCTCCCGCTTCAGGAGAGCAGCCAAACAGAAAAAAATTCTCCTGGGCCTGGGCCCAGACTCAGCCCCAAGGCTTCCAGGAGGCAGCTGGGTGAGCCAGAGATGTGGGTGTCGTGGGAATGGTGTCCCTGGAGCTGAAGTCCTTGCCCTCCCCTCCCCATACACATCTCAACATCTCGGGGATGGGCCAGGCAGACTTCCCCAGGGATGCAGCCTGCAGACAGCAACGGCACACTGTATGCTCTTCTTGGGCTGGGCAGCCCGTTCTGGACCAGGGGGCATTGCCCAGCCCTGCTGCACAAGCCTGCTGCTGGCAGGCAGAGGCAGGAGGCAGTAACTCTTTGACAAGGTCTCGTCCATTGGTAGATTCACAGTGACCTTTGACACTCATTAACAGTGTGTTCCTGGCATGTGGACACTCATTTGACAGTAAAAGTTGAGTCCCTACTATGTGCCAGTCAGTGTTCTGGACCCGGAGGTCAGTGATGGGCAAGGCGGGCCAGGTCTCGGCCCTGGGAGAGCTTGTGTTTCTGGTCATGGAAGGAAGAGGAACTACGGATAAGAAAATGGGGGGGGGGGGGGCGCCTGGGTGGCTCAGCCGGCTAAGCGGCTGACTCTTAACTTTGGCTCAGGTCATGATCTCACTGTTCGTGAGTTCGGGCCCCGCATTGGGCTCTGTGCTCACAGAGCAGAGTCTGCTTTGTATCCTCTGTCTCCCTCTTTCTGCCCTTCCCCTGCTCGCTCTCTCTCTCTCTCTCTCTCTCTCTCTCTCAAAAATAAAATAAATGTTTAAAAAAAGAAAAAAGAAGCAAATAAGGAAATAAGGAAATAGAGGTCCAGGAAGAAAATAAAACAGGAGTCTGTGCTTCAGAGTACTTGGGGTGGGAGGCACACTTGAGACCCAAGAAGGTGACATATAAGCTGAGACCTGAATGATATGAGGCAGCCAGCAGTGGAGAATGGGAATAGAGGTGAGGAGAGGATGTCAGTCAGGTGGAAGAGTTGGTGCAAAGGTCCTGAGGCAGGAGGAGGCATGGAACATTCTCGGAGCAAGAGCCAGTTTGACTAGAACATTCAAAGTGAGAAGGAGAGACTTGAGGGGCTAGATGCCTCGAGGCCCAGAGGTCTTGGGACGGGCTCTGGATTTTATTTAATTTCTGTGATAGGAGCCTTGGAACCTCTTGAATACAAGAGTGACAAGATAGGATTTGTGTTTTCAAAGGATCTTAAAGACTATAGAGGCGAGTCTGGAGCTAGGAGCCAGTAATGACAGTGTTGTGGGGGTCTGACAACTGGGATTGGCTGATGAAAGTGGAGAGAAGTGTCCAGCCTTAGGATCTGTTTTGGAGGAATTACAGAGAAGTCTTAAAAACTCACTGGATATAGAGGATCAAGGAAACGCACATCATGATATTTAAATTCCCTGTTCCCCTGCAAGTTCCCCATTGAAGCCATTCTACGGATGAGGAAAGTGAGCTTTCTTTCCATTTCCTTCTGAGGGCCTTGTCCAAGATGTAAACCATCTCGTTGTAGAATCTGGCATCCAGAACAGAGGTCGGCAAACTTTGACTGCCACCTGGTTTTGTGTGGCCTGTGAACAAAGAATGATTTTTACACTTTTAAGAGACTGGGGGGAAAAAATCTAAAAGGAGAATATTGTGTGGCATGAATAAAATGTCCTGGCATGATAGGATATGAAATTCAAATTTCAGTGTCTATAAATAAAGTTTTATTAGCACATAGCTGCGTTCATTTATTTACATATTATCTATGGCTGCTTTCACTGCAAGGGCAGAGTTGAATAGTTGCAATAGAGGCTGCCTGCCCACAGATTGATTCAATGATTGATGCAAACATTCTCCAAAAAGAGATACTGACTTTGAAAGATAGACACAGCCATTGGTGACTTTCTTGGCAGTTTCACTGCCAAGGAACAGGTTTGCTGAGTGATTCCCTTGTTCTGTGTGCCCTGCTCTGTAAAGAAAGGGGTCTCATGCCGTATAAATATTTGTGACTTATTTCTCTCTAGGGAGCACCTTGCAAAACAGTGCTTAACCTACTCATCCACCAATGGAAAGAAAAGGGCTCCCTGGTCACACAATTGTGGGAAACTTGGGATCCTGTATGGCCCTTCCTGGAGACTGATGGCAATGACAGTGCTCAGAAGGTGTCCAATAGAGAAGTTGGTTTAACTGTTTCACTAATCTCCCCTTCTTTTCAAAAAAAAAAAAAAAAGAATTAATGTTTATGTATTTTTAAGAGAGACAGAGAGAGAAACAGACTCCGAGTGGGGGAGGGGCAGAGAGCGGAAGACACAGAATCTGAAGCAGGCTCTAGGCTCTAAGCTGTCAGCACAGAGCCTGATGCGGGGCTCCAGCTCACAAACAGTGAGATGGTGACCTGAGCCGAAGTCAGACACTTAACAGGCTGAGCCACCCAGGCGCCCCTCCCCTCCTCCTTTTCAATTTCGCTGTTCAGCCTTCATTGTCCCTCCCTTCCCCTGCCCCTGAGTGGAAGGAATGAGGCCTTCGGGCTTTGAAAGCACCTGCAAGTGTGGAGCTTTTAAAGTTCTTTCCTTGTGGGAGGTACCCCAGGAGCAAGCCGTGCTGGGGCTCAGAAAAGCCCAGGCCAGGGTTTCTCACAGACGTCCCCCAGGGCCACCTGCCTCGAACCATCTGTTGGAGAGTTGGCTCAAACAGCAGACTCTGGGGCCATCCCAGACTCTGGGCAGTGGGGCCCAGGAGCCTGCATTTAACTAGCTCCGTAGGTGATGCTGATGAACAAACACCAGGGTTGGAGTCCCCCTGGGCACCTCTTTCTAAGACCTCTTTCCCCTTCCCCCTCCATCTCTACCTGGCACAGATATTTGTTCAAGGAGAAGGAGAATAGTGGTTTCCACCTCTCAGGGCTTACTGGGTGCTGGGCTTGTCTCGTCGGACCTTTACACCAGCCCTATGCATCAGTGTCCTCCTCATCCCCAGGTACAGATGGGGAATCTGAGGCCCAGCGGAAGGTCAGTAACGTGTTCATGAATTAAGAGACCAGTCAGGGTTCGTGTCGAGGTGGCTCTGACCCCAAACAGACGGACACTGATCAGCAGCCGTGACTCGAGCACCTGAGCTCGGCCAGAGTTTGCACCTGATGGTGTGAGGAGCCCCCATAAGGCAGCCCCTCTGATGCTGGCATGAAGACTTTGGGAGGGCAGGGGCTGCAGGATGATGACATTTTCTTGCGCGTGGCAGGTGTTTAATCTCTGTGCATGGGGCTCAGGTATCCCCATCTGGAAAACAGGGAACACGCTATGTACTGATTGAGAGAAGTAAGTGAGCCCTGCGCCTGGCTCCCGGGGTGGGGCTAGCAGTTAAGAGCACACATCTGGAGCTCAGAGAGACCCAGGTTCAAATCCTCTTCTTACCAGTTGCTGGGCACCCTTGGCGCGGTTTTGCTCATCTGTAAGATGGCCATGGTGGCTCCTCCGTCATGGGGCTGCTGTGCAGAGGTGATCGCAGCCAGGGCTCCTGGGGCTTCCGGTCAACCAAGAGTTGTTCCCCCCCCCCCCCCCCCCCCCGCGTCCTTCCCCTTGCAAATCCCACTTGCAAACCCTTCCCCTTGCAAATCCCACTCCTGGTCACCAGTGGCCGGAGGGCTGCCTGCTGGCGCGCGATGGCACACAGGTGCTCAAGGGTTAGCGCAGGAGAGCCTCTGGTTCAGCGGCCAGCGGGGCCTGGAGTGCCCATGGGTGTCACAGGCGACCACGGGCAGGGCTGTCAAACTCAAATACTTCCCTGGGCTGGCAGGGGCCGCGAAGATACCGGGGCTGGAGCTTCTGTTAACCACCCCAGTGTTGGTTCCGCTGTCCTCAGATGTTCAGGGGCTGGGGATGGCACCCGTTAGTGTGGGCGGCGGCGGCGGCGGCGGCGGCGGCGGCGGCGGCGGCGGCCCGGGAAACCTTTTGCCCATCTTCTGGGCTTGGTGAGAGGGAGGTGGGGCTTGCGGGGGTGGGGCTTAGCACTGGGAGGGGCGCGGTCAGCTAGAAGGGACCGGGCTCATCAGGAGGGGCGGGTGCCTAGCCCAGTACCTGGGAGCGGGACCCACGACCCCTCAGCAGCCAGAAAAGCTGCCTCTGCCTGGTTGGGCCGGCCCCGTTCTGAGGTCAGCGGTGACTGCTGAGCCTGCCCTGTGGCCGGGGCCTGCTCCCAGCCCGGTGCCCCTAGACTCGGAAGGGCACTCTTCCTGTGATGAGCTCACATCTGCTATGGTAACCCATTATGGTCCATTCAAGGGCCTGAAAGCCTCTGTGGCCACAAGCTGCTCTAAGAGCTTTTTGGACTCAAAAACACTCTTCCCTTGTCTGGCACCCCACTGGGAATGATACCCAGCCAAGAATCCAAGTCCAAATAGCAGGCATGTAGGGAACTGGGGCAGGCTGGCTGCGAGACAGCTTTCCCCACGACCTTACCTTCCAACAATTAGCCAGCTACTCAGGTGCTCAGAGTGCCCAGGATTCAGCCTCAGCCTGCTGTGTGGCCTGGAGCAAGCTCCTTAACCTCTCTGAGCCTCAGCTCCTCACCTGGCAGGAGCAAACCCAAACCCAGGCATGGTTGTTGCAAAGTTTAAAATGAAATAATGGAGAGAAAGCACTCAGCACATTGCCCAGTCTGCAGGAGCCCTCAGGAGAAGTGTACTATTTGTCTCTGGGTGAGGGCCCAAGACCCTCCCTCCTTTGACACAGGGGTCCCCCAGGCAGCCGAGGCTGGGAAGGAAGAAGGCAGAAGCCCTGGACAGGGGTGAGTGGAAGAAGCGTGGGCCAGCCCCAGTCCATAACCAGTTCCCCTGCAGTGATGGGTTGGTTGTCTCTGGCCACCAGCCTCAGGATTTAATTAAGTTAGCAATGAACCTAACCGTGTCTCTAGGGAGCCAGGAGCTGCCCCTGGTTTCCTCCGCCTGTAGATTAATTCTTGTTTTTCCTTCCTTTTTTTTTTTTTTTTTTTTGTTCCCCCCCTCCCCTTCTTCCCAAGGAAGAAAAAAAAAAAAGCCTTATTTATTATCATTTCCCCCACTGTTGGCATGGCAACACCAGCATACGTTACTGAGCTCCAGGCAGCCCCACAACCATCCCAGCCACCACAGGCCCAGCC
Source organism: Neofelis nebulosa (assembly GCF_028018385.1). Lineage (NCBI taxonomy): Eukaryota > Metazoa > Chordata > Mammalia > Carnivora > Felidae > Neofelis > Neofelis nebulosa. Next base: position 160,211,628 of record NC_080785.1, read on the forward strand.
CCAGCCACCACCGCCGCCAGCAGCGGCGCCCCAGCCCCCCCAGCCGCCTGCCGCCGCGGCTACCCCCCAGCCCCAATATGTCACTGAGTTGCAGAGCCCCCAGCCCCAGGCACAGCCACCAGGCAGCCAAAAGCAGTATGTGACGGAGCTCCCGGCCACCCCCACGCCCTCGCAGCCGGCTGGCGCCCCCACCCCGACCCCGGCGTCCCAGCAGTACATCGTGGTCACCGTCTCTGGTAAGTGGACATGTCCTCGGAGCCGGGGGTGCTCTGAGAACGACTCGGACAGGACTTTGGGGAGCCCTGTGTCCTGGATGGAGGGGGGCACAGGGATGCCCTCCCTCTGTCACTGTGCCTGTCAACAGCACGGCAGCTTTCAAACTTGCTGGGGTTCCCGGTGGGGGGGGGGGTGGGACGTGGTGGGGGGCGTTTCTGGGGAAGGAGGGGTCAGGCCAAGCAACGAGGCTTCTGTGCGCCTGAACTCCTTTCCACCAGGGCGGCCCTTAGAGCTGTTTCTGTCTCTGTTCCCAAGTAAACTGCCACTTGAGGAAAGGACTGGGCGGGGGACTTAAAGTTTACAAACGTCTGTTGGAGACAGAGGGCGAACGGCCTGCCCTCATTTCATGCGAGGCGTTCGTGGGGGCACTTTGGGGAGGTCAGCTGGGAGGCCTCCCCAGAGGTGCACCCTTTTTGTTTCTGGCAGGACCCAGGGGCCGAGGGAGGCTGTTGGTTGGGCAGTTTCTTGATCGCGTAGCCAAGGACCCCTGTTTCTCACTGCAGTCTCCCCTGTGGCTGTAGAGAAAGTGGCCGGGAAGCTTGAGTCGTGGCGTCCGTGATTCCTGCCTGGACCATCTTTCCCACGTCCTAGAGATGGGCCCAGCAGGAGGGACTGGGAGCAGAGGGTCAGGACAGGGAGTCACGCCCCTGAGGAGGCAGAGCTCAGACCAGGACTGGGCATCTTCAGTGGTTTCCAGTGTGCACCCAGGGATGGGGTGGGAGTAGGGCGGGGGGAGAATGCCTTGAAGCCCCTCAATCCTTCCAGAATGGAAAGGGAAGGAGGGGGAATCGCAAAGCCATCCTGGGAGGCTGTGGAAGGGGCAGGTCAAGGCCAGGTTTAGGAAGATAGGACAATATAGAGTGATATGTGGCAACCGACATGACCCCAGGGGACCAGAGCGGATGTAGCCAGAGCCCCGAGCAGCATCCTTTAGGCTCCTGGCAGTGTCGGGGTCTCCAGAGAGGGGTGGGGGTGGGGGCAAGCAGGGGCTCAAAGTCGTGACTCTTTACCACAGGGACTGGCCTGGAGGGATGTCATGTGAGAGCCATGCTGAGAGCACCAGCCATGGACATGGCCAGGGTCCCCAGGTCACAGATCTCCAGCAGGTTCCCAGCACTGCCCAGTTATCCTGCTGGGTTTTCTTACCAGCATACCCCACCTCCCAACTCTGCAAGAAGCCGACCCTCACCTCCATCATCTCATCTCACTCCTCCCTCCTGATCCCTGACCCTGCTGCCTACCTCACTGGGGACTGGGGACAGGTGCCATCACTTATCAAGAAGGACCCCATCTCCCCTGAGCTGGCCTCACAGCTCTCAGGGTGGGTCTGTGCCCACCAGCTCTGAAAATCCCAGGCCATCCCTTCCAGGGCCTCGTGGCTCAGTCCCTCTCTTGCACATCTTTCCCACCAGCCTGCAAAAGTGAAACAGCTCCCATTTTAACCAGAAACCCCAGTTCCTGCACCCCTCCAGCTGCTGCCCACGGCTTCACTTCCTTTTAAGTTCAAATTCCTTGAAGGGTTCCCCCTCCCTTCCTTAACTCGTTTTCTCTCCTCTGCTGGCCCGTGCCTTTCCCCCACCCCCCGCCCAGGGCCCCAGTTGGGAGTCGCCCACAGCTCCACCTTGTTTGTCTGCTGGTCTGCTTCCTTGGTCCCTGGGAGCCACCTGACACACTGGTCCCCTTCCTCCCAGAAGCACCCTCCTGCCCTGGTCTCTGCCCACTTCCTGCCTCCCTTCTCAGCCCCCTTTGCTGTTTTCCTCCTCCCGTCCCTTCAGGGTGGCCTTGTCCAGTGTGTCCACTTTCACTCCCACCTCGGTGCTAACAGCACTCCCTGGGCCAGAGCCTTGAACCCCAGCCACCTGTGACCCATCCATTCAGGGTTGAACAGGCCTCCCAAGCCAGCATGGCCAGATGGAACTCTGGATGTTTTCCCCTCATCCAGTCCACCCTCTCCTGAGACTTCCTCGTCCTAATAAATACCACACCCGGGCCCAGGCCAGCCTGGATTCCTGTCCTACCCATCCCTGAGCAAGACCTCTTGGCCCCACCTCCTAAATGCTGCCAGCACCGACCATCTCTCCCACCTCCACGGCCCCCACCCTGATCCAGCCCCTGCCCTCACCCACCACCATCCACCCCCACAGCGCCCAAGAGGGAGCCTGATGGCAACTATTGATTAATCGCATCACAACCCAGTTCAACCCAGATGATTCGGAGGCAGGTGGCCCTGGGAACCCTCTCTGAGAAACCCTGACCTTGGCTTTCTCACCTGAGAGCTGGCCCCCTGTGGCCTCTCCCACAAGGAAAGGGCTTTCAAAGCTCCGCCCTTCCTACATCCCCTGCCGACAATTGCCTAGCGTTCCAACTCTGGCTGGGAGATCTGCCAGCCTCCCAGCCCCACCTGGTCCCACCTGCCCCCTCCCACACCTGCTCCAGCCCTACTGGCCTTCCTGCGGCTCTAAAAACCCACAAGGCTCAGTCTGACCTCCAGGTCTTTGCGTTCTCGGCGCCTTCTGCCTGGAGCGCTGCCCTCCCAAACCTTCCCATGGCTCGTCCTCTCTGTTCTGGTGTCTGCTCAGATGCCACCTCCCTGACGCCCACACCTCCCCACCCTCCACGGCTCACTCCGTCTCCTGACTTTGCTTTATTTTTCTTCTTAACACTCATCGTCACCTGAAGTGATGACGCCCAGCCCCTTATCCCTGAGGGTGGGGCTCTGTCCACTGGGTCTTTGTGGAATGACTGGTGAGCACCCACGTGAGTGCCAGCCTGACCCATCACAGCCTTCACGTTCGGTCAGCCCTGGGCAGCTGAGAGCAGGCAGGAGGCCTCGCCTGTCACTGCCGGAGGACTTCGCTCAGCATACAGGGCATCTGATTGGCCCTGGACTTCCTGGGTGCTGGTTTTTGCTGCTTTGGGGGTCCAGGGCCCTCAGGGCAAGGGTTTGGAAAGGGCACATGGCTCCAGGCCCTAGGGCACCCCCAACTCCTGGCATGTTCCTCTATCCCCGCCCCCAGCCTCTCCTGTACTCCCTGATGCATGCCCAGGGAGCAAGCCCCTGGTGCTTAGAGGTCAGGCCTTTGCTCCCACTCCCCTGGCCCCCCGTTATACCGTGGGGCCACTCTATGCTGGTGGGCTGCAGTGAACGGGCCGCGGGGGTGACACTAGGGATTCCTTCTTTGGTCTGTCTTTCACGGTGGTGCTGGGGGCTTTCTGTTCCCCGCTGCTCCCTGTCCCGGTGGCGGGGAGCCCGTCCCCCAAAGGGTTACTGGGTGATGCTTCCTTCGTCTGTTCTGAGGAAGAGGAGGTTGGCTGTACCTTGTCATTCCACTTGCTGCTCCATTGGCCCCTCCCCCATTCCCTCGCAGTGATTTCCCAGGGTTCCTCCATGACCCTCTCTTGGGTTAGTGTCTCTTTTCATCTAAGGGTGGCCTCTGGGTCACGTGAGCCCATCCCAGGCACGGCAGCGGGGGTAGGGGAGGTAACTGACACCAGTCAAGGCTGCGGCAAGGTGCCAGGGGCTCCTCCAGAGCCAGAGCAATCTGAGCTGACCAGGGACCCAGGGGGACACAGGGAGGAGCCGGGGGGGGGGGGGGTCGCGGGCCAGATCCAACCTGGAGCCCAGGCTGGAAGCCCAACTGAGAGCAACACCACACGCCAGACTTTATGGGCTCTGCCCGAAGGTGTCTTTGGAGGTGATGGGAAGGAAACTCGTTTCCCTGCTCAGGACCAGCCCTCTAGATCCATAAGTGCCTGTCCTCACAGGCTGCCAGCCTCTTGCCCGAAACTCGAGGTGGAAGGAGGGCACTGCGGGCCCTGGCTGCCACCGGCAGGAAGGTGAAACTGAGCCAGCCCGCAGGAGACAGGGCTGGGCTGAAGGAGGGTCTGCCGCCAGCCTGTCTTCCCTGCTTCGCTCACACTTGGAGTCCTTGGGAGTCCAGGAAGACTTGTGTCCGAAAGAGAGCTTTACAGACGGGGAAGCCAAGGTCAGGGCAGACGAGGGACCCAGGACCCACAGGCCGCTCCAAGAGCGCCTGACGGAAGTCATTTCCAGGATCAAAGGATCGGGAGGGAGAGAGCCAGACTGCCCCGTCTGTCGTCCGTGAGGACGACAGCTTGTCATCAAGCCTCTGGGGCTTCCCTCAGTCTTCCCCCCTCATAGCTCGTGGTCCTGGAGATGTGAGTAGGTCTCAATGGGGAAGTTGCAGGGCCCAGGGAGGAAGTGATGCTCATCAGATTGAGGGACAGGAAACCAGCTGCCACTTCCTGACTATAGACTTGAGGCTGCAGGGCCCTCCCTGGTCTCAGGCACATGCCCAGAATGGAGAAAGCAGACAGACAGATGCAGAGGCCCCAACACACACACACACACACACACACACACACACGCACGCACACACACACACAGACACACACACGAAGCTCCTCATCCAAATATTAGACTCTGGAATCTCACCTGCTTACTTCATGGTGCAGCCTGGCACCCCCTCCTGGCCTGGCAGATGCGGGGCTCCCAGCCTTGAGGACCATCCCAGACTGTTTCCTGGGGCTTCCCCATCCCCTGGTCTCAGCAGGTCCCCAGGCCTCCCAGCTGCCGAGGGTCCTGCTGAAGGTCCCACTGAAGGCGTTTTCATCGGAGGCCCCGGGCCTAGGAGGTAGCTGGGGCCAGCCCTCCAGTCACTGGCCCACCATGAACTAGGCAAAACCTGTCAGAGGCCTCTTCGGTTGGGTGCCATTCCTTGGGCTGGGCCTGGCTCCCCGTGCCCCACGGACGGCCAGGTGTGCCAGGCCCCTCACGTGACTCAGGGCTTTCTCAGGTTTCTCCCGGGGGCCCATCTCAGTGATGGCTGCCTCCCTCACTGCTCCGGGAAGCCTAAGTGGATACGAGGGAGGACTCTAGCCAGATCTAGGGATTGGTATCTCCTGGAACTGGCTGCAGAGGCAGCTGGCCAAGCAGGCCTGAGGTTGTCCCAATGTGTGTCCCACGTGTGGCCAATGAGAGGCCTCCCCCAACAACCACCTCCCACATCTGGCCACCACTCCCCCTCCCCCCAATGCATAACACGTTCCTGAGCTCTGCTCCAGACTTGGTCCCTGAGGTTCTCCCTGGCACTGCCCTTCTGCCCTGGCCAGGCTCTTCTCCCAAGCCTGTGTCCCCACATAGCCAAGGCCCAGTTCCCAATGCTCTGGTCCTTCTGGGGTTCCCGTTGACCCCCCCCCCTCACTGTTTACCACGGCCCTTGGGGTGTCAGCCCAAGCATGACCTGAGACTCTGGATTCTACGCACAATGTGAGGTTTACGTGGGCACAGATCTGGGCCAGCATCCTGTCTTGCCACTTCCCATCTGGGTGACCTTAAGCAGGTCACTTCCTCTTTCCCTGTCGCTTGCCTTATCTAATAACAGGGGTGATAAAAGTTCTTTCTGTCTCCAGCTACCCGGGAAGACCGTAGCGCAACACTTCGGGCACTAGAAGCATGATAGGTAGCCCTCCTCCTTGCCCACCACCCTCCAGTCCTGCCAGGGACCCCCCGGGGAGGTGGCACTGGCAGCTTAGCTCCTGGTAGCACTTTGGAGGAAGGCAGGCACATATGCACCCCACCACCCTACCCTGGCTTCTGGAACTGCTGGGACCAAGCCAGGCCACAGGGAGGGGGCAGGATGGATGGTATCCTGACTGGGGCGGGGGACTCCCAGCCAGCATCCCTCAAGGACAGTTGCCCCCCGTGCCCCTCCCCTTCTCAGCTCCCTTGTTAATCGCTCAGCGAGACGTGCATGAAACTCGACCTGCGCCTGCCCGATAGCGTCTCCGGGTACCAGCCTCCCTCCTGACTTCATAGCAAGGCCCCGGCCCAGAGAAGGCCCTGCTTGGGCCATGTCTGCTGGGAGGAGAGTGTTTATTCTAAGAGGGCAGCCGGGAGCTCTGCATCCACCGGGAGGGATTAGCTCCCCAAGGTTGCGGGTAGAAAGCTGCCCACGCACCCTGCTGTTCCCAAAGAGGTGGGCAAGGAGTGAGGACCGTGGGGCAGGTTCCCCTGGATGGACGGGGGCAGGGGCAGGGCGGGGACAGGTGGGCACCATGTTCTACGACTGCCTCTTCTCGGCTGCCTGTCAGCGTGAGTACCTGCCTGCCCACCTCCAAGCCCCCCCCCCGCTGCCCCCGCCCCACCGAGGACAGGGAGGCTGGGACAGTGGAGAGAGGGGGGGTGGGGTGCTTGGCCACAGGCTGGCAAGGCCTTCTGAGCTCACTCCTGACCATCTCCCATTCCTGGGAAGCCAAGAGTCCTCTTGAGGAAGGTGGCCCCAGCACCTTGGTCCTTCCAGGGCTGCTGAGACCCTGGGGAAGGGGGTCAGTCACTGGCTGTCCACAAGTCCTATCTGTTGGGGAAAGGGATCCAGCCCTCTGGGCCTGAGCATCACGGCTCCTCAGTCACCCCTCCTGGTCTAGCGTTGGTTCGAGGAGGGGTGGGGTGGGGTGGGGCTGCTTCTGCCTGTCAAGGGCCACAGGTCCTTAAGGCTTATCCCAATGTGCAGTGTCAGGGCCTGCCAGGAGACAGGCAGGATCGTGGAGAGACCCCGCTCTGTCAGAGGATCAGCTTCAGGCCACTTCGTCCCCTCCTGATGGGCTCAGGCTCAGGGTTGACAGGGACAGCAGGCGGAGCTGACCCAGTGACCCTTCCTCACAGAAGGCGCCATGCGGGCCAGTGAGACTGTATCAGAAGCCAGCCCGGGCTCCACAGCCAGCCAGACCGGAGTCCCCACTCAGGTGGTTCAGCAGGTGCAGGGCACCCAGCAGGTAGGATGCACTCCCCTCCCCCCCAGGGGGCAGGGCGGGAGGGCACACGAGAGGGGCATTGGTGACGGTGGCCACAGGTACTTGGCCTCCCCTCCCACCCTGCTGCCAGAGCCATCTGTTCACCTGTTCTTAGCAAGATGTTTGCTTCAGCCACCACCCCCGCCCCGCCCTGGGGAAGCCCGCATGGCTCAGGTCCTTACTCCCTGCCCCTACAGCGTCTCCTGGTCCAGACAAGCGTGCAGGCCAAGCCGGGCCACGTGTCTCCCCTCCAGCTCACCAACATCTCAGTGCCCCAGCAGGTAAGGGTGCCACACCAGGCCCGGCCTCCCCCTGGGTTGCAGAGCCAGTTCCTGGTGGCCTGCTCAGATGGGCCTTCACCAGCATCAAGGACCTAGGCCCCATCCAGGGGGATGACCGCCGCCTCCGGCCAGTGAGACGGTGGTAGTCAGGGCCCGTTGGGGAAGGAGTTGCTGCACGAGACATCTTAATAGACAGCCGAGGAGTAGCAGTAAGGAAGGTGGCTTTCAGGCCCGGCCCCGATATCTCAAAGCAGAGAACCCAATGCCAGTTAGGAGCCAAGAGCCCGTAGCCAGCACGGGGACCGTGAGTACATGGTGGCCTGTCCCCCAGAAGGCTGCCGGCCGTGTGACGGGGCTCCGCCCAGAACGGGCTTCAAGGGTGAGAGCATATTGCGCATGGCCCGCGGAGCCAGGCTCCCTGGACGTCGACCCTGGCTCGGCCACTTACCGGTTCCAGGGCCTTGGGCGAGCGCTTTCGCCGCCCCAGGCCTCGCTGTCACCCTGTGTACGGTGGGGGTAGTAACAGTGCTGCCCGGGGGCCGTCGGGGCAGTTTTGTGAGCTGACGGTGAGCACCACCAGGACATCGCCTGGTGTGGCGCAGATGCTCTCGGGAACCGGACGGGCTGTTGTGAGTGAACTGTGGTCCTTTTTCCTCCTGGTTCTAGGCTCTCCCCACGCAGCGTCTGGTGGTGCAGAGCACGGCCCCAGGCGGCAAGGGTGGCCAGGTTTCCCTGACAGTGCATGGCACCCAGCAGGTGCACTCGCCCCCTGAGGTAGGTGGTGGCCCCGTCGGTTGCCCTCTCTGTACCTCTCTCCCCGGGTTGGGCATGTACCCCCAGAGTATACTTGGAGGGGTCCCTGCGCCCCCAAGCCCACTCGCTCCTCCAAAGTCCTTATTGAGCCCAGGTCGGGTGGCTTGGCTGCCTGACTCGTGGCCCTGCCAGCTCTGAGCCGCTTCCCACCCCAGCCTGAGATGGGCCTCGCAGCTCCGCATCAGGACCCCGCATCCCAGGAAGCAAAGCGGGTCCCCCTGAGCCCCTCAGGGCTGGTAGAGGCTCTTCCCCAGACTACAGGGTGGATTCTGGGAACCCCCTAAGCACTAATGAGAGTGTTGGAGGCAGGCAGACCACGGGTGGCTGGGAGCATAGGTGGCAGCATCAGGAGCTTGGGGTCAGACCCCCAGCTCAGCCATTTCTCCTGGGGGACTCTGGCCAGGCCCCTGGAGCCTCCTGAGCCCAGTGTTTTCTGTGTAAAACAGCTAATAATACCAAGGGCCGTCAGCTCCGAGTGGCCACAGCAGGGCCCAGAGCTCACAGGGACTCTGTCGCCAGTCTGCCTGGGGTCAGTGCCCGGTGCCGCCACTCAGCTGTGTGGCCTTGGGACATCCCTTCCCATCTGGAAAGTGGGGCTTGCCTCACCTACCCCTCCTCACCTCAAGGCGGCAGTCCCTCTGATTTCGGAGGCACAGGTGTCCTCTGAGCTGAGGCCATCTGGGCTGCGGAGGGTGGGTCCCCCCACCAGCACCTGTGAGCCGAACCCCTAGCCTTGCCTGGGAGTGAGCGGGGCTACGGCAGGGACTAGGCATTTGGATTCATGAAACGCGGCCAGTTACCAGCCTAGGAGGCTGAGACCTCTGTAGACTGCCACCCTCCCCAAGTAGCTCTTGGGACAGCCCTCCTGAGAAGGGTTTTCCAGGGCCTGGGTGCCCAGACTACGCTCCCGTGTCTCCTTCCCTCGCAGCGGTCGCCGGGGCAGGCAAACAGCTCCTCCAGCAAGACGGCTGGGGCCCCCGCGGGTGCCGTGCCGCAGCAGCTGCAGGTCTGTGGTGTTCAGCAGAGTGTCCCCGTCACCCAAGAGGTGCCAGGCCAAGGCGGGCGGTGGCTGGGGCAGGGGGTCCTGGCCAGGCAGCCTCTGCGGCCTCCTTGGCTGTCTGTGAGAGCTGCGGTCGGGAAGGTCTGTGGGAGCCAAGCAGGTAGGGGTGCATCCTCAGCCGGCCCCCCCGGGGCCTCTGGCAAGCACCTCTGCTCTCCTTCAGACACGGCATCCTTATCTGCATAATGGCTTCTGCCCTGGGAGTCTGGGGGCAGGGTGGTCGGGGTTGCTGGGGGATGAGATGTGGTCCTCACAGGTGGCACCTAACACTGAACGGGCGCTGGAAACAACTTTGAGAAACAACCTTGCCTCTTTGGGCCCACTCGGCGGGAGGAAGCCCCGAGGCCAAGTCCAGGCTTACCCCTAAGGAGCTCGGGGAGAGGCCCAGCCTCCAAATGCACGGCCAGCCTTTGGGAGGAGGCTATGCTCTGAGCTGCTGGGGCAGGTTAAGTGGCAAGGGTCGTCTGCCATCTGGTCGCCATCACTCACCTTGCGGGGTCCCAAACCCCTCGCAAAACCAGATGAAAGGCACAGACCTCCCCCAGAGGAAAAGCGGAAACCCCATCCTGAAGGATTCGCAGGTGTCCTGCCGAGCACCACGCACCCTCTGAACCTCCAGGCCTGGGTCCGAGTCCTAATCCACCACTCGGCACCCCACCCCACCCCCCGCCTCTGCCCCTCGCTCTGTGCCCTGAGGGCGATGTCCGTATTCCTGCGGTAGCATGAAAGTAAGGATGTGGAGGCAGGCGGATGTGGGGGTGTGCGATAACTCATGTCCAGAGTGGGGGTGGGTGACAAGGACTCCCGCAGTCAGTCCCAAGTTCAACTTCAGTTCTGCCACTTCCTGTCAGCCTCACTTTGATGAGCCTCTGTTCACGCCTCTAACTGAACGCCTGGGGTCAATGTGGTCCTGAATCTCAAAGGCACTTGGTGCAGGGCCGGCAGGGAAGAGCTGGAGAATGGTGGCCTCTTTCTCACCGGGCTGCTGTGAGGCTTACGGGAGTTCATGGGGGCATGGGGTGGGTGCTCAGGGATGGGTGGGCCTTTGGTCGCCACGGTTACCACAGTCTGACTTGCCTTTTCCATCCCAGAGGTCCGTGGTCCAAGCCACTCCACAGGCGCCCAAAGCCGGCCCCGTGCAGCAACTTACGGTGCAGGGGCTCCAGCCAGTTCACGTGGCTCAAGAGGTGCGTGTCTTCACTTACCTCTGGGCAAACTGGGACTAGGCCCGGGCTGGGGAGGGGTGGGTGCGGGCGCATCAGGCTGCAGGGAGGGAATGGGGCGGGGCTGGGGCGGGGAGGGGGGGCGGGGAGTTCCTCAAGGGCTTGGGGCTGTGGGCTGTAGACTCTGTCTTGGAGCCTCCCCTCTCCCCGGCACCTGGCGGTTCAAGGGCCCAGGTTTTGCTAAGAGAGAGATCTGGATTCTCCCCTCCCTGAGGCACCGGGCGGGATCTTCCGTGGGGTTGCCGCGTGGGCTCAGCGACCCGGTGGGCGGCGGAGGCCTAGAGCCCCGCCCGCGGCCGCTCCCGGTGACCCCCCAGTGTCTCTGTTTGTCCTCCAGAGCTCAGGCAGTCAGTTTCCCGCTAGGAAGGCAGAGCAGCAGGAGCCCCGGCCCACGCCGCCGCCGGAGCCGCCGCCCCGGCCACCCACGCCCGGGCCCCGGCCGAGCGCGCTGGCCCCGGAGCCGCCGCCGCTCCCGCCCGCGTGCAGGGGCGAGGTCCGGCAGCTAGGCAGCCCCCAGCCGCCGCCGCCCCATTACGAGCCGGGCGCCGAGCCGTGGGTGGAGCTGGTGGGCGTGATGCCCCCGCACCTGCTCCTGCCGCAGCAGAAAGTGGTCTTCGAGCCACTGCCCGGGCTCCCGGCCCGAGCCAGCCCCGACCAGAGGGTCAGGATCCAGAGAGTCCCCCAGGTGCTAGTGTTCGGCACGGCCGCCACGGCCCTCAAAGTAGGTGGCCGACGCACGGGCGGGGGGCATCGGGCGGGCGGGGGCGGGATCCGCCGGCCCCGGCCGGCGCCCGGCCCCAGGCTGCCCGCCTGGCCTTGCTGGCCCTGAAGACCCCACCTCCGCCCGGCCAGTGTGGGGACCCACCTCCGACCCCACCCCCACTCCCCACTCCCCACCCCCACCCCCAAGACTGGCCGTCCCAGGTCCCAGCCTCCACTCCAACAGACGGGCGGGGGATGGGGGTGGGGAATTCAGGCCCCGCCCCCCAAACCTTGTCAGTAATTCCAGGTTGTGTCCCGCCAACCGGAGCCCCACCCCTGGCCTCTGGCTCCTCCCCTGACATCCTGTACTTAGTTTCCAGGCCCCGCCCCTACGGACGGGGATCCTTCCCTTGATGCAGGCTCCACCCCTGAGGCCCTGTTTGTATGTGGTTTTCAGGCTCCAGCTTTGGCTTTAGCTCTAGTGACAGCCTTGTCCCAGTGCTTGGCTCTACTTGTGGGGTCCAGCTTTCACGCTCAGAGTAGGACTCCGGGGTCTCCTCAGCCCGCCTCACGTCAGGCCCCATCCTTGCCGTCCGTAGCCTAAGCACAGAGTCCTGGCTTCTGACACAGCTCCGCCCGATTCCCAGCCCTGACCAAGGCCACAACCCCTGGGCCTCTGACCCCTGGCCCTGTCCAGGATGTGTTCAGAAAGTCCAGAAATGCAGCCTCCCCGCCGGGGAGCCAGGTGTCCTTGCGAGCTTGGACAGCTACCGGCCCTTTAGAGACAGAGGCAGAGGCAGAGGAACCGCCGCACCCCTGACCTTCTGTGTGCCCTTCCTCCCACACCAGGTGCAGCAGCTCCAGCAGGTGCCCGTCCCACACGTGTACTCCAGCCAAGTGCAGTATGTGGAGGGTGGTGACGCCAGCTACACGGCCAGTGCCATGTGAGTGGGCTGGGGGGGGGGGGGGGGGCGGGGCCTGGGTCGGCTCAGGACCCTGCTGGGACTTGAGGCCTGAGAGTCCCTGCCCCTAGCAGACCAGCCAGCCTTCAGGGCCTCAGGTGACAGGTGATAGGTGCTTCCCCAGGATAACCAGCAGCCATCAGGCAGGGGCAAAGCAGAGGGGACCCTCGCAGGTTGGGAAAGGCATCCCAGTATAACTTAAGACCTTGGGGTCAGATGGGCCTGGTTTTTAGAAAAGAAAAAAAAAGGAAATTTAATTTTTATAAGAGAAGCTTTCTGAATTAGTAGGGAATGTTAAAGAAAAAGAAATCTTCCCTGTTGACCCCCAAGCTTGCTCCAAAGGCAGTGCTGTGACCAGTTTCTTTGTTTCCTCCTAGAGACACCCTGAGAATAGAAACTAGCCCCTTTTTTGTTCAGAAACAGGCAGAATGTTCTGTCCTTTATTTCTTCCCAGTTGTGTGTCTCAAAGCTCTTCCCTGTTTCTCTGACCGGGTCCCAGTCACCCTGTTTAACGGCTGCATAATACTCCACGGTGCAGACATAGCGTGAACGACGTAGCCGGTGCCCGCCCGGCCGACACTTGGGGGCCCTCCTCTCCCTGCTGTTGTGTGCCCTGCAGCATTATCAGCACCTGCCACGTCAGGCAGATGCCATGCCCGAGGCCTGCCCGAGCCTCCGCTCTGGCTCACTCTTGTCCGGGAGACCCCTCACACCACCTTCGCTCTCTCCTCCTTCACAGTAATAGTTCCAGGATCACGGTGATTGTCGGTTTAATTGTCGGAAGCTTCATTCGGTTTTCTTTGCATTGTGTCTGACCTTTTTTCTTACATGCCCCACCCACCTGTCCCATAAGGGCGTGATGCCGGGGATTAGCTCATAGAGCAACTCAGTCCCTGGATCGTGGTGCTGTGGCCTATCCCAGGGGGCTTGACCCTGGCACCTGAGTCATGGTCGACGGCCTCCAGCTACCTCATAGTTCCGTTGACTTATCCCGTGCTTCCAGGCTCTTAGCCACGCAATTAACCAGAGTGGGTAGGGACCATACAGGGCATTCCGGAAAGAAGAGTGGCCCCCATAGGGCCCCCAGAAAGTAGAAGGGAGGCACAAGCCCAGGCCTTGTGGTGCCGGGCTGGCTCCTTCTGCCTCCCCTGGCAGTGTCTGTCCTTGCTTCTGTTTGAATTCTCCCCTCCGTGGTTATCGCGTGTGGGATCACACGTGGCCCATCACCGCCATCGGATTCTGGTGAAATTGTTAGTAGCACTGTGTCCCCTGTCTGTCTCTTGCAGTGGATTTTAACCGGCTTCCCAGCCCTTTGCCAGCCTGGACCCCCTCCCTGGCCAAAGCCACAGTCCCTGCACCTCTGGCTCTGGCTCTGTCCAGAGATGCACACATTCGTTCAATCATGCAGCAAACTGCTGCCAGAGCAACATTTTTCGAGCACGTGTGGCTCCAGATGTGGGGTGGGGTGGGGTGCTGGGCTGGGCTGGCTGTGGTCCCTGCCTGGGGATGGGGTGGAGGGCACTTGCTGGTGCCACCCAGTGCCACTTCAGTAGACGTGGACCAGGATGCCGCAGTCAAGAGCTGCCTCTTGGTGTCCAACAGGTAGGGCGCCCACTTTGGGTGACCAGCCTCCCCCCCCCACTCCCCTCCCCCCTTGCCCCTCCCCCCGCCTTCTCCTTGCCGCCCTGGAGGCCTGCAAGTCTCCTTCCCCAGCTTCCTTCAGGAGCCTGTTACAACAGAGCCTTCTGCGGCGGGTCCCATCTGGCCGGCCTTGCTCCCTTTCTGGATTTTTAAAATTTGATGTTGTTTTGAATCACTAATAAGTTAAGAGGACTCAGAAACCAAAACTGTGTCCAACGATGTCTTGTGAGATGCCTACTCCCCATCCATGGGGCCTCCACCCGCATGATGCAGACATAGATAGGAAATGGGGCACAGTCTCCCTCCTGTTCCGGAAACCCCATCCTTACCTTTCCCCGCCTCTTTCGTTCACCTGAAAAAATGTTCTGGAGCTTCTTCTTTGGCAGGATCTTCCTCTTTCTTACCCCTTCTTAGGATTCTGTCACCTTTCACTTAACTGTCCTCCAAAGAGGGACCCCAGTTGTTTTTGCTCTCTTGCTGTGAACTGCCGCCTTGAGCCCCTGCATCATCTGACGCGGGTCCTGGGACGGCTGGAGGAGAACGCTCCTCTGCCTCAAAAGGGACATGCTCTGCACTCCAGAAGTCGTCGCTGAATGGCCCCCCAGGGTGGCCACGGGATTGAAAGTAGAACCCCTCCCCTTTCTCCAGCCCCCTCTTCCCGGCTCGGCTCGTTTACTACCTGGGCACGGACCACGTTCTGCAATGCCCTTGATTCACCTCTGTGCTTGCTTCTCCTCTGGCTTCCCGGCGACAACGTGAACTCCCCCAGGCAGGGCTTTTTCTGTCTTACCCACTGTTGGGTCTGTAGTGCCTGCAACAGTGCCCAGCATACAGTAGGTGCTCGATGAGTTGGTTTTTTTGTTTTGTTTTGTTTTGTTTTTAATTGAGTGAAGTGTGTGCCCTATTCCAAGTGACCTAGCCATTCTGTCTTGGCTTCTTCACATCTGAGGTGTGGGCTCCCATGCCAGGGGCCGTTCTGAGGATTACATGGAAAATTGCGCCCCATCAGGCACCCGCTCAGAGTGGTGCCTGGTCCGGCATGGGTAAATGTTGGCGGCCTCTGGCTCCCATCCTGGGAGGGCCCCGGCGCCACAGGAGCCCCCTCCGCCCCGCCCCTCGGCTGCCCAGCTCCTGCCCGCTGACTCCTGCCTCTGCTTCCCTCTCAGCCGCTCGAGTACCTACCCCTACCCGGAGACGCCGCTGTACACGCAGACAGCGGGCGCAAGCTACTACGAAGCTGCAGGCACAGCTGCGCAGGTCAGCACGCCCGCTACCTCCCAGGCGGTGGCCAGCAGCGGCTCTGTGCCCATGTACGTGTCCGGGAGCCAGGTCGTCACCAGCTCCGCCAGCAGCGCGGGTGGGGCCAGCGGTGGCGCCGGCGGCACCGGCGGCGGCGGCGGCGGCGGGGGCGGGGGCGGCGGCGGCGGCAGTGGCGGCGGCGGCGGCGGCAGTGGCGGCGGCGGCGGCGGCGGCAGCGGAGCAGGCACCTATGTGATCCAGGGCGGCTACATGCTGGGCAGCGCCAGCCAGTCCTACTCCCACACCACGCGTGCCTCGCCAGCCACCGTAAGTGCCAGCTCGGGCCCCAGAAAAGGCATGCAGGGCCGGGGGCGGGGGGAGGTGCTGGGCGCGGGCGGTGGGTGGTCACTGGTCGCCGGCAGCAGGAGTCTTCGCACCCTTGCGCCGGAGTCCTCAGATGAAGATGTCCGGGGATCAGATCCTGGCTGTGTAGCCTCAGACAAGTTACTCAGCCTCTCTGGGCCTCAGCTCATATGCATGAGGCTGTTAGACCAGGGCCCCAAGAAGTGTTGTCTCCTGTGATCAGAACTGATGATGGCAGGCGTATAGCAAGGGGAGGGAGAGGCAGGCACCAGCATGGGGGGAGCTGCCCCGAGCAAGGTACTTTGTCCATCTAGAAGGTGACAAGAAAACCTCTCTCTGCCCAGAGGTGGGCTGTCTGGAGTCACTTGGGCCGGGCCTCTCACTAGCCCTGTGACTGTGGTTGGATCAGGGCCTAGTAGTCTCAGGGTGGTACTTGTCCTCTTGGAACTTGGGGTCTGGAGTGATTTTTTTTATTTTTATTTTTATTTTTATTTTTTAATATTTATTTAGTTTTGAGAGAGAGAGAGAGAGAGAGAGAGAGAGAGAGCGAGCAGGGCAGGGGCAGAGAGAGAGGGAGGGAGACAGAGGATCTGAAGCAGGCTCGGAGCTGTCAGCACAGAGCCCAATGCAGAGCTTAAACTCAAGAACCGTGAGATCATGACCTGAGCCGAAGTCAGGCGCTTCGCCCACCAAGCCACCCAGGTGCCCTGGGGGTCTGGAGCGATTTTAAATACCGCCCTTTGGGGGCGCCTGGGTGGCTCAGTCGGTTGAGCCTCCAACTTAGGTTCAGGTTGTGATCTCACCGTTCGTGAGTTCAAGCCCTACGCCGGGCTCTGTGCTGAGAGCTCTCGGAGCCTGGAGCCTGCTTCAGATTCCGTGTCTCCCTCTCTCTCTGCCCCTCCCCTCCCCTGCTCACTCTCTCTTCTCTCTCCTTCCAAAATAATAAACATTAAAAAAAGCTTTTTTAAATAAAATAAATAAATACTGCCCTTTGACATAGCCATCCATCATGGACCACATAACCGAGACGGAAGCTTTCTCAGAAGGCAGGCTGAACCTCCCTTATACCCCCATGTAGCCCGGCTTCAGGTCTATGTTGTTCGAATGCTGGTTGTGACCCACCCAGCTGATTTCATGACCCTGTAACGGGTCCTTACCCGAAGTTTGCAGACACGCTTCACTAGAAGGCTGCCGTCCTCTAGACATTCCCCATTGATAGAAGTATTCCCTCTGTGCTGTTCAATACAGAGGCCTCTGGCCACATGTGGCTATTGAGTGCCTAAGATGTGGCTGGGGTCACCAAGGAACTGAGTTGTTTGTTTTTCCTTACACTGCTTTGGTATAATTGTAGATTCATAGGAAGCCGCAAAAATAGTACAGGGAGACCCCCCTGTGGGCGGGGCTCACCCAGGTGACCCCGCCCACTCAGATTACCCCACTAGTTACGTTTTACATGACTACAGTACAGTATCCAGCCAGGAACCTGGCCTTGGTACAACGCAGGGGGTCTGCTTCTATCTTTTTATCACGGGTGTCCATTTGGAAAACCACCGCTACAATCACGACGCAGAACTGTTCCACTGCCACAAAGATCACCCTCCAACTACCCCTTACAGTAACCCCCGCCCTCCTCCCTCCCAACGTCTCTAACCCCCAGTAACCATGAATCTGTTCCCCATTTCTATAATGCTGTCATCTCGAGAATGTTCTATGAATCATACTCCACATGACCTTTTGACATTGGCCTTTTCCACTCAGTATAATTTAAATAGCTGCGTGTGGTTGGAGGCAACTCTGTTGGACGGTGCAGTTCTAGAGAGTTCCATGAGATTTAGTTCCCACCGGTGATGATGCTATGATGTGACCCACAACGTGGTTGTCAGCGTCACAATTGCAATTGGGCACGGAGAGAAGGGACGCCCGGGTGGCTCAGTCAATCGAACCTCCACCTGCAGCTCGGGTCACGGTCTCAGGGTTCGTGAGTTCACTGCTGTTGGCGCAGAGCCCGCTTTGGATCCTCCGTCCCCCTCACTTGGCCCCTCCCCTGCTTGTGCTCTCTCTCTCTGTCTCAAAAATAAATGAACATTAACAAAAGAAAAGAAAATAGGTACAGAGAACGCTTGACAACGAGTATTCCAGAAACTAAAGCAGTTCCTCCTGCTCTTCGGCCCGTGGTCCGGCCCCAGGTTCAGTGGCTCCTGGACAACTATGAGACGGCCGAGGGTGTGAGCCTGCCACGGAGCACCCTCTACTGCCACTACCTGATGCACTGCCAGGAGCAGAAGCTGGAGCCCGTCAACGCCGCCTCCTTCGGCAAGCTCATCCGCTCCGTGTTCATGGGCCTGCGCACCCGACGGCTGGGCACCAGGTGGGCCGCCCACCCCCAACAGCCGCAAAGCCCGCCCCGTCTCCCAAGTTCTCCAGGGCCTCGGCTACCCCTGTCACGCCCTTGCTCACTGGCCCCTTCCTGTCACGCCCACGCATTCCCCACCCCAGGGCCTTTGCACCAGCTATGCCTTCTCCTTCACGCACTCTTCCCCCGTGTTCTTCCTCAAACGCCGCCTGGCCCCGTTAACTAAAACTGCAGCCTTCCCACCTCCCACCTCCCTGACCCCCCACACCGCCCCCTTCCCCGCTTGCTTTTTCTCCTTACGGAGGAGCACCATCCAACATGACTCTGGGTTACTCCCTTCTCTTGTTTCTGATCTGGCTTCCAATGCTAAGACGCAGGAGCTGCACACGGTTGGTGCTTAAATCAGGGCCTTCGAGTGAATTCATGTAGGGAGGAACAAGGAGCCATCCCACGAACCCACTCTTCCCTTCTTCTTCTTCTCCTTTGCAACGCCCACACCTCCCTGGGGTGAGCCCTGCTCATCTCTCCGGTCCAGTTCCCAGCTTAGGCGTTGCCTCATTCGCTTGCACATGCCTGACCGTCTCTCTGTGCCGCGGTTTCTTCTTCACCTGTCTGTGGAGGGTGCCGGGAGCCCCTTCAGGGGATCGGGCTGAGGAACACGGGCCTTTGTGCGTGCGGAGCGCTCAGGCCAGGGCCCGCGGTGTCCTTACAACTATTAGTCTACGAGTCCGTGCGGAGCTCCCGGCCCGTGCCAGCGTCAGGGGCCCAGGCGTGCCCTCCGATGCCGGCCCCGCCTTCCCAGAAGGCCGTTGGCACGTGGGGACCTCGCCTGGCACCCACAGCCCCTGTCCTTCCCCAGCGCGGCTCCCGCTCGGCTCTGTGGAACACGGGTCTCGCCCCCGGGCTGTTCGTCCCCCAAGCAGAGAGGAGGCAGGGGTGACGGGAAGGGCCCGGCGAACAACCGGAGCCCTCCACCCCCCCACCCCCCCCCCCGGGCGCAGCCTGGCCCTCATCCTCTGCCTCCCCCCAGGGGCAACTCCAAATACCACTACTACGGCCTGCGGATCAAGGCCAGCTCGCCCCTGCTGCGACTGATGGAGGACCAGCAGCACATGGCCATGCGGGGCCAGCCCTTCTCACAGAAGCAGAGGTAGCGGGAAGGGGCGGCCCCGCGCGGGCGGGGTCGGGGGGGGGGGCAGGGCTTGCTGGCCTGTCTCAGGGCCCCAACCGCCCCCTCTGCAGGCTCAAGCCCCTCCAGAAGATGGAGGGCATGACGAACGGCGTGGCTGTGGGGCCGCAGCAGGCCGCGGGGCTGTCGGACATCAGCGCGCAGGTGCAGCAGTACCAGCAGTTTCTGGGTGAGAGTGTCCTGGCCCGCGGGGCGGGCTCTGGGGCAGGTCCGAGGCCTCCGGAGAGCATGTACATGGTTCCCTTGTCCCCCCCGCCCCTGCCACAGAGCCTCATCGTCCCCCACTGCCTGCGGCGGGGGGGTGGGGCCCTGCTGGGGAGGAGGTTGATGACAACCTGATACGATCCCGGGGAGAGGCCTGGCGGGGGGGGGGGGGGGGGGGGGGGGCGCGTGCAGGTAGAGGATAAAGGCCTCATGGTGTCTCCTCCCGCCTCCAGATGCCTCGAGGAGTCTCCCTGACTTCTCGGAGCTTGACCTCCAGGGCAAAGTGCTCCCCGAGGGTGTCGGGCCTGGGGACATCAAGGCCTTCCAGGTCCTGTACCGGGAACACTGTGAGGTAGGGCAGCCGGCTGGGTGGGCAGGGGTGAGGGAAGGCCATGCTGCCCCACCCCCGCCCCGTCCCTGAGCATCCAGCCTCCCCAACAGGCCATTGTCGACGTCATGGTGAACCTGCAGTTCACCCTGGTGGAGACGCTGTGGAAAACCTTCTGGAGGTACAACCTCAGCCAGCCCAACGAGGCGCCTCCGCTGGCCGTGTGAGTTCCTCAGTGGGAGTGGGGAGGAGGGAAGGACGTGGGGCACTGTGTGAGTCAGCAGCACCCGGGGCCGGGGCAGCCAGACCTCGGCCATCATGTAGAAGGGGGGCATCTGCCCGAACCCCCGCAGTCTGGGGGGGTGTACGTGGCCTTGTGACCCCCACCCCGGAGCGTGCCTGTGTGTCGGTCTGACGGCGCGGGGGGATAGCGCGCCTCGCTGGGCCGTCTCCTCCCCGCAGCGGGTGGGTGCCTGTGCCCGTCTGACCCCGGGGGCATCGGGGCCCCTGTCAGCCTGACCTCAGGGGCGGGGTGGGTGTCCACAGGCACGACGAGGCTGAGAAGCGGCTGCCCAAGGCCAGCCTGGTGCTCCTCTCCAAGTTTGAGCCAGTGCTGCAGTGGACCAAGCACTGTGACAACGTGCTGTACCAGGGCCTGGTGGAGATCCTCATCCCTGACGTGCTGCGGCCCATCCCCAGTGAGTGCGCCGCTGCCACACACCGCCCCCCCCCACCCTCCCGCCTCCCCCCTCCCCCCTGCGGTCCTGATACGCCCCCACTGCCACCCACAGGTGCCTTGACCCAAGCGATCCGGAACTTTGCCAAGAGCCTGGAGAGCTGGCTCACCCACGCCATGGTGAACATCCCAGAGGAGATGCTGCGTGTGAAGGTGAGGGCGGGCCAAGCGGCCAGCCTGGGTGCACAGCCCAGCTCCTCCCTCCTGGCCATGGAACTGTGGGCTGGGGGCCTTGGTCTCCCCTCCCCGTTAGAGAGGCAGTTCCTGTTCCCTCAGAGTGAGCTTTGGGTGTTGTCTTTACAAACCGGCTTCCTCAGGTGCCCACTTCTGAAACGCAACCCCTTGGCGGTATTTTTGTACACGATCCAACATCTTAAAAAAATAAAAACCAAATGCAGCTTGAAGTTGTCTTCAGACGGTTTCAACAGGGCGGGGGGAAAGCACCATCTATAAGGTAACAGAATAATGGCCCTCTGCATCAATGCTGCACATTCACTGCTTAGATGTGAGGGATTAGATGCGACGTGCTTGCTCTTGAGCGAAAAAAGTAAAAGGAAGAAAAGGGTTGTTTTGTTGTCCTTAAAATGGTAACAAGACAGTCGTACAGAACCGGACATCTGAAGCATCACCCCTGAGTGCACTGCACACTGGGGGAGGGGGGGGGGGTGAGGGGTGGAAACAGTAGAAGCTGGACCCAGGGGGAAGCCCTTCAGAACTGGCAAGACTCATGTATTCATCCATTTATTCAGCATGCATTTATTGAGCACCTGCTGTGTGCCAGCACGGTTCTCAATGCTGGGAGCACAGCAATGACGGAGATGAACAAAACCCCACCCTCCCTGACACTCAAAGGAATAACAATCCAAGCAATGCCCTTTCTAGGCAGTGCCCTCAGAGTTTGTATTGTGTCCTTTAATTAAAAATAATAATAACACGGGGCACCTGGGTGGCTCAGTCGGTTGAGCTTCTGACTCTTGATTTTGGCTCAGGTCATGATCCCAGGGTTGTGGGATTGAGCCCCGTATCTGGCTCTGGGCTGAGCGTGGCACCTACTTGGAATTCTCTCTCTCTCTCTCTCTCTCTCTCTCTCTCTCTCTCTCTCTCTCTCCCTCCCTCTCTCCCCCCCCCCCTCCCTCCCTCTGTCCCTCTCCCCTCTCTCCCCTGCTCGTGTGCACAGTTTTTCTCTCTCGCTCAAATAAAATTTAAAAGAAAAGAAATAATCTGGTCAGACACATTGCATTGATTTTTTTTTTTTTTTTTTTTTTGTTCCATACTTTGGGTGTCCACCCAAAGTTTGAAAATCCCAAACCCCTTGATTTCCCAACAAAAACGACAAGATACATCCCTCCCTTTCAGGAGAAAGAAAGGATCAGAGAAGTTGCAGTGTGTGGGGCAGGGGATGGCGGGGGTGGAGGTGGGTTCCACACAAGCCACAAGCCTCCCCCCCTCCCCCCGCCCCGCAGGTGGCGGCGGCCGGTGCCTTCGCGCAGACGCTGCGACGCTACACGTCGCTCAACCACTTGGCGCAGGCGGCGCGGGCAGTGCTGCAGAACACCGCGCAGATCAACCAGATGCTGAGCGACCTCAACCGCGTGGACTTCGCCAACGTGCAGGTGAGCGCGCGGCGGAGCCGGTGAGCGCGGGGCGGCCCCGGGGCGGTGGCTGAGCCGCGGGCACGTGCCCGCTGTATTGCAGGAGCAGGCCTCGTGGGTATGCCGCTGCGAGGACCGCGTGGTGCAGCGTCTGGAGCAGGACTTCAAGGTGACCCTGCAGCAGCAGAACTCACTGGAGCAGTGGGCGGCCTGGCTGGACGGCGTCGTGAGCCAGGTGCTTAAGCCCTACCAGGGCAGCGCCGGCTTCCCCAAGGCCGCCAAGCTCTTCCTCCTTAAGTGGTCCTTCTACAGGTGCGCTCAGGCCCTGCGCGATCCGGGCGGGAAGGGGCGGGGTGGGAGGATCCTGATCTGAGGGCGGGGGCTTAGGGACGGCTCCTCCCCTCCGGGGGCGGGTCAGAATGGGATCACAGGAGGCCCCGCCTCCTCGGGGAATTTGGAACGGGAGAAGACCTCCCCCCCCCTCCCCGCCCCCGCCCCCCCCTTCCCTGGGGCTCAGGTGCCCTTTTACGAAGGTGGAGGCCCTGTTGGCGGTGGGCTGGGTGATGACCGTTTGCTGTCACTGACGGAAGCCCTTGGGGAGCCAGCGCGAGGCCGGGCCCGGGTCGCCGGGCTTGCCGGCGCTTGGGGTCTTTGCGGTACTATACGGGGGCGAGAGGCGGGGCCGGGCCTGACGGTCTCCTCTCCCGCCGCCGCCTACAGCTCCATGGTGATCCGGGACCTGACCCTGCGCAGCGCTGCCAGCTTTGGGTCTTTCCACCTCATCCGGCTGCTCTACGACGAGTACATGTACTACCTGATCGAGCACCGCGTGGCCCAGGCCAAGGGCGAGACCCCCATCGCCGTCATGGGCGAGGTGCGCGCGGCGGGGCGCCCAGGGCGCGGGCGGGCCCCCCCCCTCCCCCTTGGCGGGACCCTCACCCCTTGTCTTGCCTCCTTGCAGTTCGCCAACCTGACCACCTCGCTGAACCCCCTTGACCCGGACAAAGGTAGGCGGGGCGCGTCCCTACCCAGGGCCTGAGTCCAAGGGGCGGTGACCCAGAGGGATTGGGGCGGAGGAGGTGCCCACGGTACTCTGGGGGTGCGGCCGCCACACGCTGAGCCAGACCTGCTCTGTGTGCCCCAGACGAGGAGGAGGAAGAGGAGGAGGAGAGCGAGGACGAGCTGCCACAGGATATCTCACTGGCGGCCGGCGGAGAGTCACCCGCGCTGGGCCCGGACGCCCTGGAGCCGCCGGCCAAGTTGGCAAGGACAGACACACGGGGCCTCTTCGTGCAGGCGCTGCCCTCCAGCTAAGCCCGCGGCCTCCCCCCACCCCACCCCGCCCCGCCCGCCCCCGCCGCCCATCCACGCCAGGGTCCCTCACAGCTTCTGTGGCTTCGCTGTCACCGTTCCAGCCTCGGCCAGGGCCGGGATGGGGACCTCCAAGACAGGGAAGGCTAGGGGGTCCCCGCCCCCAGTGGGGCCGGCACCAATCACAGGGCCGGGGCGGAGCCGCAGCTGCAAACTGACACAAAAGACGTGCCTTAAGGAACCCGCCTCCGTGCCCAGGTGCCCCGTGGGACAGCCAGCTTGGCTCCTTGGCCTCCGAGGCCTCAGCATCTCCCTCTCCCATCCCAGGGGGCAAGCAGGCAGGCCCCCCCTCCCCTGTGGAACCGTTAACTTATTCAGCTCGCTGGCTTTGCACAGTCTGTCCTGGGCCCAACCCTGAGCCCCAGGTGGGCACAGGTGGGCGTCACCTGGGGACCCCCACTGTCAGCAGCAGCCCCGGGACCCCTCCCCCAGCAACCCCACCGCTCCCCACTCCTTGGTATAAGTGCAATTAAAGCCGTGGGTGTCGCATCTTCTCCAGAGCTGGGCCCTCCCTTGCCCCGCAGCCCTAGAGGGGGGCACTGCCCGGCCTGGTCGGGGGTAGGGTGGCCGGGGGATGCCGCCTCCAGCTTCCAAAGAGCAGCAGGCGGGGCTGGGCGTGGGAGCCCCGAGGGGCCTGCTGCCGGCAGTGGGGTCCAGAAGTGCCCGCGCCCGTCCCGGCCCAGGCTGGGGGCTCCACTCCCTCAGATCCAAGACCCCAGTGTCCCAGGCGGCCCGCCTCTGGTTTGTAATGGAACCTCCGCGCTCCTCCTCTCCCAGGAGACTGTGCTTCTCCTCCGTGCAGTGCGCCCCACCCCCCACACGACTATTGTGCGATTTTTGTGAGCCGCCCGAGCGGAGTTGGTAACTTGTTGGTTTTTTTCCAACCATCATGGCCTTATCTGTTCCGGTTTTCTCAGTGTCTTCAACCTGTGAGATAGATGTTTATGGCAAAAAGCAAAAAGCAAAAAAAAAAAAAAAAAAAAAAAGGAAAAAAAAGAAAAACCAGAACCTATTGTATAAAAATCACTATTTTGTGTGCTCCGCGTGCTACAGCTTTTGGGGTGGCCCACCCCCACCCCGTCCCCCCTGCCCTCGGGGCCTCCCCTCTCCTGGCCGTGAAAGTGTCCACGCGTGTGGTAGTCTAGTGTGCCGAGCTGTTTTCTACCTTTTTGTAGTCTTTCTTAAAACACAATAAATTCCGCTGTGATATTTGGCTACTGCTGACTCGAGGGGCCTCGGGGCTGGGGGCTCCAACTGGGCCCCGAGCAGCAGCAAAGGGAATTCAGTGAGGCTCAGAAATAAAACATTTATTACATGAAGAGGAATGACGGGCAGGGGGAGGGGATGGCCACGAGGTCTGCCACCTCAGGTGGGGGAGGCGGGGACGGGCAGGGCAGGGGAAAGGGGTCCATTCGGCCTCCCCGGGGGGCAACGTCCACACCTGTAGCCAAGGAAAGGGGCAGACGCGCAAAGAGCAAGGGCCTGTGCCCAGCGCGGGGTGAAGGTGGGCGCTTGAGGCTGGTGGGGCAGGGGGCTCCCTCCCTCTGCCCCTTCCCAACTTAAATAGGCATAAATAAGAAGCGTCCAGACTCTCAGGCCACCAGGGGCTGCCCCACCCAGCCCCCTTCCCCGCAGCCTAACACTAGTGCCGTCGTCAGTCGGTCACCGGTCGGCCGGCCAGCCGGGGAGAGGCTGCCAGGAAGGCGGCCAGCTCCCAGGCCGCGGAGGTAGTTGGAGTCAGTGCCCAGAGCGGCCGGGCCCTCACAGCACAATCCACGTGTACCTCTCGCTGTCTGCCAGAACCTTCAGCGAGCACCCTGCAGGGAAGGGGCAGAAGGGAGCCGTGGGGTCTCTGCGGGCCCAGGCTGTGGGAGGGGTCCGCCTCTTTCCCCGATCTGATTTGGGCCACACAAGGTTCCAGAAGGCAGTGAGCCTGCTGCGTTACCCTGCAGCCACCCGGCAAAGGTCTGCTGAACGAAGGACTGGCCGCGGTTCCCCAGGCGCCACGCCTGCCGGGTCCTCTCCAAGCCGGCCCCTCGCCTCGCCGGACCTGCCCTCCTCCCCTCACCCCCATTCCACCGTGTCCAGTGGCACAGCCAGTGGACTCCTCCACTCAGGAACACTTAGGAATCAGCACCCGCTCCAGGCCTGGCATGGCACCAGGGTAAGGACCTCAGTCCTGACCGCCATCGGGTCACGGGGCCCACCTTTGTGCAGCGCCTCGTTGGTCATCCTATTGACGTAGCGGCCGCTGCTCTCAGGCACCAGCCACTTCATGACCATGTCCACGCAGCTCTTGCGGTATGAGCTCCAGACACTGCCGCTGAGGGCAAGGGGGTGAGGGCTCTCATCACCCAGGCCGCCCACCCCCGTCCCAGGCCCCCCCCACCCCTCCGCCCCGGCCCCGGCCCCAGTCCCACCTCACCTGGTCTGCCCCTTGACCTCGGTCAGGTCGCCTACACTGACTGTCACGAAGATGCCTGTGTTGAGGTCCCATGCCACTTTGAGGCTGGTGTGATAGGTCTTTGGTCTGCAGTGGGTGAGGAGCAAAGGAGAAAGGGACGGGACCAACGGGTCCCTCAGCTGGGACCCAGGCAACCCTGGGGGGCTTCTGTCTTTGGAACAGTAATGGAGTTTGGGGGGCAGGGGAAGTCTTCTCACATCCCCACTCGCCCACTCCCCTGAAGTATCCGAGCGCGGCCCGCTGCTGGGCGGGGGCGAGGGGCATCCCGCTCACTCACCGGAGCTGGCCCTCCTCAGTGGGGGACGGGAACGCCAGGAGCAGCAGGCCGATGTTGATGAGGACTTGATTGGTTTCCGGGCAGACCTGGGGGGCAGGGGCGCGGGGCGGGGAGGGCAGGCAGTGGGACAGTGACAGTTATTGGGGGTGATGCCCAGAACAGAGAGGCCCTGGGCACCGCCCCCCCCCCCGCCCCCCACCATTCCTTCCCTGGGCCCACCTCGAGGATGACAATGTCATAGTCACTGAAGGAACAAAACTGGTGGGCCCAGGTGGCATCATGGCGGATGACCTCATTGATGACGTATTCGAAGTCCAGCGTGAGCTGCTCCACCGTCAGGTACTGACCCTGTGGGCAGCGGGCAGAGGGCAAGACTGCATCAGCTGTCACCCCAGCAGGCTCCCCAGGGGCTGCCCCTAGGCCTGCCCCCCCGCTGGCACCAACCTGGACGGCAGCCCGCTCCCTCATGGGCCGCAGATTGCGGCCACGGAGATCAGTCACCACAAAGGGCAAGGAGATCTTGTCATCCTCGAACTCTGAGGGGGCAGGAAGTGGGGGTAGGGGTGGTGGGAGGCCTGGCTGGCCTCCCATGCCTGGGGCCCTGCCCACCGGGTGGGTTCCCAGCTCACCATCCTCCGCTTCGGTCCCTTCGCTGGACCCCAGCACGTAATACAGCTTGGTGTAGTTGACGTAGCCGGGCTCAGGGGCTGGTGCCTCCGCCGCAGGGGGGCTGTCTCGGGGTACCACCTCCCCACATGGGGCCAGGGGCTCTGAGGGCGGGCGGCAGCGACTGCCCGAGGGCCCCGGGCAGGGGGGCGGCCGGGCTTCCTCCGAGGTCCCACCCTTGGCCTCTCTGGCCCTGCGGAAGATGTCGGCCACAAACTCCTTGGCTTTGGCGATGGCGGGCGAGGGCTCAGGGGCCCCAGGGACCCGGGTGGGGGCTGTTTCGGGACAGGGACTGGGGAGGGTGGGGGGCACCTCAGGGCTCTGAGGCCCAGGGGGGCTGGGAGGGGCCGGAGGGGAGGTGGTGTGGTCATACAGGATTTGGCAGAAGTTGTTCTCGCCTGAAACGAAAACAGTGGGGGGGGGGGGGGGATGTCAATAAACAAGTTCAAATCTAGGGCACTGCAGACCTCCCTCATTGCCCGGGGGCAGGGCGGTGGGGGGTGGGGCGGGTGGTTCTTAGAAATCCATCTTGGGGACACCCTTCTAGAAGACTTCCCTATGCTGAAAGATCAGTTGAAAACACTCAGAAGGGGAAAAGGCCTTTCATGCGCGTGCAAACACGTGCATAAACAATACCTTCAAGCTTTATTTCTGAGCATCTACCAGATGCCACACTGAGGACGTGAGGGAACGAGACGCAAAAATCCCTGCCCTTGGGGAGTTCACGGTTTACAGTGACAAAAGCTAAAAATCACCAAAGTCTGAAAATTTACTCCATAGCCCTCCATCCTCCCCAACGGGAGCCTGACTGACTTGGGCACACAGTGCCCATCTATGGGCACCATCAGGAATGTGGGCTCGCCACGGACAACCCGTGTTCAGGGAGGAGCACTGTGGCTGAGCCCTGGGCCCTGCCTGCACCACCTCCAAAGGACCCCCCCCCCCCCACAATCAACACTGAGAGGGCGGGGGCTGTGTCCTCCCAGTTCAGAGACTGGGGAACGAGGCTCAGAAGGAAACTTGTCCAAGGGCACACTGCATGACAATGTGAACCAAGGCACTCCTGTCCACCAGAGTGGACAACGGCCAAGTCAAAACTCCCCCTTTGTGTAAACACTGTCCTATGGCGAGGTGTTAGACACGGGTGACGATGTCCCCCTCACCCCAGTGTGCACAAAGCTGAATCCTGTCCCACGTGACCCTTCCTACAGGGACCCATAGCCACAAGTACCGGGGGCAGGTATCGGCCTCAACCAGGCCTGGGTTCTGGAGAGGGCCCTGCCCACAGTGGCACAAGCAGCCAGGGAAGGAGGCCCCTGCATGGGCCTGGGGATAGGACATCCTGGCCCTTGCTGGTTTGTGGCTTAATTGTATACATTTAATCCTTTTTTTATATCCACTCCACTCCCTCTCCCAGGGACAACCATTTTAATGTACTTAGTGGGTGTCTTCTTACTGACTCCATTCTTACGAAATCGGGACGTAAGTGGTGTCATTGACATTACAGATCTCCTTGGTTTCTTTTGCGTTTGGATGTGTCTTCAACGCATGCTCCACAGACACGCGTGCTGGGGCGCTCAGTGGACTGCCGATCCAAGGGAATCACTGCCTTGTCTTACCTCCCCGATCCCCAGGGATGGACGCCAGGTAGCCCCTACCACCAAAGCCTTGGACGTGCCCGGGCTCAGGCCGGGCTGCGGTCACATTGTTGCCCTGTGGCCCTGAGGGTGCAAGTGAGGCCCCAGGGTCCCCCATCGCCGCCAGTGGTAACATCAACCAGCTTAACATTAGCTACTCTTAACATTAGCTACAAGGGACATCACCTTGTGACTTTCACTGGCGTTTTTTCCTATTCCCGAAGACATAAGATGGCCTTCTGTCTACCAACTGAAATTTTAAGTGACCGTTTCTGCTCGAAAAGGGCACTGCACTGTCCAGCATGGTAGCTGTGGCCACATGGGGCTACTTGAGCTCAACTAAAATTAAATAAAATTTAAAAGTCAGTTCTTGGGTCACTCAGCCGCTTCCAAGTGGCTACCGGTGGCGGCTGGAGCGGGACACGGCAGATATAGACCATCATACCCCTACAGAAAGTTCTAGTGGACGGTGCCGGGGTGGAGCATGGCTAGCTTCGGATCCCGTACTCCTGCTGTCCAGCTGTGTGGCCTTGGACAAGGGACTCCCACCTCTGCATACCCCGGCCTCCTCATCTGCCGTGGGGGGGGGGGGGGGGGGGGGGGGCGGAGGGGCAGTGACAGGACCACCCTCGGGGGGCCGCTGGGCGGAGTCGGCAGGTCACGGGCTCTGAGGCTTACAGCCCGTGCTCGGCCCATCGTCGGGCCCGGGGGCCTACCTGCCGAGTGGACCGAGACCGCACAGGCCACCAGAGAGTAGCTGGTGTTGAGCAGCACCACCTGGTCCTTCTTGAGCTGGAAGGCAGGCTGGAAGGTGGGGAAGGGATAGACCACCTGGTACTTGGTGTGCAGCATGAAGCCGTGCCGCAGGCACTGCGCGCTGGGGTCGCCTGCAGCAACACAAGCCACCCAGGCTCACTCCCGGCCCCGGGGCGGGGGGTGGGGGGGGGCAGCCCGCACCCTGAGGCCCCCAGACCGCTCACCCGGGTGGGCCCGGCTGGCTTCCCGGCAGGCGGCGCAGCGGCCTGGCGACGGTACCGCCACGGTGCTGATGTAGATGTCTCGGTGGTTCTCGTCACTCATCATCATCATGTTCATGAGCATCCCATTGGCCGAGCGGGTGCTGGGGGCCGGCACACCTTCAGCGGCCTGGCCCACGCACCACCCTCGCCGGGCCTTCCCTGTCCCCGGGTCTTACTTGAAGCCGAAGACGATGACCTTGGAGGCATCGCTGGGCCACTCGCACACGGTCAGGTACAGGTCGCTGTAGATCTCCTCATCCTGGAAGAGCCGCACCTGCCGGACCTGAGCAGCATGGCCGGGGTCGGTATGGAGTCAGAGCAGGTAGGGTGGGGGGAGAGGGGGCCCCAGGCCGCACGATGCTGGCCCGGAATCCGAGCTGGGGCTGAGCTGGCAGCAGCACCCTTTCTGGGGGGTGGGGGGGTGAGGGTGTGTGTGACTCCAGCCAGGGAGTCTAAGCAGCCCCTCTACCGTAGCCTCTGCCTTCCTGAGGACGGGCAGGGGAAGCTACCCTCACAACTAGGGGAAGCAGGGAGGCGGCCTGGCACGGGAGGAAGCGGATAGAAGCCCTGCCTCACAAAAGGGGACCCTGCGAGACACATCGGTTCCAAGCCGGCTCCACCCTGAACCCTGTCCACCTCCCTGGGCTCACGTGTCAGCTGGTCTGACGGCACTCACCTGCTGGAATGGGGGGGTTCAAGGAGTCAAAGTCAGGGTTAAGCGAATGGGGTAGCAAAGCTAACGGCTCCCCCCTGGCCTGAGCCCGCCGTGTTCCGCAGGCTAGATGTTGAGCCGAACCTCACGAGGGTGCTGCCGTCTACCCGTTTTCAACTATAAAAACGGCAATCTCGTGTGGCTTGACCTCACACGTGGTAAGTCCTGACAACGACCTTAGGAGTACGATTTCTCTGCTTTACACACAAGGAAACTGGGGCTCAGGGGTGCTGTGATCTGCGGGTCCTGCTGCTGAAAGGGACAGCCCAGCACCGGGCCCAGCCCTACCAGCTTGAGCTTGCTGTGGACGTTGAACTCCCACCAGTACAAATGATAGATGTAGAAGGAGAAGTCGTCATCCCCGCTGCTGCTGGTGTAGGAAAGAACGTAACGGCCGCACTTGGAAAAGCCCAGGAAGATGTGTCTGTGGGGGTGGGGGCAGAATGGCCGGGTCAGGGCCAGCCTGCCACCCCACCCAGCCACCCCCCGGCTCGGCCCAGCCTCACGCAGCCTCACCCTGCGTAGAGAAAGTCCTCATCCACAATGTTCTTGAGGGAGACGCAGACCCTGGGCGGCAGCTTCCGGAAGAGGCGAGGGGAGAGCTGCCCACTGATCTGGGGAAGGGGTGGCCCTGGCTCTTAGGGCACCATCACCCCCCAGTCCCCTCACCTGAAGCAGAGTAGCACCCCCAAGTTCTCGCCCAGACACATAGCCCCCCCCCCCCCCCAACTATGACGGTCAAGAGGGGTCCAAGCTCCAGAAAGTGGGAATAGCTGGGGAAGATGGCTCAGCTGGGCCTCATTTGAGCCTCGCTCTCCACGAGGGACCCACGCCACCCTCCCAGCCTCACACCTCTTCAGTCTCAGAGCCCCTCTTGCCCAAGCACCCAGGTCCTGAGGACCAGCACTGGCATCACCTCCTCCAGGAAGGTTCCCCAGTCAACCTTGGTCACACGGGGCCACACTGGCTGCCTTCCTAAAGGCTGTTTCCAGTGGGTGTCCTCCACCACTAAAGAGGCTTGACCAACTGCACTCACCTATTCCTCACCCACTAGCCTACACACAGGGTGCTCAGGGCCTTTGGGACAGCCCTGGCCTCAGGGACAGGTGAGGCAGCAGAAGGGTGGGGCTGACCAGTGACCTTCCAATTTCTGCCCAATTCCCCCTTCTCAATTAACCTAGCCGCCTTCCAACCGACTCCCTCATCCCAAAAACTTCAAGGAAGAATTTGGGGGGGGGGGGGGGACAGGCAGGCACAAGCTGAGTGCTAGGGGATCAGAGCACCCGGATCCTACAGCCCAATCTGAGTGAGATACTTGGCCTTGCCCTCAAGAGGTTACAGTCTGATGGGAAACAGCCCTATCTGGGGAGCTCTCTGGCACACTCTTCAAGAAGATCCCCGTCTGATGGAACAGCCCTGTTGGGGAGGCCCAGGCTGACGGGAGACACAATCCCAGTCCAGGGAGCTTCCAAGCTAAGGGTGGAGCCACAGACCAACCCAGAGAGCAACCGGGCTGAGGGTGGTGGCTATCCCTGCCCAAGGAACTCGTCAAAAGGAGGAGACACAGCCCTGCCCTCACAGAGTTCCCAACCTAATGGAGAAGGCACTCTCGCTACCCACAGGGAAACAGTTCTGCCCAGGTTGCTGCTGACCTCACAGCAGATTCACATGTCTGCCCTCCCGGAGCTCCCAGACTGATGGGAGATAGATACGCCGACACATTGTAAGTTTACAGTCTGATGGAGAAGTCAGAGCCCTGCTCAGGAAGCTCCCAGTCTGAGGGAGAAGACCAGGCTTTCTCCAGGAAGATCCCTCCCATTCGATGGGGGAGGCAGACACAGGTACAGGAACTCCCAGCTCCCGTGTGGTCAGAGCCGGGACAGAGAGAGGAACACCAGGCAGAGGAAGCCCAAAGCCGGTAGCAGGGGCTCTGCCAAGGGGGCGGAAAGGCTCCATAACGGAGGGGCCATGGGAGCAGGGTTTTGAAAAACGAGTCTGACCCTGGATCGCCCCCTTTCTCCTTATTCCTCCAGCGACCCCCCTCCACCCAAGCTCTTTCCCGGCCACCTCCAGCAGCTCTTCCATCCAAGCCCCCTACCGCGGACCCCGCCCCCAGCCCACTCCATCCAAGCCCCCGTCCCAGCCCCCTCCATCCAAGTCCCGCTCTCCTGGGCCCCGCCCAGCCCCCTTCCTCTGAGCCCCCTCCCCCGGGGCTCCGCCCCCAACCCCTCACCCCGCGAACTCCCTCCCTCCCTCCCTCCGCCTCCCTCGTCCCTTTTCCCCACCCTCCAGCGAGCTCTCCCCAGACTCCAGGCCTCACCTTGACCCGCTCCAGCTGCTTGAGGACGTGCTCCCGCCGCCGCCCCGCTGCCCGCTTCCCCCCGGCGCCCCCGGTGCCGCCGCCGCCGCTCCCGGCCCCGCTGTTCCGCTCCGATTTCGAGCTGGGCGCCATTTTCACCCCCTCCCTCCACTTCCGGAGCAACCGGCCTTTTCGTCCCACCCCCGCCTCCTCCTCATTGGCCCTTTCTCGGCATTGCGGCCAGTCTGTTGGGTGAAAGCCCGCACTTGGGGCCTCTTCCCGCTACGCCTGTCCATCAAAGCGATCTCGGCACTTGATTGGTAGAAACGGCACAACCCCCATGGTCCGCCGCCGTATCCCCGCCTTTCCGCAAGGACGCACCCATCAGAGGCCCCATTTGCGCCCCTTGCCGAGATGACTTTGACCGGATAGGCGAAGGCCCCTATCCGTCTCGGCGGCGTCACGCCCCCCTGCGGCTAGTGGGTTTCCATGGAGACCGCGGGCGGTCCAGGCCTGTGGGCGGGGCGATGGGAGTCTGTGGTCCACAAGGGCCAGAGTCCCCAGCCTAGTGATGTCGGCGCTCTATACGGAGGTGCAGAGGCCTGACAGTATCCTGAGACCACCAGGGCAGGCCGAAGAAAGGGATTTGCAAAAAAAAAAAAAAAAAAAAATGAGATTCGATTAAAAACATCTTTCGTCGAAAGTAGGGACGGCCTGGTGGGATGACGATGACGATATTGGTAGAATCTATCGCTTATATAGCACTTCACGTGTGCAAGACACGGTTCTGAGCTTACAAACAATTCTACGTAGTAAGTCGCTGTTGTGCCCATTTTACAGATAGCAATACTAATAATTGTTGAATGCCTGCTGAGTATCATTTTCATATGTGTTAGCTCATCTAATCTTCACAACAGTTTTGTAGATAGGTCCTTTTTAAAAAGATTTTTTTAATGTTTTTTTGTTTTTTTGTTTTTTTTAAATTTTGTGAGAAAAAGACAGGACGTGAGCAGGGGGAAGGGCAGAGAGAGAGGGAGACACAGAATCCGGAGCAGGCTCCAGGCTCTGAGCCATCAGCACAGAGCCGGACTCAGGGTTCGAACCCGTGAGCAAGATCATGACCTGAGCTGAAGTGAAACGCTCAACTGACTGAGCCACCCAGGCGCCCCTAGATAGGTCCTTTTATTACGTCCATTTTACACAGGGTGAAACTGAGGCTTACCGTGTAGTGCTCCTGAGTACCTGGCACGCATATGCCTCAATGATGGCTGTAATCAGAGAGGGAGTGAATGGATCTTGTTCTTTGTACTCTCCCAGCCTCTTGAATGCATTCCGTGCATTCATTTATGCAGCAAATATTTCTTGAGCACCTACTATGTTCTAGGTTCTAGGGGTACAGCAGTGAACAAGACAGATGATAAAGAAATAGATTTCAGTTACCTAATTCCAGGTAGGATTAGAAATCAAAGAGAAGGAAGAAGGCTGCTCAGGCCAGTTAGAGAGAGGTCCCCATGCAGGTGAGGAGGAGGAATATTGCAATAAAGACAAAGCCTTCAGAGGGATGAGGGTGACATGACTGAAAGACCCCCAAAAAGTCCAGTTGGGCCAAAGCAGGAATAAGCAAGGAAGAAAGTAAGCAAGTCAAACAGACAAGGACCGGGAAGTGGGCAGGGAGTGTCGGGTGAGCAAGATAGTTGGATTTTACTGTTAAGCATAAAGTGGAGCCTCTGGAAGATTTTTAGTAGAAGATGATGGAATCTGATAAGAGATTTAAAAGATCATTATGATCCATGGAGCACCTGGCTGTCTCAGTGGGTAGAGCGTGCGACTTCTGATCTCCAGGCCTTGAGTTAAAATCCCACACTGGGCGGAGAGATTACTTTAATTAATAAATAAACAAACAAAGAAGTAATCATTGTAATCCAAAGAATTAAATAAATACCCATGAGTTCATACTGGTGTAAATAAATGATTGAATAAAAAATGGGCAGGGGGGGAAGAGACCACTCTTCCATATAGAAGGTGTTCAATTAATAAGTGTAGAAAGGGGGCGCCTGGGTGGCGCAGTCGGTTAAGCGTCCGACTTCAGCCAGGTCACGATCTCGCGGTCCGTGAGTTCGAGCCCCGCGTCAGGCTCTGGGCTGATGGCTCGGAGCCTGGAGCCTGTTTCCGATTCTGTGTCTCCCTCTCTCTCTGCCCCTCCCCCGTTCATGCTCTGTCTCTCTCTGTCCCAAAAATAAATAAAAAACGTTGAAAAAAAATTAAAAAAAAAATAAGTGTAGAAAGAATGAGGGAAGTAGGAAATTATCATCAGGCAAACACCACAATTACAATTTGCAGCAGGCGAGATCTACCAATGAGTGCTAAAACCCTAAAAGAATCTCTCCCAAAATATTTATTAACTACTCGGTTTTTTTAAATGTATGTCCACAGATTGTTTGATATGCCTCCTTCTGGGAGGTGGAGCTTAATTCTCCACCTTGTTGGGTGCGGGCTGGATTTAGTGACTTGCTTCTAAGGAATAAAGTTATGGGAAGGGAAGCAACTAACTTGACAGTGGAGAAATCTGGCAGACATTACCTCAACCAGGTAATCAACATTGTCATCATAGCGATGAGGCATGTGCCCGGACCCTTGATATGATATGATGAGGAGGACACATCGCCTCCTCAATATCATCACTTAAACCCCCAAACTCAATCTGGTTGTGAGAAACCATCAGATGTTTGTCCCAACTTGAGCGACAGTCTACAAAGACCTGACTAGGATACTTCAAAAACGTCAGGATCACGAGAAACGAAGCCTGACCAAGAAACTGGCACGACTTAGAGAAGTCTTAGGAGACGTGATAAATACATGAAATGTGGTGTCCTGGATGGGACCCTGGACCAGAAAGGAAAAGGACATCAGAGAGGAAACTGGTGTCACTCATATTAAGCCTGTAGTTTAGTGAACAGTCTTGTGCCAAGGTTAGCTAACCTCTTAGTTGTGACAACTGTACCGTGGTTATGCAAGATGTTCACATTCGGGCCAGTGGGTAACGGGTAGACAAGAGCCTTCTGTGCCTCCTTGCAAATTATCTTAACTCATTGAGCTGCCATATTAGAACTCCTGTAGACTGGGTAGGGTTTACAACCAAATTTGATTTCCCATAGTTCTGGAGGCTGGGACAAGTCTAAGATCAAGGCACTGGCATAGCCAATCCTGGATTGTATATCCTTGCTATATCCTCCCATGACTGAGAGAAACAGCGAGAAAGAGGAGAGAGCAAAGGCACACGAACACTGGCTCCTTTATAGGGCGCTAATCCCATTCATGAAGTCTCTCCATCCTCATGACATAACCACCCCCAAAGGTCCCACCTTCCAGTACCATCCCATCGGGGCTGGATTTCAACATATGCCTTTAGGCAAGGCACATACATTTAGTCCATAGCACAAATCTTCTGTAAATGGAAAATTATTTCAAAATACCAAGGTTTCTGAAGAGAAGACTCTTCAAAAGTTCATTCGGCTTCTGTGTGGAGGATGTTGAGGGGAAGAGGGGTGGTGGGGCAAGAATGGCCTCAGGGAGGCCAGAGGGAGAGGTTATGGTGGCTCAGATTCGAGTAATGGCAGTGAAGATGGAGAAAAGCGGCTGTATTCGGGGCCCATGGGTCATGTTCAAGGACCGGGTGTCGGGGTAGAGATAAGAAGTAGGTTTCAGGGGCGCCTGGGTGGCTCAGTTGGTTGGGCCTCTGACCTCGGCTCAGGCCATGATCTCGCGGTTCGCGGGTTCGAGCCCCGCGTCGGGCTCTGTGCTGCCAGCTCAGAGCCTGGAGCCTGCTTCGGATTCTGTGTCTCCCTCTTGCTCTCTGCCCCTCCCCCACTCACATTCTGTCTCTGTCTCTCAGAAATAAATAAAAATGTTTAAAAAAAAAAGAAGAAGAGGTAGGTTTCAGTTACTCTACATCCTTGCCAATATTTGTTATCTTCTGCGTTTTTTTAAAAAAAATATTTATTTATTTATTTTGAGAGAAAGAGATAGAGAACACGTAGGGAGGGTCAGAGAGAGGGAGACAGAGAATCTCAAGCAGGCTCCGTGCTGTCAGTGCAGAGCTCCGTGCAGGCTCAAACTCACAAACTGCGAGATCATGACCTGAGCTGAAACCAAGAGTCTGACACTTAACCGACTGAGCCACCAGGTGCCCTGGTCATCTTTTTTTTTTTTTTTTAATAGAAGCCATCCTAATGGGTGTTATCATTGACATTTTTTTAAATGTTTATTCACTTTTGAAAGAGAGAGACAGAGACATAGTGTGAACAGGCAAGGGGCAGAGAGAGGGGGACACAGAATCCAAAGCAGGTTCCAGGCTCTGAGCTGACAGCACAGAGCCCGACGTGGGGCTCGAACTCACGAACCGTGAGATCCTGACCTGAGCCCAAGTCGGACGCTTAAGTGACTGAGCCAACCAGGTGCCCCTCCTTTTTTTTTAAGTTTATTTATTTCGAGAGGGAGAGAGAGTGCCCATGTGTAAGGTGGGGAGGGGCAGAGAGAGAGGGAGAGAGAGAATCCCAAGCAGATTCCACGCAGTCAGCACAGAACTTGACACGAGGCTTGAACCCACAAACCATGAGATCATGACCTGAGCCGAAGTCAGACGCTTAACTGACTGAGCCACCCAGGCGCCCCCTCCCTTATTTTAAATAGGTATTACCTTTATACAGTCTTAAATTCAACACGGAGGAGACATAGAATGGGCCGTGAGCACGTGAAAAGATGTTCAACATTATTAGTCGTCAAAGAACTACAAATAGAGTCACAATAATATAGCAGGACATACCCACCAAAATGGCTAAAATGAAAGACTGACCACAAGTGTTGACAAGGGCTCGGAGGAACCATAACTCTCACAGCCGCCAGTGGGGGTGCAAAATGACACAACCACGTTGGAAGGCAGTTTGGCAGTCTCATAAAAAGTGAAATGTGCACTTACTGTGTGATTCAGCGCATTTCACTCCGATGTATTCACCCGAGAACGTCTTTTTTTTTGGATTTTTTTTTTTTTTTTTTTTTTTACATAATCTCCACAGGCAATGTGGGGCTTGAGCCCACAACCCCGAGATCAAGACTCACATGCTCCACCGACCGAACCGGCCAGGCACCCCTACCCAGGAGAACTTTTTAAAAAAAATTTTTTTTAACGTTTATTTTACTTTTTTTTTTTTTAAATTTTTTTTTCAACATTTTTTATTTTATTTTTGGGACAGAGAGAGACAGAGCATGAACAGGGGAGGGGCAGAGAGAGAGGGAGACACAGAATCGGAAACAGGCTCCAGGCTCCGAGCCATCAGCCCAGAGCCTGACGCGGGGCTCGAACTCACGGACCACGAGATCGTGACCTGGCTGAAGTCGGACGCTTAACCAACTGCGCCACCCAGGCGGCCCCCTTTATTTCATTTTATTTTTTTTTTAAATTTTTTTTTTTCAACGTTTTTAATTTATTTTTGGGACAGAGAGAGACAGAGCATGAACGGGGGAGGGGCAGAGACAGAGGGAGACACAGAAGTGGAAACAGGCTCCAGGCTCTGAGCCATCAGCCCAGAGCCTGACGCGGGGCTCGAACTCACGGACCGCGAGATCGTGACCTGGCTGAAGTCGGACGCTTAACCGACTGCGCCACCCAGGCGCCCCTCGTTTATTTTACTTTTGAGACAGAGACAGAGCATGAACGGGGGAGGGTCAGAGAGAGAGGAAGACACAGAATCGGAAGCAGGCTCCAGGCTCTGAGCCATCAGCCCAGAGCCCGACGCGGGGCTCGAACTCACGGACCGCGAGATCGTGACCTGAGCCGAAGTCGGACGCTCAACCGACTGAGCCACCCAGACGCCCCATCAGGAGAACTTTTAAAAAAGACATGTGTGGGGCGCCTGGGTGGCGCAGTCGGTTAAGCGGCCGACTTCAGCCAGGTCACGATCTCGCGTCTGTGAGTTCGAGCCCCGCGTCGGGCTCTGTGCTGACAGCTCGGAGCCTGGAGCCTGTTTCTGATTCTGTGTCTCCCTCTCTCTCTGCCCCTCCCCCGTTCATGCTCTGTGTCTCTCTGTCCCAAAAATAAAAAAAAAAAAAAAAAAAAAAAAAACATTGAAAAAAATAAAAAAGACATGTGTCCTCAAAGACTCGCTCAGGACTGGTCGTGGCCGTGTTATTTGTTAATCGCCCAAAGCGGGAAACGAGTAAAAGTCCATCAACACGTGATAAATAAATGAGTAATAAACTCACGTAATAAACAAAATGAAGTACTGTGCACCTAAAACTCACGTTGTATCTCAATTATATCTCAGCTTCTAAAAAAAAAATGCGAGCCACCTAGGGACCCCAATATCTTTTTCACTTTATGAAAATGATCAAAACTGTCAGCCTCGCTCTGTACCCTTTTTCTCCTCACGAGGTTAGCCCTACCCACATTAATCCATGTAATGGTTTGAACAGTGACCCACAAAAGGGTATCCTGGTGTCCTAACCCTTAGAACATGCAAATATGACCTTATTTGGGGGAAAAAAAAAAGACATAATTAAGTAAAAGATCTTGAAATGGGATTATCCTGGATTAACCAACTGGGCCCTAAAGCCCACGGCCAGTGTCCTTCTAAAAGAGAGGAGGAGGAACACAGACACTCTCATGGAGGAAAAGTCCACATGGAAACCGAGGCAGAGATGGTCCTGACACAGCCACAGGCCCAAGAACGTCAAAGATTGCCAGCAACCACCAGAAGCTGGAAGAGGTACAAGGAAGGAAACTCCAGAAGGAACAGCTCTGCCAACACCTTGACTTGGGACTTCCAGGCCCTCTCCACAGGTCCAAATAAATAATCTGGACTTCTGAAATGAATAAATGCCTGCTGTTCTAAGCTACCTTGTTTGTGAGCATCGGTACGACCGTTCCAGGAAGCTGATACATTACGTATATAGAGTGAGTCCCTTGTGTGTCCTAGATCTGATTCTCTATTTGTTTTTTAATGTTTATTTATTTTTGAGGGAGGGAGAGAGAGAGAGAGGGAGACACGGAATCCGAAGCAGGCTCCAGGCTCCAAGCTGTCATCACAGAGCCCGACATGGGGCTTGAACCCACGGACTGCGAGATCACAATCCGAGCCGAAGTCAGACTGAGCCACCCAGGTGCCCTTGGTTCTCTATTATTTTAACAGGAACATGTTTGGTTTGTTTATTCCTCTCTTAGGAGATTATTTTTCACTTGTTCGCACGACATATGTTCACCACTCACCTGGTTTGTATTTGACACTGCTCTAGGTGCTGAGGGACAGAGGTGACTATGGCCAAGTGCCCACCTCCACAGCGGGGGAGGACAGTGGACGGTGGGCAGATATGTAAGTCAGGATGTGAGAAATGCCAGGAAGAAAAGTAAGGCAGGGAAGAGGAGAGAGAGAGAGACAAAAAATCTTGCTTCTGATTGGGGGTTCTGGTGAGGGGCCCTCCGAGGAAGTGACGTGAATTACAATCACCAGCCGTGTGTGATCCCACACGGCGGAGAATTTTCACTGTAATAAACGAGCCTCCAGGGAGCTCTTGTATGTATCTGTTACCGGCTGTGTAAGAGGTTTTCCAGAGCAGATTTCTGGTCCTTGGGTGTTGCAGAGAGAGTAATACTCCAAATAGTCCCCTTGCTCCTCCCAAGCCCCTACCCGACCCCCACCTTCTCTGTCCCTTGCAGTCAGGCAGGACCACATGACTAATCCTGGCCAGTGAAATGCAAGCAGGAGGTACTTCTGGGTGGAAACCCTGAAAAGCTGACTTGGGAGTCCTCTCTTTTCCACAGAGCCAGCAAGTGTGGGGGCTGCTGTTCAAGACGGTGCGGCTTCTGGTGGACTGGATCCCTGAGTGACTGTGTGGCTCAGAGTGACCCTGCTGATCCGTTGAGATCATATTGTGTGGATGACCAACTCTGGGGTTAGTTGCTGACCCTTGGGGCTGCTTGTTACACAGAATGATCTTGCCTGCCCATCTAATACCCACGGGAAACCGAACCAATAACGAATGTATCTACATATATGTGTATCTGTATGTGATATATCTTATCATGTACATATATCCTTTATATATAGATAGATATGTGTATATATATCTTTTTATATATGCACATGTGAAACAGAACCAGTAAGGTATCCATATCTAAATCATCTATATCTGTCTTATCATGTATATGTTTATCCTTTATTCTTTATATATATATATATATATATATATATATATCCTTTTGTATGTACATATGTATATATCATTTTATATATATATCTTCCTCTTTCAATCTATTTATAGACATAGATTTCTATCTCTATGTATTGATTGATCTATCTATACCTATATCTACACCTATTAATCTATAGAAAGATTTAGGGGCACTTGGGTGGCTCAGTTAAGCCTCTGAATTTGGCTTCGGGTCATGATCTCACGGTTCATGAGTTCAAACCCTATGTCAGGCTCTCTGCTGTCAGCGCAGAGCCCATGTCAGATCCTCTGTCCCCCTCTCTCTCTGCCCCTCCCCTGCTCCTCTCTCAAAAATAAATAAACTTTGGTTTTTTTAAGTCGAGAGTGATGCCAAGGCCGTGATCGATTTGACCTTCAGTGCTCATCTGCATGCACCCACCCACCTTTGCCCCCCATCTTCCTTATACCGACCTGGAAGTGTTTTTGGCACTTGGGAGACAGTCTGCGAGAGCTCGTCCGCTGTCTTCCCGGTGTTGGCCTCACTGACAGAAATTCCTTTCCTGTTTCATCACCACTGGTTTCCCTGCCTTTGGATTTTGTCACCGGCGAGCAGCGGAAGCCGGTGTATTTGGGAACCTCTGGAGCCCGGTCTTCTGGCACTCCTGCGCCCCTGGCCTCCCTTTCTCTGCTTTCTGTTCCGTTCAGCCCCTCCATGGACTGGATGATGCCCATCCATTTGGGGGAGGGCAATCTACTTCACTGAGTTCACAGATTCAAGCGCTAATCTCTTCTGGGAACACTGTCACAGATGCACCCAGAAATCAGGTTTAATCTGTGCAGCCCATGGGTCAGTATCACTTTATAGTATAACCTTTCACTGGACCTGTACGGTTAATCATCACAAGTACACGGCAGGCACGTTTTCGGTTTTACCAGATACTTCCAGGTTCGTCCTCTCTTCCGGACCCTCCTCCCTCCATGATCTTTGCTGGCTGTCTCCTGCCCACCCCTCGGCCATCAAGCTTTCCTCAGCAGTGTCCCTTGGGTCTCCCTGCTCGTTTTCTTTCCTTTTTAAAAAATGTTTATTCATTTTTGAGAGAGAGAGTGTGTGAGCAGGGGAGGGGCAGAGAGGTGGGGAGGGACAGAGGATTCGACGAGGGCTCTGTGCTGACAGCAGAGAGCCCGACGTGGGGCTCAAACTCACGAACCTTGAGATAATGACCGGAGCCAAAGCTGGACGCTCAACCAACCGAGCCTCCCAGTTGCCATCCACACCTTGGCTGCGACTCTCATTCTGTAGATAGCCTCCGTATCCATTAGGACTTATTTTTTTAAGGATTTTATTTATTTTATTTTTCAAAAGAGAGAGAGAGAGCAGGGAAGGGGCAGTGAGAGGGAGGAGAGAGAGAGACAGAGACAGAGAATCCCAAGCAGGCTCTGCACCACCAGTGTGGAGCCCGACATGGGGCTCGAATCCACGAACCACGAGATCGAGACCTGAGCCGAAACCGAGAGTAGGAGGCTTAACCGACTGAGCTACCCGGGCGCCCCCATTAGGATTTAGAGTATGTTGTTTTTTTGAAGGAGAGGAAAAGGGAAACAGTGGCTTACCCAAGAGAGACGTCTGTTTCTCCGTCGCGTTCGAGACCGCTGGAGCCGGGGGTCTTGAAAAGCCTGAGACGCCGTGACTCCTCTCCTATCTCTGAGCCTCACAGGGCCCCGAAGGCCCAACCAGGAGTTTCCCTGCTCTTGTCAGACATGTCCTCCATCCGGAGGGAGAGGCTCCCCACCCAGCTACCTCCTCTATCAGCCAGACCACCTGCACCCCATCGGGTCCTCCGCCTAATGGGTCACCTCCCTGGCAGCCTGAGAAATCATCCAAACATGCCAATCACACCCCCTCATGGGAACCAGAGGTCACCTCCCCCTTTCGTCACTACAAAGCCTGCCTGCCACAGCGCCTGCTTTTTCATTTTTTTCTTTATTAAAAAATTTATCCCAGGGGCGCCTGGGTGGCTCAGCCAGTTAAGCGTCTGACTTCGGCTCAGGTCACGATCTCTCAGTCGGTGAGTTCGAGTCCCGCGTCAGGCTCTGTGCTGACAGTGCGGAGCCTGGAACGCGCTTCGGATTCTGTGTCTCCCTCCCTCTCTCGGCCCCTCCCCTGCTCGCGCTCTGTCTCTGTCTCTCTCTCTCTCTCAAAAATAAATAAACTTAAAAAAAAATGTATCCCAGCTTCTTGGTGATTATTTGCAAAATTTGTGCTAATTTGAGCATGTTGTGTTATGAATAAGCAATTTCCATTCTAAACTTTGGAAGCCACAACTCAAATAACTATGCTAATTTTAATCGCGAATTTGGTGACTGTTCTAGTTGTTTTGACCCTGTTTCTTGACTTGGCTCCCACGTGCGCCACCCCCACGTGGCTATCTTGTATCGTTTAGAGCAGACCCCTCCTTCACCAACAGGGTGGGCAGGAGGTGATCAAAACACTCATCATTGCAGGGATGGCCTTCCATTGTACATGACACCCAGGTTGCTTCTATCTTGTCCCTCCACCATTCAAGAATAGTGGTCTTGACATCATGGCCCAAGATGGCTGATGGAGTTCCAGCCGTCACATCCACATTCCAACAGTAGGGAGGAGAAACGCACTCCCTTTTCCTCAAAGTGGCACATACCACCTCTGTTTACACAGTCATATGATTGTACCCAGCTGCAAGGGAGGCTGGGAAATGTGGTACTTTATCTTAGGCAGCCATAGGCCCAGATAAGTATCAGTGATTTTATGAATTTGGCTCAGATCTTGAAGGGCTAATTAGCCAGATGAAGGCTGATTGAGAAGGTGGCCTTAGCCTGGGTCTTGAGGTTGAATGCCATCAGAGCATGAGGGGCAGGCCCAAGGCACGCCTTGGGATCATTAGTGCATACTGATTTAAGGCCCCTCCTTTCCTTTCCTTCTTTCTTTCTTTTTTTTTTTTTTATTTGAGAGAGAGAGAGAAAGAGAAAGAGAAAGAGCGATCATGAGCAGGGAAGAAAGACATAGAGAAAGAGAGAGAATCCCAAGCAGGCTCCACACTCAATGTGGAGCCTGACATGGGGCTTGATCCCACAACCCTGGGATCCTGACCTGAGCTGAAATCAAGAGTCGGACGCTCAACCAACTGATACCCAGGTGCCCGCCCCGTTTTTTTCCCCTTTCCTTTTCTAATTGGGAGACTACATTTCTCATCATCCTCTTGCTCTCTTTAACATCAACCCCCACCTCCTCCCCATACGCCCCAGCAAGCAAAATGAGACCAGATTGCTGCCCTAGCTGCCCAGTGTTCCTGCAACTGTCCCTTGTCCCCATGATCCTACAGTCCTCCCTACTCTGAGATCAGAGCCAACACTGCCTCTCCATGCAAACCTCTCCCACACACACAGACACTATCCTCCACGCATGCATTCCATGAAGGTGTAATAAAGGCTGATTATGCCAGGCTCTATATTCGTGGACCATAGTCCTCCAGTGCTGTCCCTGCAGAACTCTGTTGGGTAGGGGAAGGCTGGACCAGGCAGGGCAGGGCTAGGAAAGGCAGGGCAGGGCTGGGCAGGGCAGTGCAAGGTAGAGAAAATGGAGTTTGTCGCAGGGAGATAAGGCCAGCAGGTCATTTACAAGAGCAGTGATTAGGTTCCTAGCTAATCAGCGCCGTCCATCCTTCTGGCCACGGGGACTGGTTCCAGACGGACATGTGACCGAAGCTAGTCCAATGAGATTGAAACTTGAGACTTTTCAGTTGGAGTGAAGCTCAGAGTGTGCCCATGTTGCTGCTGGGGATATCTTGTCTCCTGTCATGAGTGCACGCCGTCCTGGGAAATGTGGGCAAATGATCACCTCCAAGCTTCTTCCTTTGTGGGAGGGGGATTACTAATGCAGATACCCTCTGTGTCCATCATTCCCCCACCCTGGTCCCTTCCTCCCACTCCCCTGATGTACTGCCGTCTCTCCGTGGCTCAACCTCCCACTCTCCCTGGCAGGTGATGTCTGGAGCCTGCCAGGCGCCCCCAAGCCTCACCATCAGGCATTTATATCTATTTAGGGCTGGGGCCTGTTCTACCCAAAGTGCCAGGGAACTCAGATCCTGCAGCCTCAGCCCTCAACCAGTGCCTGAGGGAGAGAGTTGGAGAATCAATAACCCAGCTCCCTCACCCCTCAGGCAGGACGTGTGTCCTACAAAATCTGCCAGCACTCCCCAGCAGGACCGAGCCCTACCTGCCTCTGGTGGGAACTTGTTTGATAACAAGCATGACAAACCGCCCCAATTTGCCCAGGACTAAGGGTTTCCTGGGACACAGGGTTTTGAGTGCTGAAACTGGCGAGTTCTAGGCAAGTTGATTACCCCGGAGACAACTCGTCATTGACTACTTCTTTCCTTCCCTCTGTCATTTCCCTGCTCCCATACAGCTT
This sequence comes from Neofelis nebulosa, assembly GCF_028018385.1. Classification (NCBI taxonomy): domain Eukaryota; kingdom Metazoa; phylum Chordata; class Mammalia; order Carnivora; family Felidae; genus Neofelis; species Neofelis nebulosa. Next base: position 160,256,497 of record NC_080785.1, read on the forward strand.
CTTTGCCCAAGACAAATGCACTCAATCCTTGTCTCAAGCTCTGCTTCTGGGAAACCTCCCCCCGCCCCAACCTTCAACCTCCTTCATGCCCTTCACACAGCCCATCGGCTCGGCCACTTCTGAGCTGAGCACTTGTTTTTTTTTTTTTTTTTTTTTTTTTTTAAATTTTTTTTTTAATGTTTTTTATTTATTTTTGGGACAGAGAGAGACAGAGCATGAACGGGGGAGGGGCAGAGAGAGAGGGAGACACAGAATCGGAAACAGGCTCCAGGCTCCAAGCCATCGGCCCAGAGCCTGACGCGGGGCTCGAACTCACGGACCGCGAGATCGTGACCTGGCTGAAGTCGGACGCTTAACCGACTGCGCCACCCAGGCGCCCCAAGAGCTGAGCACTTGTAAGGGGCAGATGTGGTGCTTAGAATTTTCTGTCCAAAATCTGGTTTTGCCTTTGAGGAAGGAAGGGTATTCTGTCATCTCTGTCCTATGTGTGGGAAAACTGAAGTTTGGGCAGGAAAACGATTTGCCTGAAGACACCTTGCGGGTAAGTGGTGCATCCTGGGAGATGGGATCTGGGGCAGAGGTTGGCTTCTTCTCCCCACGCTACTGCTCTGGTGTAAAGGCCAAGGAATGTGCCGGGAACCTTCTCACCCACCTCAAATGCGTTATCTCATTTAATCCTTATACCACTCCTGGGAGATGAGACGACCACTCCCCACTTTGCAGAGTGGGAAACCAAGGCCCAGAGAGGTGCCAGAGCCCAGGTTCAAGCCCAGGCAGGCTGGCGCTGAGTGCATATCCTTAACCACCCTTAACCACCAGGCTCGTGCTTCAATACGTGTAATTTCCTTTCAGGCAGCTGCGGCTGTGGCCACTCAGGGAGGAGGAGGAGGGGCCCAAATGGCAGGCCTGGCTGAGAGCCCCCAGGCTGGCATCTGGGCTGGCAGGCTGAGCCCAGGCCTGCCCTGACCCCTTGCTGCCAGCCCCAGTTCCTTGGGGACCCTCCTGTGGCCTGAAGCATCTTCCGCTCCTCTGCCCCCACCCCTATTTCTGTGGTTGGCCCAAATACCAGACAGGGCGAATCTTAGCTTTCCCCCAAGCATTCCATGCTCCTGTGGCCCGGCCCAGGCTGGCCGAGGTTACGCAAGCTGAGCAGGGGTGGTTGGTGGGGGTGGGACCGAGGGGACGGGCTGGCCTGTCCTCGCCACCCCATCCGGCAGCCCTCCCACCCTCCCCAGGGCGGGGAAGGGGGTGGGCCGGCTAGTTCCCCACCCCCACCCCCCAGCCCCTGGGAGAACAAGCCGGGTGGAGGGTGGCCTGTGCCAAGAGATGGGGGGCGGTGGCGGCCACGGAAGAGGCTCCAGGAGGTGACCGCCTGGTTTCCATTAGGGAGCCCTGGTCGGCATTTCAGGCGAGACGGCAGAGCTGGGGCTGGCTATGGTAAGGTGGGGTGGGGGCGGGAGGGCAGGGGAGGGAGGGGAGCCTGCCTGCTCCCCCCTCCCCCCCCCCGCCCCACACGGGGATGCTCCTGTCGCCATGGTGACCTGGTGCTGGGCCTGGGGCCACCGTGACCCATCAGTCCCTCTACTCCCAGCGGCTGAGCCTGCTGCTGCTGCTCCTGCTGCTGCCCGGTCCCCCACCCACCCCAGGCATGGAGGACGCCGCCTTCCCCCACCTGGGGGAGAGCTCGCAGCCCCCGCCCCGGGCCTGCCCCCTGCGCTGCTCCTGCCCCCGGGCAGACACAGTGGACTGCAATGGCCTGGACCTTCAGGTGTTCCCGGACAACATCACCCGGGCAGCTCAGCACCTCTCCCTGCAGGTGGGGCCCCCGGGGGCCGGGGTGAGCACGCCAAGTGCCGGGTTTCGGGGTGATAGGGTGATGGGGGCGTTGGGCGTGCAGGTCTTGGCAGCGATGGAAGCTGGCCTGGTGAGAGCGTCGGGGTCTGGGCATTGGAGGCGAGGGCAGGTGGGGGGGGACAGACACTGGAACTTTTAGGAGGGGCTGAGCATTTGGAGGTGTTACAATGTCAATGTCTTGGCAGTTACAGGTTTGGGGGGGGTCAGAGTGATGGAGCATGTGGGTCAGGTGTGGGGGTGATGGAATATCAGACATCTTTTTGGTTTATAGGGTTGTTTGGGGTCAGGGTGATGGGTGTCAGGGGTCAATTATGGGGGCAGATGGGGTGTCGGGGGGTCAACATTTTGGCGATCACAGGGTTGTTTGTGGTGACAGGGTTGTTTTGGTTGCAGGGTAATGGGGCTTTGGGGATCAAGTGTGGGGGTGAGGGGTGTCAAGGCTTACTTGCTTAAGGCGATGGGGAGCTGGGAATCGGGGCTCCGGCCACTTTGCGGAGGGCTCAGGGGTGTGAATCCTCCCCCCCAGAACAACCAGCTCCAGGAGCTCCCCTACAATGAGCTGTCACGCCTCAGCAGCCTCCGGACCCTCAACCTCCACAACAATCTCATCTCTTCCGAGGGTGAGGGGTGAGGGGACCTCTGGAGGCGGCCCCTTCCCTCCCCTGCTGGGTCTGTGGGTAGTTCTGCGGTAGTTCCCAGAACTGCCCTTTGCTGAGCAGGATGGAAACTCAGGCTGTGGCTTTGGAGGACGGGTGGGGAGGTGTGTGGGAGGGTGCCTGGAGGAGCCCCTGCCAGTCGCCAGCCAAGAGCCCTGGGGCAGCTGGGAGCACAGACTCCCCCACTGCCCCCTCCCTGGGCCCCGGGGCCGTGGCGGGGGGGGGGGGGGTCCCCTCACTGCCCATCCCGCTCCCAGGCCTGCCCGATGAGGCCTTTGAGTCCCTCACGCAGCTGCAGCACATTTACGTGGCCCACAACAAGGTGAGCACCCCCACCTGACCCCTGCCCCGGCCCTGAGGCCTGGCCCGCAGGGACATACAGCAGGGCGCGGAGGGTACGGCGGGGGTGGGGTGGAGGGCAGGGCTCCCTGACCAAGCATGGCCGCGTCCCCACAGCTCTCGGTGGCCCCCCAGTTTCTGCCCCGCTCCCTCCGAGTTGCGGATCTGGCTGCCAACCAAGTGACGGAGATCTTCCCGCTTACCTTTGGGGAGAAGCCCGCGCTCAGGTAGCCCCTGGCCCAGCCCGGACCTCTCCGACCTCAGATATGCCTGGGGTCACTCCCTACCGCTGGAGGCCTGAGGGGATCATGAGCCTGCCCTTGAGGGTCTGCAGGGGCAAAGTCCTACCCTGGGAGGGAGGTGCGGGGCGGGGATCTGAGGCAGGACACCCTGGATGCCGTCTGGAGAACCGCGACGCGAGGCGGAGACAGTGCGCGGACGCGTGCGCATCCTCACACTGGAGGCCGCGCTGGGGTGCAGGGGGCGGGGGCGGGGGCCGGTGGGAGGGCCGGGGGCAGGCTGGTGGCCGGAGCCTGGCTCCCCTCAGGTCCGTGTACCTCCACAACAACCAGCTGAGCAACGCCGGCCTGCCCCCTGACGCCTTCCACGGCTCTGAAGCCGTGGTCATCCTCAGCCTCTCCAGCAACCGGCTCAGCTACTTGCCGCCCAGTCTGCCACCCTCGCTGGAGCGGCTCCACCTGCAGGTGCCCCTCCTCCACCCTGCCAGCCCCCTGCCCGCCCCCTTTCCCTCTCTCCTGGGGGAGCCCCCCCCCCCCCCCGAGAATGCCAGTAGTCACAAGTATCTTCGAGTCTTGCCCACTGGCGCGGGTCGCTCACGCCCGCGCTCTCGGACCCGCGTTGCCAAAGCTAGCTCCCTGCTACTCCCTTACTCAAGAGCCTTCCATAGCTCCCTGCTGCTGTCTGTCCCCCGACCCCTGGTCTCACTGTCTCCTCCTTTCCCAGAACAACCTCATCTCCAAGGTGCCCCGAGGGGCACTGAGCCGCCAGACACACCTGCGGGAGCTCTACCTCCAGCACAACCAGCTGACGGACAGCGGCCTGGATGCCACCACCTTCAGGTGGGGCCTGAGACAGGGGAGGACACAGGTGCAGCCTCGTGCTGCCAGGAGGGGTTGAAGGTTCGGAGTCCAAGCCCCACCCCCCCGCAACCCTCCAGCCCCCTCCGGGGTATGACCCCCAAACCGAGGCCTCATTTGCTGAGCACCTGCTGTGCACCAGGCTCATCGGAGCACCTAGCAGCCACCCTTTTGCTCCCAGCTCCTCTGTGCCTGGGTTCTATTATCCAAACGTCAGCACCGCCGCGTGCAGACTCGCACCCAGAACTCTGTCCTGGTCACCTCCACATCCAGCCCCGGGGCCGGACTCTGCCCTGATCTCCGCAGGTGCCCCTCCCACCCAGATCTCGCGACTCGCCCACCCCCAAGTTGGGGGTCTCCGGCTTCTATCGCGGGAGCACTCCCCAACCCCCCCCGCCCCCCCCCCCCCCCCCCCCCCCCGCTCAGCACCCAGCCCCACGCCAGCCCTCTCTCCCACCAGCAAGCTGCACCACCTCGAGTACCTGGACCTGTCCCACAACCGGCTAGCCTCGGTGCCCGCGGGCCTGCCCCGCACCCTGGCCCTGCTGCACCTGGGCCGCAACCGCATCCGCAGGGTGGAGGCGGCCCGGCTGCGCGGGGCGCGGGGCCTGCGCTACCTCCTGCTGCAGCACAACCAGCTGGGGGCGACGGGGCTGCCCGCAGGGGCGCTGCGGCCGCTGCGGGGCCTGCACACGCTGCATCTCTATGGCAACGGGCTGGCCCGCGTGCCCCTGGCGCTGCCCCGCCGCCTGCGGGCCCTGGTGCTGCCCCACAACCACGTGACCACGCTGGGCGCCCGGGACCTGGCTGGCACACCGGGCCTGGCCGAACTCAACCTGGCCTACAACCGCCTGGTCAGCGCCCGCGTGCACCGCCGGGCCTTCCGCCCGCTGCGTGCCCTGCGCAGCCTTGACCTGGCCGGCAACCTGCTGACCCGGCTGCCCGGCGGCCTGCCCGGCGGCCTGCACACCCTGCGGCTGCAGCGCAACCAGCTGCGGGCCCTCGAGCCGGAGCCGCTGGCCGGCCTGGACCAACTGCGGGAGCTCAGCCTGGCGCACAACCGGCTCCGGGTCGGAGACATCGGGCCCGGCACCTGGCACGAACTCCAGGCCCTCCAGGTCAGGCGCGGGCCGGTCAGCCACACTGCCCCCACCGCCCCTCCGTCCCCTCCGTCCCCACGCCTTGTGGCGTCTTCCCACAAGGCCGCGAGATGCCTCAAAGAGAGCCCGGCAGACGGACCCGGGGTGCGTGAGGCAGAGCCGGCCTCCGGGCCTTGGGCCCTGCCGTCCCTGCCACCTGGTCCTCGGCAACCAGCCCCTCCGCCTCCCCGGGGAACACGGCCCCCCTGGTTCCTCCTGAACGCGGCTGCTTCCACAGAGTTTAGAGCATCTGGGGGTGCAGGCGCTGTCCTAGGCGCTGGAGAGGTGGGCACAGAGCGACACAGCTCCGGGCCTGTGGCACCGACGCACTAGTTAGGGAGAAAGCGGTTGGTCAGTAGACGGTGTCGGGAGGGTGCCCGGTGAGGGAAGTGCCATCCTCGCGAACGACTGCTTCGATCTCTCCCGCAGCAGGCAGGTCCCCGTCTGTCTGGGACCCCAGCACCTAGAGCCCAGCCTGCCCCAGACGGAACTCACTGTACCTCTGTCGGGGCTGGAGGGAATTTGGCAACGCGGAGGGGGTTGAGGGGAGGAGGCCCAGGCTGGTGTGGAGTGCCCGGGCAGAGAGGTTTGGGGCTCAAGGCCCGGGGCCGCCGTGGCATCATGTCTGCCCAGGTGCTGGACCTCAGCCACAACGAGCTGTCCTTTGTGCCCCCTGACCTGCCTGAGGCCCTGGAGGAGCTGCACCTGCAGGGCAACCGCATCAGCCACGTGGGTCCTGAAGCCTTCCTCAGCACTCCCCGCCTGCGCGCCCTCTTTCTCAGGTGCCCCGGAGACGGCTGGGGAGAGCGGGTCCTGGGGGCAGGGGGCCCTGAAGGGCTGTGGTGGGCTCCAGCAGGCCTGGGTGGGCCAGGACGGTTGTGCCCCCCGCCCCCCCCCCCTTCCTTTGCACCCACCCTCACGCCTGCCTCTCGGTTACAGGGCAAACAGGCTTCACATGACCAGCATCGCACCGGACGCCTTCCTGGGCCTCCTGCACCTGAGTGTGGTGGATACGGCGGGCAACCCCGAGCAGGTCCTGGTCCGGCTGCCACACGCAACTCCACGTCAGCCACGGGCAGGGAGCCCCCGAGCCTGGAGGGGTCCAGCAGTGTAGCCCAGACCCCTGGGGCTCCACTGGGTCACGGACCGAGGAGACGGTGCCCATCCGGGGCCTCAACCAGGCTCTCCCAGGCCTCAAGGGCCTGGCCAGGAAGCTGGGGACAGGGGCGCTGCGTCCACACACAGGGAGCCCCGGGAGAGACTCAAGCACGCAGCTCGCACGCCAGGCACGCAGACCACACCAGCCCTGCCGGACGCGGTCCCCACTCCCCGCACAAGTGGAGGCGGCAACAATAAAGCCTAATAACCCTGTCAAGTGCTCACCACCTGCCAGATGCCCTTCACCTTGCAGGAGGGGCTCTCACCATCCCAGCATCCAACGGAGGAAACTGACGCTGTGGGATGCTAAGAGGGTCGGGCAATCTGGTCCAAGTCCCGGGGCCAGTGAGCGGCCGGGCTGGATTTCGAGGGGTCAGCAAGAACCACCACGTGACAGCTGACCATACGTATACACCTGAACACACCCAAGGCCACCAGCTACAGAAACACACGGCACGGCAGACGCCCTCAAGCAGGCCACAGCCCTCACACATGTCCCCGGAGCAAGTGTGCGAATCGAACACATCCTTCACGGGCACTCTCCCCCCACGGCCTGCCCCTCTTATGGGCACCTTGCCATCAACCCCCGGGGGACTGTGGGAGAGACCCAGCTGGCCACGGGGCGGGGGCAAGAAACATCAACAGGACAGAGTGAGCCAGGCGTGGCCCTGGCTGTTTATTCCCTGTGTCAGCCCTGGGGAGCCAGCTGGGCTCTGGCTGACCTCAGTGGCTTCTTTGGGGTGTGGGTGGGCTTCAGGGTTAAGGCTGGGGAGGGATAGGAAGTAAAGTGCTTGCAGGGGCCCTCGGGGCTTGGTCCTAGCTGCACCCCCCCCCCCCACCTCTGGGGCAGGCCAGGGGCCGGACACCCCAGGCTGTGCAAACGGGACTCTCCAGGGCCCCCCGCCAGGAAGAACCCAGCGGAGGACATGTCCATCTGGAGCTGACGGTCTGCTGATTGTCTGCTTGTCTGGCCTCCGGCTGTGGCCTGGTCAGCTCCTCCCGGTGCCAGGGCCTTGGGCACTCTCCAGGGGCCGCCCATCCGGCCGACCCCTCACCTGCGGAGCCGCTGCAGCTAAGGGGGAGGCCGCCAGGGTCAGGGGGGGGGTACTCATGGCCACAGCCGTGCCCCACACCCCCCGGCCTGGCCGCTCACACACCCTGGCCGCTCACCTCACTCTCCACCAAGTTCCGCCTGTAGAGTGCCTCCTTTGCAGCCTCCTGGGGGCCGAGAGGCGGTCAGCGGGCAGCCGCGGGCAGCCCCGGCCCCCCCGCGCCCACCCGGCCCTCGCCTGGCTCACCCTGCTGCCGTCGTTGCCCAGGCGCCGGGCCGCCTCTGTGTAGAACTGCAGCTGACGCTCCAGCTGGGCCGCGTACTCTGAGGGTGGGTAGGGGTCAGGATGGGGGGCTGCTGCCCTGCCCTCCCCTCCCCCACGCGCCCATCCCCGAGACCCTACCCCTCCGGATGCCCGGGCCCCCCTGCTCCAGCTGCGCCCTCTGCCACTGGCTGCGTTGCATGATGTCCTGGTACTGCTGGGCCACCTCCGGGGGCACCGGCCGCCGCGCCTGCCTCAGGGCCAGGATCTGGGGGGTGCAGAGTGGGGGACTGTGACGGCCCTGCCCGGGGCCTACCGAACCCCCAATCCTGCCCCAGCCAGCCTGTCAAAGCAGGCACCCACCTTCCGCTCCAGACGCTCTTGATCAAAGGCCAGCACGCTGAGGCTGTGCAGGGGCCGGGCCGATCTGTGGAGTTGGGGAGGGATGAAGGGCCGCAAGGACCCCCCAAGCCTGACCTCGTTAATTCTCACAGACACACTGGGCACTGGGGAACGGCAGGAGATAAGCTAGGCCCACCCTGGTGTTGCAGAGCCCACGACCTAGTGGGGCTGAGGGCTCTACACTCAGGCAACTGCCGTGCCCGGTGGTCAGGGAAGGTTTCCCAGGGAAGAACGCAGCCAAGCTGGGAGCCAGAGGAGTTACAGCCGGGCAGGGGAGTGGGGAGCAAGTGCTGGGTAGGGGGGCTCATGGCATCATCAGAAGACAGAAAAGCCCAGAGGCCAGTGAAAACGAGGTGTAGATAACCATGAAGGAACAGGAGGAAGTGGGGTGGGGCGAGACTACTGGATATATTGATAATGGTCCAATCACAAAAGATCCTAAAAATCAGGCTGAGAAGTGTCAGGACGTTTCAGGAGACGGGGAGCCAGGAGACGTTTTGCAGCAGGGAAGGGATGCACTACAATTCGTGCCTGATGGGAAACTGTCCAGGAGGGGCTGAAACAGGAAGAAGGGACTTCTCTCCAGCATGGCTTGACCCAGCCACCTACCTGTTCCCTGGCTCCCTCGAAGGGGTGGGTACGGGAGGGGCCTTCCCTTTGGGCCCAGCAACCTGCTTCAGTGGACAGAACCAGTCTTGTGATTCCCGGCCCGCTTGAACCAAGCCTCCCTCCCTGGGGTTGCTGATGGGTAGGAGTCTCACTGTGGGCGCGGCTGCTGGCACGGGGTCAATGACCAGCCACCTCTCAGTTGTGGTCTCCAACTGCTGGGCGGTCAGTGGCTCCCGAATCCGGACCATCACCTCCAGCCGCCCCCCGGTGGGCCTGCGACCATCCAGGACCTGGGTGGAAATGAGGGGAGGCTACTGAGAAGCAGGCAGTGGCTGGAGGCCCAGGGCCGGGATCAGAGAGAACCAGGGTAATTTCCAAAATCTGAGCCCCTAGATAGATAAAGCTGAGACGCCAATTGGTCAAAATGGAGCAGGGTGCTGGGAATATTTAGGGCTGGGTAGTATGGAGGTCTGGGATCCCTGGGGGAGAAGCTGGGTCAGTAGAAGAGACCCCTAGGAGGCCCAGGTCCTGTAGGGAGCTTTTGAATAATGTTAACAAGTGACACAGCCACACCAGAGCCTGTGGGCAAATGTCCACATCTCACCTCAAGGATCTCCCGGACCTCACACGCGGTCTCCAGGGCGTCCAGCTTCAGCTGGGCTGTGCCCAGCACCCGGTCGGTCTTGAACAGCCCCCTGTGTGCGTGAGGGGGACAGGACGGTTGGCCCAGGGCAGCTCCCCCTCCCCCAGAGTCCGCCCAGCACCTGTACCCCCAGCTCACCCCTTGTGGACCACTTCAAATTTGATGCCTTTGGTCTGGATGGCCCTTCGGAAGCCGCGGTGGCTGCGGTTGATGCAGAGTTTGAACTGCTCCTTGAACTCTACTCAGGGAATGAGGACAGGCCCAGGAGGAAAGAGGGAGGGGTCAGGCTATGGTTTCAGGTTCTCTCTGCATGGGGCTGGGGTGCCTCCCAGCAGCCACGGCCTCCTCCCCCTCCTCCTCCGCTCACCGGGGGAGTCTGTGTTCTTAATCACACTGGTCTTGTCTTTCTGAGCTTCTTCCTAGAGCCAAATCAAATAGGAGGCAGGAAGGCTCAGGGGCTGGGGCCTGCCCTTGGACCCCTGCCGACCCACTCCCGCGGATGAGGCTTGAGCCCATCTTTCCTCTCCTGGGCTCTCTACATACCACGTTGGGATAGGGGAAGTCAAACCGAACAAAGACATCCAGGTCGCCGGGAGACAACCCTGTGGGCAGACAACAGTCAGAGCCGGGCAGTGAGGCAGTCCCGCAGCCCTGACCCCTGCCTGGTGCCCCTCACCTGGGGGCGTGGGCAAGTTGATGCCCTTCACGATGAACAGGAGCATGTCGTTGCTGCTGAGGTCAGGGAAGATCCTTCCGGGAGGGCAGGTGGGGAGACAGAGGCACGTCAGCCCCAACGCCTGCCCGCCTTCTTTTCCCTTTGTGGATCCAGGAAACACACCCCATGCTGGCCTTTGTAGCTATATGGGCTCCTGGGCTCCAGTTTTAGGATCTGGACAGACTGGAATTCTTTGTCCAGATCTGCCAATGGCTTATTTTCGAGACTTTTCTTCAGTCTGGGACCCACTCTACGCCAGCCAGTGGCTTCACTGCTGGGGGACCTTCCCTTCATTTAACGATACTTCTGGGGGGCGCTTGGGTGGCTCAGTCGGTCAAGAGTCCGATTTCAGGTCACGATCTCAGGGTTCGTGGGTTCGAGCCCCACGTCAGGCTCGGTGCTGATAGCTCAGAGCCTGGAGCCTGCTTCAGATTCTGTGTCTCCCTCGCTCTCTGCCCCTCCCCTGCTCGCACCCTGTCCCTCTCTCTCTCTCTCTCTCTTTCAAAAATAAATAAACATCTAACAAATTTAAAAGAGCAATATTTCTGCAACCCCTACTATGTGACTGCTGGTGTCCTCACTGATGGGGATATAGCGAGACAGACCCCATCCCTGTGCTCATGGAGCCCAAGCTAGCTGAGTGAAGAGAAGACCAATGCATATATAAACAGAGGAAACAAAGCAATTCTGCAGAAAATTAAAATAGGGGAAGAGAGTGGAGCATGCTCAGGATGGGCTGTTGTAGACGGCAGTGGTCAAAGAGGGCCTCTCAAGGGAGGCGACATCATAGGTGATTCCGGATGCCAAGAAGGCGCTACTACACGGAGACCTGGGGAAGAGGGTCTGTGCAGAGGAAAGAGCCAGTGCAAAGGCCCTGAGGATGAACAAACAGGCCTGTGTGGCAGGAGGCAAGCAACGTGGGGACAGTGGGTGGGGACGAGGTGATGGGAAGCCAGGCTGTGCAGATGTGGGAGAGCCAAGGTAAGGGGTGTGGGGTATCCTAGGTTGTTGCAGTGGCTGTGCCTAACCCCATCTGTAAGTGGGGGAAATGATCCCAATTCCCCACGGTGTGGGAAGGCTTAAGAGGAGCAGGACCAACAACAACCACGCTGAGGGCTCGCCCGGGCCTTGGGACAAGGCACATCTCTGCACTCACTCGGTCTTTCCCATTTCTCAATGTGTCACTGGCAACTCCCCAACACCGTCTTTCACTTGCACCTCATGCCTGCCTCAGGACCCTTGCATATACTGTGCTTTCACCGTGCAACCAAACTCTCCCCCAGAGGCAAGTCCTCTGCTGGCTCCTGGGGAGTGCAAGCCCCTCTCCAAAGGGGCATCTGGGCCAAGGGGCATCAGGGCCTTACTTAATGACGCTGAAGGTTCTCTGCTCAAAGCGGGCAGTGGGCGTGGGGAGACCTCGGGCGAATGCCTGCTTCAGAATCTCCATGCTCCGCTTACAGTCCTCTGCCAATTTCTCAAATCTGCCAGCAAGACAGCCCTGTTCAGGTCCCTGGTCCCAGGGATGGGATGGGGGTACAGACGTCTGGCAGAGGCAGGGACAGGGGTACTTACTTGCTGGTTTCGGCAATGTTGCCCAGGTGGGTGAACTGGTTAGAGTGGTTCAGGCACATCTGAAAAGCAGAAGGCAGTGAGGGGAGGGGTGGGGGGGCCACGACCCTGAGGCCTGCTGATCTGGGCCAGGGGCCCACCTCACCTCATGCTGCTGCCTTATGAGCTTGGTGAGTTCACCGTAGCGCCGGGCAGACTCCTGAGACAGACCTGGGCCAGGCCGCTGGACCAGAGAGAAGTCGTCTTTGTTGACGGGGGCGGGTGGCACCTAGAGAAGACAAGCCTCATGGGGCGGGGCCTGCTGGTTAGCAACAAACAGACCCGCGCATGGAAATGTCACCCCTTCTTGGAGAGGCCTTCCTGGACCACTGCTTTGCCCCAGCCCTGGTCTTTCTTCTTCCCTGAGGAGAAAAGTGGTGCTCAGAGAGAAGTGGATGGTTCCTCCCAAAGTGGCACACAGCCCAGGTACTACATGTCCCAGCATCCCTTGCAGCCGGGTACAGCCATGGGATTCACCTGCGGCCAGTGGAAGGTGAGAAGTGATGGCATTCCATGTCACTTGCTTTAAATGGAACTGCTTGCCTTGTCCTTTCTTTCTCTCACTGCTTCCCATGGACTGAAGGCAGGAAGGGCATCAGTCCACTCTGAGCACGTGGACAAAGATGACCTTCCAAAGTATGACAGAGCAACAAGATGGAAGGAACCTGGGCCCTGGAGTGCTCTGTCTTTTCCAGAGCCCAGACTGCCCCGAGTATTACATGCGAGAAATATATCTGTCTTCTTTCAGCCACTGAGTCGGGGGGGATACTTATCCATTACAGAAGCTTAACCTGGATCCTGACTAATATACTCCAAGTTACGTGGCTGCTAAGTGGCCACAGCCCAACAGGTGGGTGCCTGGGGAGGTCCAGCAGGCCTAGAGGGTTCACCTTGGCGATATCCACAGGCAGCCCATTGCGTGAGGCCTCCAGCATGGGCTCCAGCCCCTTGGCCTGGCGCAGGTGCATTTTGGCACCCTCCACATCATTCTTCTGCTTGGCTCTCAGTGCGGCCTGTAGGAGCTGCTTCTTGCGGCCCTCCAGGAAGGCCAGTTGCTGCTGGGCTGTGGGTACAGGGGTGTCTGTGGATGCGGCCTGGCCCACAGCCAAGCAACAGGCAGCCCAGGAAGGGAGGGCATACCTACCTCTGGCGGATGTGCCCTTGGGGGCTGTTTTGGCTGCCGGGGTGGAGCCTGATTGGGGTGCCCTTGAGGGTGGGGCCTTGGGCTGGGCCGTGGGGGCCAGAGGGCTGGTGGGCTGCTGACAGACAGGGAGGGAATCAGAGCTCTCCCAGCGCTCGGAATGGTTCCACTCCCCAAGGGGCCAGGGCCCGAAACTGACAATGGTGACTGTCTTAGTTTCTGTTTCCTCAGCAACGAACGCCCCATATAGTCTCATTCTCACTGAATCTCCGCAGAGACAAAGACAGCCCCTGTACCCACTTTGCAGATGAGGAGGCAGGATCAGAGAGCAAAATGGCTTGCCCATGGCTGCACAGCCAGGAAGTGACCAGGCCGGGAGGGAGCCCAGCTCTTCCCAGGCTCTGTCAGGGCTTTGCTGCCACTCCCGTCTCACCCCAAGACCCCAGCCCCTCCCACCTTCTTAGGTTCCTCATCCTCTTCATCCTCTGTGCCTTCATCCTGGTTAGCCAGCTTCATGGCGGTCTCCAAGACCCCCACCAGGCTCTGCTGGGTGGGCTCGGTGGCCTCCAGGCCCTGGATGGGGGGAAAGCCTGGGCGGCCAGTCAGGGCCCAGTCAGGAGGGAGGGACCCATGCCGCGGTGGCGGAGACGTGGGTTCCTCCCCTTCCTAAGGAGCCTCGGGGCTTTGGATGTACTTTGAATCCAGGAAGGAGCTGCTGCTGGTTCTGTGTAGATGCCAGATTATTCCAACCTAATCTCCTGCTGCCTCTCACCTGACCCCGGGCCTTGAACCAGATGCCAACGGGCAAGCAGGAGGTGAGGCGGGCTACCAGGCACAAGAGGCGGTCACAGGCCTGGAGGGATTCCCAGGGGACCAAGGTGTTGAGGAATAATTGCTCTCCCGGGGGTGCGCGGGCAGCTCTGAGAACCCAGAGGAGGCCCCCAACCCACTGGGAGGCTGCTGGAAGGCTGAGTAGAGTGTAAGGCCGAGAGCTGATGCGAAAGGAGGAGTCGAACACAGAAGAAATGGAGGAAATCAGACAGACGATGGTGGGCCGGTGAACAGGCTCTCCAAGTAAAACCCCCTGATTTTTAGCGTCTGCCGATTTCCGTGGTATAAACACTCCTATTGGGACCCAACTGTAAGGTACCAATTATCTAACAAGTTTGCAGAATTCCCGAACGCGGAGCACACAGCTCCCTGGGCCTGTGCGGTCAGGAGGAACAGCACCTACGGAGGCTCAGAGGCCGGGAGGGGCAGGGGTGGGGGCTGTGCCTACCTGGGGGCACCGGCAGCTCGGCCACATCTACCGTTCGGCCCGCCTTGTGGGCTCGGATGGCATCTTGGTATTGCTGTAGTGGACACAGGATTAGGGCTACCTGGGCAAGGCCCCCGGGCGCTGTCTGCCTGCCCACTGGGCCCCCACACACCTTGACGATGCGCTCATGCATGCGAGCCTTCCGCTGGTCCCCTTTGGTCTTGGCCTGGGCCGCGGCCACGTGGTATCGCTCCATCCGCTGCTCCAGTGCCTCCAGGAGAGTCCGCGGAGGTGGGGGAACCTCTGGGCCAGATGGGGGCCGAGGGGGAGCAGAGGGGCAGGGTTAAGAGTCTTGGGAGGGAGAGACTTGTCGCCCTGGCCTGCCCACCACACAGGGTTCCAAGAGCCTACCTGGCGTGGAGGGCACCGTGCTGGGAGCCGGAGGCTGCGGTGATGGCGAGGGTGGCTCTGGGGGCAGCTGGTCTGAGGGCAGAGAGGTCCAGTCCAGTGAGGGGCTTGCTCGGGGACCCCCTACCCCACGCTGGTGTGGTCTGAGGGGGTCCCCAGGTGACCAGAGAGGGTGGCAGCACCAAGTCCCGGAGGCTGGGCAGGGTGGTGGGGTCCTCACCAGGGGGAGGTGGCAGGCGGGACAGGTCCACAGGCTCCCCCCGGCTCAGGGCCTCCAAGATGGCATCGAAGCTCTGAGAGAAAGGAGACGAGGGGAAGAGGCTGCGGTTGGGGGCCGGGACCCTGTGGGGAGCCTCTGTCCATTCCTCTGCAGCATCTTGCTTAAGCCCCTTCCAATACTGACGCCCATTTCACAGGCAGGGTAAACCGGGGCTTTAAGAGATACGGAAAACTACACGTACAGAGTGACTAAGGGTCAGGAGTCAAACGGGTTCGTCTGACCACAGCGCTCCTGTTCTTTGCCACCACGCAAAGTCGGAAGCGTCGTGTCTTCTCCCACCGGTCTGGACGCACCTTGGCCACACAGAAACGTCTGGCCGCAGTGGCAGTATCTCCCTGCTGCTTGGCGTGGAGGGCGGCCAACTTATATTCGCGCTGGCGGCTCTGCAGCTGGGCCAGGAGGTCAGGGCTGCAGGGACCTGGAAGGGGGAACAGCGTACGAACCGCCTCTGTTTAACCATCACAACGAAGCCTGTTCCTTAGGCCTGACCTACAGATGTGAGCACCGAGGCTGAGAGGCCATGCCGTCTCCCCAAGATGGTGTGGCGGGGATTCTACCCCGGGACCTGAGAAAGAGACAGAATCCGCAGCAGGCTCCAGGCTCCGAGCTGTCACCACAGAGCCCGACGTGGGGCTTGAACCCTCGAACCGTGAGGTCATAACCTGCACCAAAGTCGGACGCTTAACCGACTGAGCCACCCAGGCGGCCCTCATCTTAACTTTAAAAAGTGACCACAGTTGTCATTCCCAGTGTCGTGCAAATACTGACATTCACAAAACAGAACTATCACATCACTCTTTAAAACTTAATGTACTTTAAGGGCGCCTGGGTGGCTCAGTCAGTTAAGTGTCCGACTTTAGCTCAGGTCACGATCTCACGGTCTGTGGGTTCGAGCCCTGCATCGGGCTCTGTGCTGACAGCTCAGAGCCTGGAGCCTGCTTTGGATTCTGTGTCTCCCTGTCTCTCTCTCTGCCCCTCCCTCACTTGTACTCTCTCTCTCTCTCTCTCTCTCTCTCTTAAAAATAAACAAACGTTAAAAAATTTTTTAACGTTTTTTAATCTAATGTACTTTAACTACCATGGTGATTTGAAACTCACCAGTATTCACTTATTTTTATTTTTTATTTTTTTGCAAGCTCTATGCCAACTGTGGGCCTCGAACTCATGACCCCGAGATCAAGAGTCACACGCTTTACCGAATGAGCTGGTGGTGCCCCTTGTTTTCTTTAATTGCGGCAAAATACACATGAAATTTACCCGCTTAACCCTTTATAAGTGTACAATTCAGTACATCAAGTACAGTTGACCCTTGAACAATGAGGGTGTCAGGGGCACCAACACCCCCTGCCCCCCGGCCATGCAGTTGGAAATCTACTTTTGACTCCCCCCAAATTTGACTACTCATAGCTTGTTGTTGACCGCAGGCATCACCAATAAAGACCACCGATCGACACGTTTCGTGCGTTATGCGCGTTATATGCTATTTTTATAATAAACGAAGCTGTAAGAAATGATACCAGGAAAGCCACAAGGAAGAGAGATACAGTGCTGCACTGTGTTTATCAAAGAAACAGGGGGCCTGCTCAGTTTAAAGCTGCCTTTTCTTTTTCTTTTTTTTTTTCATACTGGGGGGGGGCGGGGAGAGAGAGAGTATGAGTGCGGGAGGGGCAGAGGCAGAGAGAGAATCCCAAGCAGGCTCCACCCTCAGCGCAGAGCCCAACGAGGGGCCCGATCCCACGACTTGGGGATCATGACACAAGCCAAAATCAAGAGCCCGACGCTCAATTGACTAAGCCACCCAGGTGCCCTGTTAAAAGTCTTTTCTTGACCGCCCTATGGTATATTTGTGCAACCAAAATCCATCTATGAGGTTCACTGACAAAGTGAGGAAATGGAGAGTTAAACTGCTTTTTTTTTTTTTAATTTTTTTAACGTCTATTCATTTTTGAGAGAGAGAGAGAGAGAGACAGAGTGTGAGTGGGGGAGGGGCAGAGAGAGGGAGACACAGAATCCGAAGCAAGCTCAAGGCTCTGAGCCGTCAGCCCAGAGCCCGACGCGGGGCTTGAACTCACGGACCGTGAGATCGTGACCTGAGCCAATGTCGGACACTCAACCGACTGAGCCACCCAGGCCCCCCTAAATTGCTTTTTTAAACAGTATGCTAGTTACAGTATTAAATGACACGTTCGATAGGTTTTCAGGAGAAGTATCATTAAATTTAAGGCAACCGGTGCAATTTTTGACCTAAAAAAACAAAGGGCTATTGCACTTACGACCACCGGGGTCCACAAATCCTAGAAACGCCTGGCAAGATGCATGCATTGTACTTCTTCAGACTGACAACTGCACCTACAGCTTTAAGTTCAGGTGTATTTGCCTGAAAAGGTATCCGTGGGTGGAAGCAAAAGAGCGTTGACATTTGATCGGTTTTTATCTCCTATCACAGTGAGTCTCTCAGAGTTAAGAAAATGTCCTTCCGGGGGCACCTGAGTGGCTGAGTCAGTTGAGCGTCCATCTGACTCTTGATTTGGGCTCAGCTCATTATTCCAGGGTTGTGAGATCCAGGCCACACAGCTTAAGATTTTCTCTTTCCCTCTGCCCCTCCCCTGCTTGTGCTCCCTCTTGGTGGGGGGGGGGGGGGGCAGTGAAAACATTCTTCCAGGTTGAATCATTGGTATTATTAGCATAGCACTGAACAAAGCCTAAATACATCAGGCTTTTTGATAAAGAATTTTTATACGCCAAGAGCACAATTTTATCGCACTGGCACCTCTTGCTGACGGGGCTGGGGCTGGGTCTGCCTTCTACCAATTAACTCCCGTTTCCCTGTTCATTGTTTCCCAACTTCCCCTTTTTCTTTTCCAAAGCACCAGGAAACCTGCTTCATACCAACAAATAGACGGGAAGACACGGGGTCCTGTTATCACCATGTTGCGGGCTTCCCTGGACCCTACCCAAGTCGTATGCCAAAACCCCATCGTGAAAAAAGCTTTGGTGACTTTGGCTGAGCATTTCGGGTGACGATTTCCAACAACCTTCCCTGAACTTTGCCAAAACAATAGCTTAGAAACCAGCCGGGCTGTGGAAAGATTTAGACCTGGTGTTTACTTTCTCAACCGGGCCAGCCCAGTTTTAAGTGTCTCTTCGTATGTTTGGGGAGCGTTTGCCCCTGGGGCAGTGCCTGTGTTGATATTCTAGAAGGGACAGAGGCGGGCACTTCTTTCGGGTAGCGGGAGGAAGGCCACCGGAGAGGGAGAGGTTGGGAAGGAAAACCTCCCGCAGGTGAGGGTTTGTTTTTTTTTTTTTTAATGTTTATTTTTGAGAGACAGAGAGACAGAGACAGAGTGTGAGTGGGGGAGGGGCAGAGAGAGAGGGAGACACAGACTCCGAAGCAGGCTCCAGGCTCCGAGCTGTCAGCACAGAGCCTGACGTGGGGCTTGAACTCATAAGCCCGTAGGTAAGTTTTAGAAGACAGACATGCTGAGGGCTGGGGAATTATCCACTTATAACTCTTACGCGTTAGCCCTCAAAAGGGACTCCGACGCATGCTGCAAGGTGACACTAAGTGAAAGAAGCTGGCACCTAAGGACAACTCGTGTGTCGTCCCACTTACGTGAAGTATCCGGGAGACGCAGACTCATAGAGCGTAGATGGCGGCTGTCAGGGGCCGGGGGAGCGGAAACGGGGAGCTAGTGTTTCGCGGGAAGAGAGTTTTTGTGTGATGAAACGGTCTTGGAAACAGAGGAGACCGGTGCACCGCATGGTGAACGTGCTACTCAATTGCACACCGAAAAAGGGTTCAAAGGGCCAATGTCATGTTGTATGTATTAAACCACCACACGTACAAAAAACGGCATTCGTGAACTCCAGAGACATGAGGACCTGGGGAGGCGAGGGGCGTTAAGGATATCTAACAGTCAGTGCAGGGCCTGCACCCCCACAGAATGGCCAAGTGCTGAGTAAACTCCAGGCCTGCAACATCCCATGTCAGCCCAGCCCTGCCCCCGGCCTACCTGGAGGAAGCTGGGGCTTAGCCAAGCCTATGGATGAGGCTGGGGCAGAGGAAGGCGGGCCTTCTACCGTGACCCTGGGCTCCGGGGCTGGCTGGCTCGTGGTGGAGGCCGGCTGGGAGGGTGCGGGCGTGTGGCTGGGGGTGGCTGCCGGACCCTTCCCCACTGCCACGGGCGGTGGGATGTCCCCTTCGTCGATGGCGTTACCTTTCCGGACCGAGGCCAGCAGGTTTTCAAGTGTCTGAGAGAAGGTGTGAAATGGGTTTCCGAGGAGCCTGACAGCTGGGTGCGGTGGGCCGGCGGTAGGGTGCCAGCGCCCTCCCATCACCCGCCCGCCCGCTCACCTTAAGCCCCCGGTCGTAGCGCCGCATCTTGGCTCCATCTCCAGCTTGCCTAGCGCTTTCGATCGCCCTCTGGTAGAGGGCCAGCCTCTCCTGCAAGGTGGCCTCCGCCCCAGGGCTGGGGGCTGCGGCTTTGGGCTGCAGGAGGGACCGGGGCATGGTCTGGGTGGTGACCCCACTTGGGCTCTCCCCAGGGGCTCCCCTGGGCGAGTGCCTACCACACACCAGGCATGGTGCCCCGGGGGCCAGCTGTCCCCGCCGCCTCCCCCCCCCACCCCCACCCCAGGTAGAAATCATCATCATTGTTCCGGGTGCAGGGAACTGGGTCTCAGAGGTGCCATGTCACCTGCCCAAGGTAACGTGGCTGAGGGGCAAGGGAGGGCCTTGAACTCTGTATTACAGGGAGCAGGTTGTCGGGCTATACCTGAGCCACAGGAGGCTGGGACTCCAAAGACTTCTGCTCCTCCCCAAGGACCACATTTAGTTCTGCCTGCAGGGACACACGGCCATAGGCCAGGCATGAGGGCCTGCTGCACGGGGCAACGACAGCATGGGTGGCCCCCTGCCCTGCCCTGGGTGCTCACCAGCAGGTCGTCGTCAGCCTCCACATCCTCCTCGTCGTCGGTACCTTCCTCCTCATCCGGGTCTCTCATGCACAGGCTCGCCATTTTCTCAATGGCCTCCATGGGCAGGGGACCTGGTGGCAGTGACAGGCCCCAGATGGACTGGGATCCTTCAAGAGTCCCCATGGGGCGCCTGGGTGGCTCAGTCAATTGGGCGGCCGACGTCAGCTCAGGTCATGATCTCGCGATTGGTGGGTTCGAGCCCCACGTCCGGCTCTGTGCTGCCAGCCCAGAGCCTGGAGCCTGCTTCGGATTCTGTGTCTCCCTCTCTCTCTGCCCGCCCCCGCTCATGCTCTGTCTCCCTCTCTCTCTCAAAAATAAATAAACATTAGGGGCGCCTGGGTGGCGCAGTCGGTTGAGCGTCCGACTTCAGCCAGGTCACGATCTCGCGGTCCGTGAGTTCGAGCCCCGCGTCAGGCTCTGGGCTGATGGCTCGGAGCCTGGAGCCTGTTTCCGATTCTGTGTCTCCCTCTCTCTCTGCCCCTCCCCCGTTCATGCTCTGTCTCTCTCTGTCCCAAAAATAAAAATAAAAAAAAATAAATAAATAAATAAATAAATAAACATTAAAAAAAAAAAAAGAGTCCCCAGCCTCCTGTCCCAGTTACCCATGGCCCTAAAGAATAGGGCAGCATGTCCCCCTACTGGCCCTTCCATGGCACGCCACTGCCCTCAGGCCCACCAGGTATGATCCCGCTAATCCTGCCGGCCTCCTCTCGTGCTTATCAAGCCGGACTTCCAACCCTGGCTCTGCAGCTTTCTTACTGTGGCGCCCTGGGCAAGTCACGTGACCTCCCTGGGCCTCAGCCTTCCCACCTATTAGACGAGGGCAAGTTTCTCCCTCATACATGCATCGTGAGGACTCAAGGTAAATGAGGTTCTAGAAAAGCACGTCGTCAGCACTTTGTCATTCGAATTATTCTCATTATTTGCATTACCTACGTCCTATAAAAGTGCCTTCAACACTGACTTAGCAAGTACTGGACCACTGCCCCTAGAGGAAATACAAGGTTAGGATCCCATGAGCCTCTGGGCAGTTTCGTCAACCGGCCGATGCATAACCTAGTTCAATGTGTGCCTCTATCTAACTATACCTTTTTAAATACATGTTGTTGGTTTGTTAACATTGAACTCAAGGCTACTCGCGTCTGAATGAATGAAGCTTATCTGCTAGCGTATTTCCTCCATAAGGCGCATCACAAACTTCTTGCCCTTGAAGACACGAGACAGCTCTAAGCGCCACGCTTTAGTGCCATTCTGAACAGCAAAACGTACCACGCAAAGAGTGCCCACAAAGAGTGCCAAAATGAGCAAAATGCAGCCTTACACAGACTGTGAGAAGGACCCGTGTTTACTTGAAGCCCTGAGACACGAAGGCCGACGGTCATCTTGCTCTCTCTCAGCTGGGACCGCGCAAGGTGAGCGACTCAAACTTTCTGCAGCTCTGGGCACGCCCGCCAGGAATTGCCAAACCTCCCCGACTATTGATTTTGGTGTTACCAATAAAGTTTAGCCCGTTGGTGAATTCACAAATATGGAATCCGTTAATAACGAGAATGCACTGAATTAGCTAACAAGTATAAAGGTTCCGTCTCCCCTTGGAGCTCCAGCCCCAAACCCCACTGCAGTGTTGCTGACCCTGTCACCTCCCACGGGGAGAGGGGGGAGGGCTTTGCATGCGCTGGGCCCCCCAGCCGCACTTTCTAGCTCTTCTGCTGACCCTCCTTATTGTGGGTGTCTCTTGCGGGCACCTGGCCCCAGCTCACAGGTCTCCCCCATCCTTCTGTGCTTCCCTCACCCCAACCTGATCATGGGACAGCGTGTTGGAGGAAATGTGAGACCCTGTGTGAAGTACTTTACACACACGAGAAGATGAACTACTGTGACTAAGGGCAATTATTATTCCCATTTTACAGACGGGGAAAACGAAGTCCACACAGGTGCTGGGACTCATCAGTCACACAGCCAGTAAGCAGCACGACTGGGATTTGAACCCTCACTCTGGGTCCAGAGCTGATCGCTTAACCTCTTAACCCAGGCTGCGGGTTCTAGAAGGGCAGAGACCTTCTCCGTCTCCTTTCCCCCTTCTCCCCAGGGCCCCGGGCTGAGTCCTGCCCACAGCAGGTGCTCAGAGAATGTTCGGGGGTGTGTTGAGAGTCTCACCTTTGCCTTTGAGCTTCTCCAGGACTTGGGGCTGGCCCCCCACCAAGGCCAAGAACTCGGCCTCCAGTTCCTCATTGTTAACTCCGTCCTCGGGGATCATAAGGCCGTCTGGGGAGAGGTCAACCAGCAGGCCCAGCTGAGGGAACAGTAAGGGTCCAGTCAGACCTTGGAATGCACCCCACCTGTCCAGAGGCAACCAGGACAGACCCAGGCTTCCCTCAGGAAGGAAACCCAGGTCTCGGAGGGAAAGCAATTTCCCCAGGGAAGTGCCAGGAGGCTGGAATGGGTTGAGAATGCAACACGTGTTCCAAGATGGGCCGGGCCCTCTGGCATAGATCAACCCGGGGCAAAGGGCAGGCAGAGAGACCCTGCTCCCGCTCCCTGCTCCGAGCCCCCACCCACAATGTGCTGCTGACTGAGTTCAGTGGGAAAGACAGGCCCTACACCCTGCCCAAAGCTAAGCCACTCGGTACACCTGGGCTTCTCCTTCCAGCATACTCAGCAGAGGGGGCCACGCAGGAAGCCTGGAGTTAATCAAGAGCACATAGAAGCCCGGACAACACAGAAACTGAAAGCGGGGTTTTCATTGTGTAACAGACCTGTCTTCCTCTCCCGTCCCAGCTAATGACCAATCGTGATGTGATAATATTACACTGAACTACACAAAACGGCCTTTTCTGTCGGTCAGAATGGGCAAATACTGGCTAATATGTATGGCTCCTTTCAACAGTAATAAGTTACGCTTATTGGCTCAGTCGGTTGAGTGTCCGACTTCGGCCCAGGTCATGATCCCGCGCTTTGTGGGTTCGAGTCCCGCGTTGGGCTCTGTGCTGACAGCTCAGAGCCTGGAGCCTGCTTCAGAGTCTGTGTCTCCTTCTCTCTCTGCCCCTCCCCCACTCTGTCTCTCTGTCTCCCCAAAATAAATAGACATTAAAAAAAATAAGTTATGCTTATTGAGTGTTAGGTTCTAGCACTTTCCATAAACTATTCCAGTGAATTTTCACAATTGTGCTGTGACATAGGGACTCTTAGGGCCTCCATTTTACAGACGAGGAAACAGGTGTAAGAGCTGTGAAGCTGAGTGTCCAACATGCAGAGGCCAGTAGGGAACTCCAGGTTGGCCAGATTCTAATGCCCGGGCACTAAACTATGGCCTGAGCTCCTTCCACCAAAGCTAAGAAAAATCAAACCTTCCAGGTGCCTGGGGCAGAGGAGACGGAAGAGGGAAAAGGATGACCAGACACAGTCCCGTGGGCTCATGGCAGTCGCTCTGGATTTTGCACTTAGCCCTGGCCAAGCTGTTAATCCCTATGACCTTGGGAAGCTGTCTTCACCTCTCTGGGCCTCAGTGTCCTCATCTGTACAGTGGGGATAGAAAGTCTGACTTGGCTTGGCTGATGCGAGGTTCCATGAGTGTCCAAACCAGGAGTACATTAACTATCCTTATCTCAGGTCCGAGGCCTTCCCCTCCCAAACCGGAGAGGCTTCGGCAACAGGTGGCTCTGAGCCCAGGGCGGGGCGCCAAGAGCTGAGGAGCTGGGGAGCCGGGGCCACTAGGCCCCACTTTGGGGGCAGAACCTCATCTGGAAGGCGGGGACCGGGGCTCACCTGGGGGTGGTGATCGGTTCCCCTGGTGGGTGGGGCCCTCCTCTGAACCTGTGATAGGGGGTGAGAACGGTTCTCTAGGCGGGGCCGTGGGGTATAGACTCACCTGGCGGGCGGCGGCGGCACCTCGGCCGGGGGGCCCCGGGGGTCCCTTCCTCTTGTGCATCTTCCAGGCAGGATGCCCAGACCACTGGCCACCTCGCCTGGCCTTGCCCTGCCTCCTCCCCTGGGGCCTATCGCCGCGCACGCGCACTTCCTGAGCCCCGCGCCCCTGGTTGGTGCCCCGCGACCGCTGACCCCGCGCCCTCGACCCCGGGGGTGGCCGCCCCACTTCCGCCTCGGCCTCGGCGCCGCGGCACCGGAGCGCAGCCACTGGACTTGCTGGGCCCGCCGCACTGAAACTACAACTCCCGGCAGGCAGTGCGCGGGCACGCGTGCGCACTGCCGGGCGGTGGGCGGGCCGCGGGCCGCGCGGGAAAGAGGCGGGGCGTGCGCGCGTGTGCGGGGGCGGTGCTGCCATCGCGCCTGCGCACGGCGGTGCCGTGAATGCGCGGGAAAGAGGTGGAGCGCGCGCGCAGGTGTGAGGGGTGGTGTCGGCCGCGCGGTTCGCGGCGTCGCGCGGCCACCTGCGGGCTCTGGCCTCTCCTGGCGGCCCGGGTCTGGACATTCCATATTTTTAGGTGGCCGGGGTAGGGTTAGTGTGGGTCCGGCCCCCGGAAGTCGGGCCCACAGCGCTCGGGCTTCGGGCCTTCTCCGCCCTCCCCCCCCCGCCCCCCCCCCCACAGTCAGCGCCAGACCCCCGGCCTCCGTGAGGGCCAACTTTTGCCCTTCATTTTCTCAGAAAATTCTAATGCAAGTAATTTAACCGAGTTGTTCCCCGACAGATCCAGGCAGACCTACCCAGTTCCTGATAAGGACAGAGTGACCTTGACAACTTCTGTGGCCCAGGTCGGTGTCGGCTTGTCTGGACGGCCCCAGGCATCCCCCACAGGGCTCCCCAGGGTCCTCGGGTGTCCCTGGAAGGGCCTCCGACCAGAGCGGAGAGGGACGGGGCTTCCCATGTTCTGTCCCGACGTGGGGACTAGAGCCGTGTCCCCAGGGCTTGCCAGGCGGGCGGGCCGTGGCCTGAGGTGGCTGTGACTCCCCCCCCCCCCCATGTTCCCTCGGGGCCCAGCTTGACCTCCCCCGCCTCCCCCCCCCCCCGTCCCTCCCCCCCCCTGCCCCCACCCCGCATCCCGGCAGCCTGATGGGCCAAGGTGCGGGGAGGGTGGCTTCTGCCCTCAGCCAAGGTCACTGGGGCTGTACCCAGGGGCAAGGACTGCTTACAACGATGGGATTCTGCTCATTTTCAGATTTCTCAAAGGAGGGATAAAATGACCAAGAGGAAAAAGCTTCGGACTTCAGGTATTTGGACACTCAAGTTGACACGTCTTTATTGCTGCTTCCGGTTACAGGAGGATGTGGGCCTGTTTGTTGTAGAAATGCTAACGCGACCCCGCCAAGCCCCTGGGCGGGGGGAGTGACTTCATACGAGCTGGTGAGAAAAGTATGAATTGTGGAAAGTGCATATGGTAAAAAAAGTGAAAGCTTTCTGGAGTTTCCTCCACCCTCGGGTGGGATCCCACAAGCTTAGGGCAGGGGTGCGCTCTCAGAGACAACCTGTGAATAGAGCTACAAGGTCTTTTTTTTTTTAACGTCTATTTTTTTTTAACTTTTTAATTTTTTTTTAAGTTTATTTATTTTTGAGACAGAGAGAGACAGAGCATGAACGGGGGAGGGTCAGAGAGAGAGGGAGACACAGAATCGGAAGCAGGCTCCAGGCTCTGAGCTGTCAGCACAGAGCCCGACGCGGGGCTTGAACTCATAGACCGCGAGATCATGACCTGAGCCGAAGTCGGACGCTTAACCGACTAAACCACCCAGGCGCCCCTTTCACGTCTATTTATTTTTGAGAGAGAGAGACAAAGTGGGATCAGGGGAGGGGCAGAGAGAGAGGGAGACACAGAATCCGAAGCAGGCTCCAGGCTCCAAGCTGTCAGCACAGAGCCCGACACGGGGCTTGAACTCATGAACCACAAGATCACGACCTGAGCCAGAGTCGGACGCTCAACTGACTGAGCCTCCCAGGTGTCCCCAACTACAAGGTCTTTGATATACTACAGGGTCATCGGTTGGTGGCTAAGTGTTTCACTCTGGAACCAAAACCCTGGGTTGAGGGCAGCCTGGGTGGCTCACTCTGTTGAGTGTCCAACTCTACATCTTGGCCCTGTGCTGGGATTTGCACGGAGCCTGCTTGGGGTTCTCTCTCCGCCTCTCCCTCTGCCCCTACTCTGATCGTGTTCTCTCTCTCTCTCTCTCTCTCTCTCTCTCTCTCTCTCAAGATAAACAAATAAACATAAAAGAAAAAAAACTGGGTTCATCCTAGCTCTCATGCTGGCCCTGTGATTGCAGATGACTTACTTTGTGCCTCAGTTTCCCCTTTCTGTAAATAGAAGATAATAAAGGCACCTATCCTGTCCATTCAAACAAGGATTCTCAACCTGGTGGGAGGATTTTTTGCTCCTCGGAAGACACTGGAAATGTCTACAGACATTTTTGGTTTTCACAACTGATATATGTGGGGAAGGTGGCAGGGACTGGCATTTAGTGGGTTGAGGCCTGGGATGTGCTCAAAATCCTAGAATGCGCAGGACAGCCCCCCACAACACAGAATGATCTGGCCTCAAACGTCAACAGTACCGAGGTGGAGAACTCTGCCCTAGAGCTCACATGTGTATTAGTATTTGTAAAGCACAGAGGATAGACCCTAGGTATACACAAGTGTATGCTGCTGTTGTGATTCTCCCCCAGACTTAAAAAAAAACAAAACAAAACAAAACAAAAAAAAACACAAAGAAAACAAACAAAAAAAAACTTCATTCTAAAGTAATTTTGGTCTTACAGACAACTTGCAAAAATAGTTCAGGGTTCTGTCTACCCTACCTCCAGCTTCCCATGAGGTTAATGTCCAACAAAACAACAGGACAACGATCAATCATAATATTGCATACGAAGCCAAGAAATGAAACTCGCTACACTACTTGTTTCAAGCTTTTCTATATATACACCAATATAGTGTTTTCACTGGAAAATAGAATCATCACACATATCGACCTATAATCTGTTTTTTGCTTTATGGGATATCACAATCCTCTTTATTTGTCAACCTACATATACGTGTCTTCACTCGAAAAGAAAAATACCCAACATTACATAGTATAGCACCACCTCCCTGTCATTGTCTAAGATAACTTAAACCTCGTAGAAGTTTGGAAATGATCACTTACTGGCTAATGAACATAAGGAGTAGCACTCATTTCCCACCCCACCCCCCCAACTATGTGGGACAAAAATTAGCAACGGATTGAAAATGTTTTGTGTAGAAATGAGCAACAGGCTGCTTGGAAACACAGGAATTTCACTGACCTTGGAGGGGGAAGCTGGGGACAGCCAGGCCCACCCACAGCATGTCATTTGGGGCCTCTCTTGGCAGTGGCCTCCCTAGCTCGGTGGACCCCAGGCTGGCCCAGGACAGCTGTTTCTGTGTGTCCTGGAAGGGGTGGGGACAGAGGAAGATGATTCTGGCAGGTGGTGAAAGAAGCCCTTCCCTCCCAACGTCTTTGGCCTTTGGCGTTGAACATAAGGTTCTGCCTTAGTTTTTCTTAAATTAGTCCTGTGGGGATAGATCACAGGAAGGAAATGGGAGGCTCTTCACTTCTGTTGATATTTTTGTTTTTTATTTGGTACACATGTCCATTGGATGAGTAAAGCGAGCTGGTGTTTGGGCATCGTAAGAAACCAAATAAACAAAGCTGCTCGATTTTGCCTTTTTTGGCAGACCACAGGGTGGGAATATGCTTGTGTAAGAAGCATTCGTTGGAGCCTTGCTCTAAGTACAGCACTGGCGCGGGCACCTAAGCAGGGTGCACCGGCAGGCGGAGCAAGGATGAGATCCAAGGGTGCCGCAGACTCAGGTCCTGCCCTCATGACCCTCAGGGTCTAGGCAGGGGAGAAAGAAAATTGCTTCTCACCGGGAGCACTAATTCAAATACACAGCAGTAAGGTCAAGTTCTAAAGGGGTACACGTGAACCATAACAGAATCAAAAAAATTACAGAAAAGTCACAGTGGTCTACTGGAGCACAAACAGCCAAGTGAATGCTAACAAGGACCCTAGTGATAGATGTTGGGGATGGGGGGCTCATTCAGTGGGTTTACTTCTAGCTGAGGTTGGAAAGGATCTACCTGACTGAACTCCAGAAAGACCACCTGGTTTGCCTTTTTGTTCTCACTGGTCAGAGGCACGGTACATAGTAGGTACTCAATAAATGCTCAAGTGCACTTAAGTATGCAGGCTCTGGAGTTGGACTGACTGGATCCCATTTCCAGATTCCTTGGCCTCCAGGTGCCTCAGCTTTCTTATCTGTAAGATGGGCAGAACAGTGGGATGCTGCCTCAAAGTTTTATCATAACATACCCAACTTCTCAGGATAGCGTCTGTCATGGAGTTGTCTAGGTTCAACCTTTATCATTTGTTTTTTTAAAAAATTTTTTTTCAACGTTTTTTATTTATTTTTGGGACAGAGAGAGACAGAGCATGAACGGGGGAGGGGCAGAGAGAGAGGGAGACACAGAATCGGAAATAGGCTCCAGGCTCCGAGCCATCAGCCCAGAGCCTGACGCGGGGCTCGAACTCACGGACCGCGAGATCGTGACCTGGCTGAAGTCGGACGCTTAACCGACTGCGCCACCCAGGCGCCCCTATCATTTGTTTTTTGAATAAATGAGTAGGTTGGGGCCAGGTTTGGAGAGGTATTAACAAGTCAGCCACTACTGGCAGTTTCCGTGTAAGGGTGTTTCCTTCATTCAGCAAATAGGTGTTAGGCTCTTAATTGCTTTCAGTGATGGGGAAGGTATTGCAGATATTCAAGGGGCCGAGGAGCAGCTGAGATGTCACCTCCCTAGCACTCGATAACTGTAGGTCCCAGTTTTCCCAGGATGGATATTCTGCAGGCATCACAGAAAACTAGAGTGGTACATAATTTAGTCCTATCAGTGTTTCCTGGTGGTGATCTCTGTTTTACACGTGTGTTTATTTAATCATGTACCAAGTATTTATTGAGCACCAGTGGTATACTAGATGATCTTCTAGGCACTTGAGACTCAGTGGAGAGTGAGATAGACCCCTCTTTGTATGGAGCAGGTTGTACTGAGGGAGACAGAAAATAACCAGTACATCAGATACTGGCAAAAAAAAAGCTGTGAAGTGAATGAAACAGACCGTGGGTCTCTATAGGGGGTGCCCTATAGAGAAGTCAGGGATGGCCCTCTGCAGGAATATTTGAGCTGAGACTCAAGGAAGCCAGTACACATCTCTCCCCACCTTCCCAGAGAGACAGGTGGCTGGACCAGGTTGTCTTATGTAGTTTGGTGCCAGGCCACATCAGGATTTGGTCTCAGTCATGACCAGTCCTTAGGTAAAAAGCCTTTGAATCCCATGGCCACCTAAGCTCCTAGACAAGGCTCCATCCCATCTCTCTCTCCAGGCTAGTGTCAGAGCAAGGGTTTCCTGCTCTTGGAACAAGCTTGTTCATGTTGCAGCAGTGGCCCTGCCATGTTGGTTGTCAGCCATGGAAGTGCCTGCTCCTTGTACCTCCCATCCCTTCATTTTCCTTTCTCTCTAAACTAGGTGGAGAAGGAATCCGTCCTCCAAAACTCCCAAAGAACCCAAGGCTAGGAGACTCTGGCAGGCCCCCCCAGAGTTCTGAGTGGGGCTGTTTGTGTCTCCCTGAAGAGTCAGAAGGCAGATCAGGACCTGTTCCCTCTGCCGAACAGAGGACAGAGGAACCAGTACAGGCAGCCTCCAGGTAGGTGGCTTGGAACATTCCAGCAAGCCTTCCCACCAACAGTGGGCACAGCACAGCCGCCCAGTAGGCAGGATGCAAAAGCGTGGGGACAACCATGACCCATCCAATACCACGCCTCCCTCTGCGGGTTCAGGTCCTCAGGTTGCTTCTCAAAGCCATTCCTAGGAATCTCCTTTCCAGGGAGAAAGGTTGAAATTTTAACCACGGGCAAGGAAAACCTTGAATGTTTCAAGGTCACTTGGTAATAGAATGCATCTTGTCCTCTGCTGGTCAAATCCATGTTTTTTTTTTTCAACGTTTTTTTTTTTTTTTTTTTTAATTTTATTTTTGGGACAGAGAGAGACAGAGCATGAACGGGGGAGGGGCAGAGAGAGAGGGAGACACAGAATCGGAAACAGGCTCCAGGCTCCGAGCCATCAGCCCAGAGCCTGACGCGGGGCTCGAACTCACGGACCGCGAGATCGTGACCTGGCTGAAGTCGGACGCTTAACCGACTGCGCCACCCAGGCGCCCCTGGTCAAATCCATGTTTATCCCACATTCCTTCTTAACCAAGAAAGGATCGATGGAGTTGTGGGTCTGCGAACTAAGAAGCCATGAAAGGGGATAGCAAATATTATGTGCCAGACAGTGTGCTAATAATAAACAGTTTATGTCTGTCTGTTTGTTTAATCCTCGTGGCTATGTGAGGTAAGTTTTTATCCCTGTGTCACAGGTGAGGACTCTGAAATTTCAAGATGTCAAATGACTTACTTGCCCAAGGCTACTGAGCTGGTGCAGGGCAGGCTGGGGTCTGGCTGTGTCTGGCTCCTGTGTTCCTAACCACCATGGTTTCCCAGCTTCCTTATTTTTATTTTCAGGAATATGTAATTAAGCACAATGGGGGAAAAAGAAAGATCTGGAGCATAGTCTATTCATGGAGTTAAACCACATGTAACTACAACAAAGTAGAAAGGGTTAGCAGGAGTTAAGAGGAGGATTCCTGCTACCAGAAGTCTTCAAAGAAAATATCATGGATCAGTGTACCAAATTTTCTGAGTAAACAATTGCGGCACATGGTCTGACCAACAGAGCTGTTTTTGGCGGTGGGGGCTGTGTGGTCGCAGGTCATTGCAATCTTAAGACTAAAGGCAGCCCTGTGGTGTGCGGGATATGAAGAGGGGCCGCATGTCACAGCTAACCCGTTCTCCCAGACAGGTAGCATGATGTCACGGTGCTTCACGCTCCTGGAGAGGCCAGCAGGGCTCATGGGGTCCCAGGCACTGCCCACCCTACTGTCTAAGTCCATAAGAATAGTCAGAACCTACAGAAGTGGGTTCCCACTCTCTTTTTTCTGTTTTTGTTTTCAAAATGTTTAATTAAGAAATTCCATGTGCATAGAAGTACAACAGAAAAAAGCAAAGCCAACAAGCTTAACACATTTATGTTGATAAATGAAATCTTTACCAGTACCCTAGCAGCCACCCAAATAATCCACTCCAATTAAAAATTTTCAAACTCTTGGGGCAGGGTGGCTCAGTCAGTTGAGCATCGAACTTCAGCTTAGGTCATGATCTCACAGTTCATGGGTTCGAGCCCCATGTTGGGCTCTGTGCTGACAGCTCAGATCCTGGAGCCTGCTTCAGATTCTGTGTCTCCCTCTCTCTTTCTCTCTCTCTCTCTCTCTCGCTCTCGCTCTCGCTCTCGCTCTCTCTGCCCCTCCCCCACTCTCACTCTGTTTCTGTCTCTCTCGAAAATAAATAAGCATTAAAAATTTTAAAAATTTTTGGGGCGCCTGGGTGGCGCAGTCGGTTAAGCGTCTGACTTCAGCCAGGTCACGATCTCGCGGTCAGTGAGTTCGAGCCCCGCGTCAGGCTCTGGGCTGATGGCTCGGAGCCTGGAGCCTGTTTCCGATTCTGTGTCTCCCTCTCTCTCTGCCCCTCCCCCGTTCATGCTCTGTCTCTCTCTGTCCCAAAAATAAATTAAAAAAAAAAAAAAAAAAATTTAAAAAATTTTTTTCAAACTCTTGCTGTCAGTATCTAGATTTATTCTGTCTCCATAACCTCCTGACACGGTTTAAACCTGTTACTGTATCTTCGTACTTTTTCCTGTTCCACTTATAAAGGTGAAATCGTGAAGGTTTAGTTCCAGATTTTGATTTTTTTTAACAACACATACATCCACATTTATTTAGATATAACCATAAATCTCACGATCTTTTTAAAAAGACCTAATATTTGGGGGGTGCCTGGGTGGCTCAGTTGGTTACGTGTCCGACTTCGGCTCAGGTCATGGTCTCGCAGTTTGTGAGTTCAAGCCCCGTGTTGAGCTCTGCGCTGACATTGCAGAGCCTGGAGCCTGTTTTGGGTTCTGTGTCTCCCTCTCTCTCTCTGCCTCTCCCTTGCGCTCTGTCTCTCTCTCTCTCTCAAAACTAAATAAACATTAAAAAAAAAAGACCTAATTTTTTAAGGTCTTTGGGTTTATAATAAAATTGGAAAGAAGGTAATGGAGAGTTCCCATATAGACCCCTGCCCCCACACATGCATAGCTTTACCCATTGTCACGATCACTCACCAGAGCTGTGCATTTGTTACCCAGGATGAACATGCACTGACACATAATAATCACCTGCAGTCCACAGTTTACTTTAGAGGTCACTCTGTGTTGTATGTTCTGTGGGTTTGGGCAAACGTAGAATGACATGTATCTACCATTAGAATCTCATGCACAGTATTTTCACTGCCTAAAAATTCTTTGCGTTCCACCTGTTCATCTCTCCTCTCTCCAACTCTGGCCCCACGGATCTTTTTATTGTCTTCATAGTTTTGCCTTTTCCAGAATGTCATAGCGTTTCCATCATACAATATGTAGCTTTTTCAGGTCACTTATTTCACTTAGTAACACGCGTTTAAGCTTCCTCTCTGTGTTCTCATGGCTTGATAGCTCATTTCTTTTAATGCCGAATAATATTCCATTGTCTGGATGCACCACAGTTTATTTATCCATTCACCCACTAAATGCAATCTCAGTTGCTTCTGTATTTTGGCAATTAATGAGTACACCTATTTTTTCTGACATTGTGTCTTTTGCATCTACAACTTCCTTTCTCTGGAATTTGCAGAGTTGGGGGTTAGAGTGTCATTCCAAATGTGAAATCCTATTCTTATTTCAGGAGCCAATTCCTGGGAATCTAAGGGTAAAGTGCTGCCAGAGCAGGAAGCTTGGATTCTAGATGTGAGACTGCACCCTTCTTGGCAGTCACATGTCACCCTAGGCGCAGCTCCCCTTCTCCACCCCACCCTCTCCAAGCAGGTGCTCCAGGACCTCCCTTGCAGGAGACTGAGCACTACTTTGCCTTTGGATTCATTCTGTTTGTCTTACCACGCGCACGGACAGCTTTCCAGAACTTCAGAACCACCTCTGTTTTGCCTTTCTCCACCCAGCTCCCCTGCTGAGGAAGCACAAGCTCCCGCCAGTCTCCTCGGGGAACCAGAAAAGGAGCCGGCACCCCTTCCTCTTTCCCAGGTGAGCCTGTTCTATGGCCTCATATATGTACTGCAAACGCTGCCTCCCTTAAGCTGGAGTTCTTATCTCCATTCAGCATCAACAGGCTGACAGGTTGGTGAGACTGTGTGCTGGGGATGGAGTGGAGGGCAAGGACTGCATTTGAAGCTGCAAGAAAGGAACTGGTTTGGCGTTTGTTTTCTGAGACCTCATTCCGCCCTTATCTTTATTGCTGCTTTGTTCTTGTATCTGGTTCACAGAATTCAGCCAGGAGATTTGTCCCCCAGTTCGCAAAGTCCAGGAAGACAGTGACAAGACCAGCAGAGCTGAGGGAAGAGGACCTCAGGAGTGGAACCCCTAAAATCAGCCAGGTGAGCCCTTTAGACACCCAGTAGCTGCTTGGACCAGCCTTGGCTACTGAGTTCAACCTTGGTTTTCTTTGGCATCGGCTAGACCTGCATCTGTCTGCATGCCCTTTTTCAGTGCGTGATGCTACAGATGTGTGTGGAGCGTGTGCCACGCCTGTGTGAGGCGCTCAGGACGCTGTGCCTGCACCCAAGTGGTCAAGGCCACAGCCCTTTTCCCCAGGTTGCATGATAGTAGTAAAAATGCAGAAAGACAATCCACATTCTGTCCCTGAACCCCTTTACTTCTTGGAAGCTTTTGTGTGGTTGCGGGTAGGGGATGGGTCTTACAGCGTGCTTTCTTGTCCTTTCTACCATGAGCTCCCAGGGTGATGATGTCTCTGGCAACAGGGGCCCCTACAAAAGTGAGGGATGGGCATTCCCAGCAGCCACGTTTGTAATCATCCCCAGCAGAGAACACCCGATATCCTTTAATGGGCGAATGGCTGAACACACCATAGAGCACAACCCAGCAACGAAAGAGGAACAAACCAGTGATACACGCAACAATCTAGATGGATTTCTAGGGCGTTATGTGGAGTGAGAAAAGCCAGTCCCAAGAGGTTATATACCGTAGGGTTTCATTTGCATAACGTTATTGAAATGAGAAAATTATAGAGATGGGTAGGTTAGTGGTTGCAGGGAGTTGGACCAGAGTGGGGTGGGGAGGTGAGTGTGGCTACACGTGGCAGCACAAGGGACCCTGTGTTGGAGATTTCCCATATCTTATTTGTGTGGTGGATGCACAGCCTCCACCACTGAGAGAGCTTTGTAGAACTTCATACACACACACAAACAAGCGTAAGTCAAGCTGGAAAGCCAAATAAGGTCGGTGGACTTGATCAGTGTTGGTATCTGGACTGTGATATTATACTCAAGTTATATAAGATGATACCACTGGGGGAAACTGGGTAAAGGGCATGACGAATCTTTTTCTGCCATTTCCTTATAACTACATATGAATCTACAATGATCTCACAAAAAGTGTAATTTAAAAACAAGAGGGGTCGGGGGGTGCCTGGGTGGCTCAGTCAGTTAAGTGTCTGACTCTTGGTTTCAGCTCAGGTCATGATCTTGCGGCTTTGTGAGTTCTAGTCCCATGTTGGGCTCTGTGCTGGCAGCGCAGAGTCTACTTGTGATTCTCCCTCTCTCTCTGTCCCTCCCCCGCCTCGTGCGATGTTTGTCTCTCTCAAATAAACTTAATAAATAAATACATACGTGCAGGGGCGCCTGGGTGGTGCAGTCGGTTAAGCGTCCGACTTCAGCCAGGTCACGATCTCACGGTCCGTGAGTTCGAGCCCCGCGTCAGGCTCTGGGCTGATGGCTTGGAGCCTGGAGCCTGTTTCCTATTCTGCGTCTCCCTCTCTCTCTGCCCCTCCCCCGTTCATGCTCTGTCTCTCTCTGTCCCAAAAATAAATAAACGTTGAAAAAAAAATTTAAAAAAAAAAAAAAGAAAAAAAAATACATACGTGCATACGTACATACAAACGAGAGGTCGGGTGCCTGGTTGGCTCAGTTGGTAGAGCATGAGACTCCTGATCTTGGGGTTGTGAGTTCAAGCTCCATGTTGGGTGTAGAACTTACTTAAAAAAATAATATTAAAGGGGCGCCTGGGTGGCTGGGTCGGTTAAGCGTCTGACTTTGGCTCGGGTCATGATCTCACGGTCCGTGGGTTCGAGCCCTGCGTCAGGCTCTGTGCTGACCGCTCAGAGCCTGGAGCCTGTTTCAGATTCTGTGTCTCCCTCTCTCTCTGCCCCTCCCGTGTTCATGCTCTGTCTCTCTCTGTCTCAAAAATAAATAAACGTTAAAAAAATTTTTTTAAAATAATAATAATATTAACTAACTAATAAGAGGGGTCTTAGCTTCACTGTCGACTGAAAATGTGCAGGAAATGCTATGTGTAACTCAGCGGCTGGTTGCCAGTGGCTTTACTGAAGCCAGACTGACAGGCCATGACCTTCAATGCTCTGATATTTGCAACACACACCCTCCTAGAAAGGTTGGACTTGACTGATGTAGGGAGGTAACTGTGGAGGAGGCATCTCCCTCAGTGCTGATAACTGTATGGAAGAAGCATGGGAAGGGGGGGACAATCGCTGTCTATAGGGTGCCCTTGAGTACAGACCTCAGTCCCTACCTATCAGATGTAATTACTTGTAGTCCAGTTTGAAAGGAGAGTTGATGGCATGGTTGTGAGAGGAAGGAAGGTGATGGGTTGACTCCAGGGTTTGGGGCCTGAATAGCTTGAAGGATGGAGTTGCTGTAGTTGAAACAGGGAGCCTCTGAGGGCATACTCAGGAGCTGGTGTCGGTCATGTGACATTGGATGTCACCAGGAGATACCAGAGGGAGATTCCAGATACCAGTGTCTCGACTTGGGGGAGATCCAAGGGCTGCAGTGGTTCTGCAGGTTTAGGTCTGAATGCCTGGATTGAGCTGCCATCTACCTAGGGGAAAATATCTATCTACGTCCCAGTCAGAACCCTCTTTCCCACCCTGTTCTGGTCATCTCTGTCTCCATTAGGGACATTTCGCTTCTCCCTCTCTCTTTTAAGTTTTTTTTTTAGTGTTTGTTTATTTATTGTGAGAGAGCAGGAGAGGGGCAGAGAGAGAAGGAGAGAGAAAGAATCCCAAGCAGGCTCTGTGCTGTCAGCATAGAGCCTGATGCAGGGCTTGAACCCACAAACCATGAGATCATGACCTGAGCCAAAACCCAAGAGTTGGATGCTTACCCGATTGAGCCACCCAGGCACCCCATCTCTCTTTTAAGTTTTTTTTTTTAAATGTTTGTTTATTTTTGAGAGAGAGACAGAGACAGAGACAGAGACAGAGAGAGACAGAGTGCAAGTGGGGGAGGGGCACAGAGAAAAGATACAGAATCTGAAGCAGGCTCTAGGCTATGAGCTATCAGCACAGAGCCTGATGTGGGCTGGAACTCACGAACCCACAAGATCATAACCTGAGCCAAAGTCAGATGCTTAACTGACTGAGCCACCCAGGTGTCCCTTAAGTTTTTATGTTGAAATAATTATAGGCTCATAAAAAATTGCAAAAATACTATGGACCCAAGTGTCCACTGGTAGATGAATAAGCAAAATGTTGCATATCCATACAATGGGATGTTATTCAGCCTTAAAAAGCAAAAACATTCTGATAAAGGCTACAACATAAATGAAACTGGGCAATATTATGCTGAGTGAAATAACCCAGCCACAAAAGGATAAATACTATAGGATTCCACTTACAGGAGGTCCCTAGAGGAGTCAAATCCGTGGAGGCAGAAAGTAGACGCTCGATGCTTGGATGCCCGGGGCTGGGAGACAGGGATTAATGGGGACAGAATTTTAGCTTGGGAAGATGAAAAGAGTCTTGGAGATGGAAGGTGGTGACGGTTGCACAACAGTGTACATGTATTTTATGCCACTAAACTGTATACTTATTGGTTAAGATGGTGAGTTTTATATAATGCGTATTAGACCACAATTGAAAACAAAAACAGTACGAGGTGCCTGGGAGGCTCAGTCGGGTAAGCGTCCGACTTCGACTCAGGTTATGATCTCACAGTTCGTGGGTTCGAGCCCCGCATCGGGCCCTGTGCTGACAGCTCAGAGCCTGGAGCCTGCTATGAATTCTATGTCTCCCTCTCTCTCTGCTCCTCCCCTGCTCATGCTTTGTCTCTCTCCTTCAAAAATAAATAAAAGCATTTAAAAATTAAAAAAAAGAAAAGAAAACAGTACAGAGAGGTCCTTGTGTGCTCTCCTCCAGTTTCCTCCAGTGGTAACATCTTCTAACTAGCATCCATTGCCAACACCGGTCAGTTGACGTTGACACAATCCACAGGCCCCCTTGATTTTTATATCCTTGATCTGTCCAAGAGGCAGTGTTGGTGGGAAGAAGCTGCTGATGGAAAGAGGGATTCCTCTGCTTCTGGTCCCCACTCCAGCCCCTGGGTCTAACTATGCCCAGCACTGGTACTGAATGGTACTGGGTGCACCATGTGTAACATCTGAGACTTTGTACAGGTATAGTTACAACTAGAAAAAATTTTAGTTGATTATTGAAGGCTCAAGGCTGGGTCTTTTACTCTCCATAGGAAACACCGCCAGGGCCCAGTAGCCAACAGGCCAGAAGCCGACTGCAAGAGGAGTCACTAGGGCTTGCTTCCTGGGAGCCCAGGGAGCTGGGAGCCCAGACCCAGGTGGACAGCACTCACCCTGAACACAGAGACCAAAACCCCATGACACCTGTGCCTGGAAGTGGGGATTCTCCGCCCTTGGCTTCCACCAATGTCTCTCCAGAACGGGGGATGGTACCCTTGGCCTCAGAGAGGGCCAGCCAGGACCACCTGTCGGAGCAAGGAACCAATACACCGGATGGTGAAAGCAGGAAGGGATGTTGGGTTCTAGGCTATCATGGCCAGAAAGGGCTCCTGCTGAGCAGTGATGCTGAAGAGAAGGAGCCAGACCGAGGAAGCCTCCAGGAAGCAGGTGTCCAAGGGGGAGCAGAGGCTGACCTGCCTGAGGGGCACAGAGAAAAAGGAGACGGTGTCCTGGGTCCCTCCTCCACTCAGGGCCCAGAGCCCGGATCTGCAGACCAGGCCCTCTCTGACCCCATGCAGATACCCAGCAAGACTAGCAGGGAAGAAGAACAGAGCTGTAGCGGCCCAAGTCACTCCTCCCTTGGGACCGTTGTCATCACAGACAGGAGGACAGACCCCACTGAGCCAGAACAGAGGGCTCCAGAGGTGGCCAAGCCAGATGAACAGGCCAACACCAGGGCACCTTCCTCTCCCAGTGGGAAGACCCCTGATGGAGGCCACAGTGGGGCCCTGCTCAGCTGTATACTTCTCACTGGGGAGACAGGAGGCAGAAGGGAGGCCAGGTGGGAAGACAAGCCCCCTGGCAACATCCTGGGGGGCCCTTTAGGCTCCCTGGCTCTGGATCGCAGGATAAAAGAGCCCATAGTAGGTGCTGGAGATTCCAGTCTTCTAGCCTCAGAAATGGGCCCACCTGTTGATCAAACAAGGGCGCCTGGCCTGGATCAAGAGGGACTGGGGGGGATGTGTGCACTGCCTTTGCTGTTGCAGCCTGAAGGTGAAAAAGCAGCTGAGTTAAGGAGCCAGAGCCCTAAAGAAGACCTTGACTGGTTCAATCTGTCTCTTGGAGCCTCTGCTCCTCCAGTGCACAGAGAAGCAGTGGGTGGCCCTTCCCAGGAGACCAGGGCCTGCCACGACCACCCAGATGCCCCTGAAGATCCCACAGGCTGGTCTGAACCCCCTCCTGGCTCTGCAGACCAGGCTCTCTTGGGGGAGTCTCCAGCCATGGAACCTCACTTCCTGCCAGACAGCCAGATACGGGATGCCCTAGAAGTCCCTGACCTTGCAGCCTCACCTGAGCAGGTAAGAGCTTCCCCACATGATAGCCAGACCATCCCGAGATAGGTGTCAAGTGGCCATGAGCCCTGTCACAAAGCACCCACCGGTGGGGAATTTGGGGTGTGTGGTCATCTGTTTATACAGCACACGGGTCTAGGGGAATGAGGTTTAGCTTCAGTGTGTATGGAGTCCGTGATTTTCCAGATAGGACAGTCCTGCCTTTCTGTAAGGAGTTTGTGTGGGAACTGCAGAGCCCCAGGCAGTGACACACATGCATTCCGTCAGCCCAGGCAGAGTTGATGGAGGTCCTCCATTCCTTGACTGCAGCCCCCAGGTGTGCCCACCCTCTCCACGCTTCAGGGCCTGGCCCTGGCTGCAGGTGCCTGAAGGATATAAAGAGGATGCCTGAAGCCTTGAGGGGTACCTTTGAAAAAGCCAGTGTTGTCAAAGCTGGGCATGAGGGAGAGGACTTCAGTCTCCAACTGAAAAGAGCCTTTGCCCATCTTAAGGGTCGTTTCAGGGTCCTGATATGAATTTTTTTTCCAAATATATACAAGAATTTTGCTTTCCTGCTGGAATTCGTAGGGACTTTCTTTCCTTCAGGGATCTGCCTGCCCAACAGGCAGTGGGAGAGCTGCCCCAAATCACCTTTCCTGGCTACTGAGCCTGCACCGGCCATTGGCATTCACCTGTCTGGGGCAGGTGGCAGCCTTGCTTTGGCCCCACCCCCAGGGAGGCACCACATCCCTGACCACTGGCACACCTGAATCTGGGCTAAGTGCTTTGTGGTCACACCCTGGAAGGTAGGTGGTTCTCTTTCCACACACTGGGTGTGGATAAGAGGCTGAAGGAGGTTGGGCACCTGCCCAAGGTGAAGCAGCTGAGTGAAGCAGGCTGGGTCTGTTCCCAGGTTGGCCTGATTCTGCAGCTGTGCCTGTCCTGGAACACAGAACCCAGCTTGCTTCACAAACATTGGCCTCTGTTTCTTCGGCTGTCCTGCTGAAATGTTTAAAAAGTTAATTCAGGGGGCACCTGGGTGGCTCAGTCAGCTAAGCGTCCGACTTCAGCTCAGGTCACGATCTCGCAGTTCGTGGGTTCGAGCCCTGCGTCGGGCTCTGTGATGACAGCTCAGAACCTGGAGCCTGTTTCAGATTCTGTGTCTCCCTCTCTCTCTGACCCTCCCCCGATCATGCTCTATCTCTCTCTGTCTCAAAAATAAATAAGCGTTAAAAAAAAATTTAAAAAAAAATTCAGTTACATGATTATCAAGAGCCTGCTCTTCCAGGAGTCAGCACATCAGGCGTGGTCCCTGCCCCTGTGAGGTTTGTGGTTGTACTGTTCCCACCTGCCTCTCCCAGAGTAAACATTTTGTACCCTATCATTTCAGCACTTAGTTTTTTTATACAATATGGCCCCGAAACACAAGCCTAGTATTTCATCTGGTGCCTAGCTGAAGAAAGCCAGCTGTTCCAGCCACAGAGGGGAATGTGGTTGGGTTGAGCAAATGTGAGTCTCCAAGGTGCTGCCTTCCCAGGGGATGGCCAAGGGTCATCTTTGGCCCTTCACCATGTTTACCTGCAAGGTAGCTTCAGACCAGGCCCCAGGTGCCACATGTGGGCCCCCAGTACCTTGTGCCACCCATTTCTCAATCACCAGATGAGTAAGATCATGGAAAGCCAATCGCCGTGCAGTCCACTCGTAACGTTTGAAGACAAGTACCTGGGATAGATGGGCGTTCAGCTCCTGGCACAGTTGAAATTTTATAATTGAACCCCCATCCCTTGAAAAATATAAGCCCCTCCCTTGGACAGAAGAGCAGTCTAAGTTACCCCCAGTCTCTGGCTGCTGGGCAGTGGCTAAAGGAGCAGTTGGGCTATCTAGTGGCATCCACCAGGCAAAGAACAAGCCCTTCCTGATCGGCCACCAGTGACTTTGGGCTTTGAAAACACTAAGGAATCTGCAGTGGTGGGACCCAGCAGACAGCCGGGGTGGTCAGACCTGACAGGCCCCCCAGGGGCGGAAGCGCTGCCCTGACAAGGCTGCTGACGCCTGGGCACGTTTTGTTTTGATAATGGGCGTTCCCAAACAAGTTGGGGCGACCCCGGCACAGGCAGGTTCCCACGGAAAGCTTCTGGATGGGGCCCAGCAGGAAGGCTGCGTGGTGCAGGTAGATGGAGAGAGTGGCAGCAGCGGCCTGCCCACTGTCCCTCATGGTGGCACAGCCATGAGCACTGCTTCGAGGGAGGCAACTCGGGGTGTCCCAGAGGTTACACAGCAATGACAGAGCAGTTTCAAACCCAGGTCTCCTCACAGGAAACTATGGTGTTTTCTTCTCATAGTAGCTCCCTTAGGATGTAACACTCCCCACAGAGACACTGGGGCCTCTGTAGGCCACCGCCACGTAAGTCACTTAAAAAAAGCTGATTCCACGTCCCTCTTGGGTCCTAGAGTGGTGGCCTCCAGCACATTCTGGAGGAGAACTGCCCTCACTGTGT
The DNA here is from genome assembly GCF_028018385.1 of Neofelis nebulosa. NCBI lineage: Eukaryota > Metazoa > Chordata > Mammalia > Carnivora > Felidae > Neofelis > Neofelis nebulosa. The sequence continues at coordinate 160,297,515 of NC_080785.1, forward strand.
CAAACATTCACAGAACCCTGGTGGAGGCAGTAGTACCTGTCAGGAGGGAGAATATTCCTCATGGCCAAGAACAGCACAGGGAGTTGAGTGAACATGTGATGCCAAGTTGTATTTTAAGCCACAGAGTCACTTACATGAAAGTCAACCAGATGCCTGGGAGATAACTGGACAGGCTTCCCAACTCGGCACTGCTGGCATTTGGCCCCAGATAGTTCTGTGTGGTGGGGCTGTCCTGTGCACTGTAGGGTGCTGAGTGGCCCTCCTGACCTCTACCCACAGCACGCCCATAGCACCTTCCCCAGTACCAAAGTGTGCCGACCAGCGTGAAGTGCCTAGGGGTGATCCTCCCTGGTGAGAGCCGCTGGGCTACAAGCAGCTCTTCACGTCTGTTCCTTGGGATTCAGGGACGATTTGCAGCTGCAAGCTGTAGCTCAAGCCCTTCATCCCATCCCCCACTGCTGTCAGGAGAGAGGGGCTCGGTTCTGAAAGGATGTCTTTTGGAACGGGTCCCGTCTTACTCTAGGACTTTGGTCCCCCCAGAAGAGGCCCTGGGCCGGCCACTCTGCCCAGCCTCTTTGCCTCTTTTCAGAGGGACATATGTCACCTCCATGATTGAGCCTGACATTTTCCATGAAAGTTAAACCACCGTTGACATTTAGAAACTTAAGCTTCTCAGGGTTATCTGGCTTTCTCCCCTATTAATTATAAATTTTCCCTTAAAATGTATTTGCAAAATCTCTCCCTGACATGAAACCTGGCTGACCTCTTCCCCTCAACACCAGATGCCCACCTCACCCCAGTCACCATTACTGGGGGTCTTCTCTGTATCTTTCCAGATACTGCAGGATGAGCAGGAGACAGTGCTACACCTCAGCCATCAGAGACAGAGCCATCTGCCAACACAGATCAGCCCTTCAGAAAGCACAGGCCTGGCAGGGGACACCAGGGTCAGGCCCCACATTGCCCTGTCTGCTCTTTTGGAATGGGGAGGTGGGGAGAGCAGCCGGGCTGGCGGCCCCCGGGTCTAGCTGTTACGGCATCCCGTCCCTTCCCTACACCACTGTTCTGCAGGATTCTCTGCCTCTGTGTCCCTGACATGGCCTGGAGGAACCAAGAGGTCCCCTGCATGACCCTTCCCTGTGCAGGGCTCACAGCTAGGTCATTCATATGTGTGCTCTCTCTTCACAGTTGTTTCCTCTGGGGAGCAGGCTGGACTCTTGTTGGCCTGGCACAAGCCCACATGCTGATGGAGGCCCCCTCACTGACTTCCAGCTGAGGTAGACATGATGGGGGGAGGCTGACCCAGGACCCTTGCCCCAGTACCGGTTGTCCCTAAGTGCCTGGGAGGGGAAAACGTCACTGCTTTCCTGGAACTGGCGCTTCCCACACTCTCCCTCACCATAGGCCTGCCTTGCCCTGGATGGGCCTCAGTAAGGGAGCCAAGCCCCATCTTTCAAACTGTGCGTGTCGCCTGATCCCCATGAGTGGGAAAATCGTGATCATCGATCTACAGACAAACCACAGTCTCTTCCCAGAACCCCTGGGAAGGTGCTCCCAGGTCCATGGGTTGTTGTGACGTACCATGTACTTTTTGTGGAGAGAGGTTCTAGAGCTTTCCCTAAATCTCTAGAGGGGAAGAGGACCCAGACAGGGCTAAGAACCGTTGGCCCATGTGACCTTGGGGTCTGTCCCCACTCTGGCACCTTCTGGCCCTCCAGGGTCCCTGACTGGTCCCATCGCCTCACTTGGCTCTGTGCCCTAAGGCAGGCCACTTTCTCCCTCCTGCAGGCCATGGAGCGTGTGTGTGCGCGCGCGCGTGTGTTGGGGGGGGGGGGGTCCTCTGTCTCTACCCCAGAGCCTTTCACAGTCCCATCACCTCCCTTTGTGTCCTTTCTCCCCACCCTGCCAGGCGCTAACACTGAGCCAGTCCTCTCCTGTTACCTTGTACTTGAACTGGCCTCTCTGCAGAGGCTGCAGCTTATCGATTATTCATGGCCAAGTTTCTGTTTCTGGCTGGCAAGTGTGGAGGAGGGGTGAGAGACACAGCCCTTGGCAGAATTTGTCTCCTTCCTTTTTCTCCTCCTCCCCCTCATCCTCAGGATAGAGGTGGACACGTTCCCACCTCTTACCCATGCATAACATCTGTAAATAGTACCTGTTGTACCACGTGTTGCCACACACACACACACACACACACACACACACACACACACACACTGCAAGGGGATCAGTGGCGGTTTAGTCACAGTGGCCCTACTATTGCTTCAGCAAAGAGGAGAGAGATTCATGTTGTGAATCTCCAGTGGCCTCTGATATGACCCACATGGATGACTGGAAGCCCCAGGCAGGTCATGGGTCTGGTTCAGTGGCCTGTGGCTGAGTGGGACGTGCAGAGGCTAAGGCAAGCCAGCTCAGGGTGACCGAGGCGGGTGGGGCAGAACTGGAGTTCCCACAGCGACAGCCCGGCAGACGCTGCCAAGCTGGGGTGTGGGAGGATTTAGGAACAGCTGTTGGCTGGAGTCCAGGAGGGCAGCCCACTGCCCACACCCGCAGGCCACGTGTGTTAGTTACAGTGGGTGCTGTGGTGCATCTACCCTTCCATAGATACTAATGCCATCCAGTGCCAGCTCTTCCAGGAATTGCTCTGGGCATGGGGGAGGCCGTGTGGGACAAAACACAAAACTTCCATCTGGTGGGGGTGGGAGGGTGAGAGACCAGCAAATTAGTCAGATGGTGAAGTGTTGAGAAAAAGACTGAGGAAGGGGTTAAAAATTTACAGTGGTGATCAGGGAAGGCCCCCTCCCCCCACCAGGAGGAGATATTTGGGAAAGAACATTCCAGGGCCCTAAGAAGTGCTCAGGGAACAGCCAGGAATTCAGTGTGGCTGGAACAGGGGGGGAAGGGAATGAGAAGGAAGGGATGGGGTCTGGAGGTGCTGGCAGATGGTGCAGGGCTGCAGGGAGGGGCACTGGGCCCGACCCGGTTTCCATTTTCACAGCCCACCCCACCCCACCCCAGCACTGAACGGGGGACAGGCTGTAGGGGCAGGAACTGGGGGCCAGGGAGGCTGTGGCAGCTGTCCAGACAAGGACCAAGGTGGTGGGGAGGCGGCTGGATTCTGAGTGTGCTTCTCATGGTACAGCTAGCCAGGTTGGCCATGAGGGCTCTGCCTGTGGTGGCTTCGTATCTGTAAAAGGTATTAACATCCAGAGAAGACCGCTCCAGGCCCAGCAAAAGCCCCCAGAACAGACTTTGACAGAGCTGTCCAGTGAGGTCAGGCTTCATGTCATCCCTCCCTTCTCCCCCAGGACCTGTGTAGGGATCAAAGCTTGCGAAGCTGCCAGGATGGAGGACGCAACAGACACCGTGCGTGGCCTTGTCGTTGAGCTCTCCAACCTGAAGTAAGCATTGGGCAGGGATCCATGGATGAGTGGGGTGGGAGGGGTGGCAGAGGGGACAGGGCCTTGGAGGGTGGTGGGGAGGGCCCAGTGCCAGCATCTGCCTGTGTGCGTGTCCATGACCCGTGAGTGTGTAGGTGTGTGAGCTTGTGTGGGAGAGTGAGCAGCCACTTGTGCCCGAATGAGAGGTGGGGTCCTCGCACAGACGTCTGGTGGAGCACAGCTCCTGCTGGCACTTCCCTGCAGCCGGCTGATCATGAGCACCCACCGGGACCTGGAGGCTTTCAGGCGCCTCAACTACAGGAAGGCAAGGCCAGCAGGGAAAGCGCCGGCACCCTACACATCAAAGGGAGCTGGGAATCTCCCTCCAGGGGAGCGATCCTGGAGGGATTTGTAGATTACTTCCAGACCACCTCAGGAGCGCCCTGTGCACACACTTGTGTGCAAGCTCACAGTGCCTATGCGTGTTTCCTCTGCGCTGGCCCCCAGAAGTGCCTGGTACTCCTGCCAAACAGCTGGAAACAATCCCTCAGCAGACCCCGGAAAGCCTGCAGGCTGTGTGTGCCCCCTGGTTTACCCTAGAAGATGCTCCAGCGTTTCCCCAGTGGGCCCCAGAAACCTTCCCTCAGCCTACCCAGAAGTCAGCTTTCCATGGGAAACACAGGAGGCCAGGCCTCAGTCAATAGCCTCCCTTGGGAGTTGGTTCGGGAGGGGACCTGCTCCTCCCTGGGGCTGCAGCAAAGGCCAGAGGCAGGAGGCTGGAGGCTGACTGTGCCCCCAACACTCAGGAAGCCAGCTGCTCTGAGCAGGGCCCATAGCTGCCCCGACGTTTATCTGGATTTGCAAATTTCAGTTCTTTAGCTCAGGTTATGGGAGGTTCAGAATTTGTTTCTTTCCTGGAGGAGAAAAGGGTTCCCTTTGTTGGCGGTACCTTTGTTTTTCTCCAGATTTCCATTTTATTTGTTCTGGTTAGAGCATTAATAAATGATTCCCTAGTGTGGATCTGGACCTGTTGTTTGGGGTTTGAGGCATTTTCAGTTCCTTATGTTTTGCCCACAAACCTCCCTAACCACCGCTTTCTCCTTTTACTTCTCATCCTCCCCAGGAAGGCAGGTTGGGCCACTGCCGGGCCCTGTGAATCAAGGGGTCCCCACAAGATGCTAAGTGTGTCAGTCTCCAGGAGTGGGTGGCTGTGTGTCCATGTGTGCACATCCAAGCACACACACACACCCGTATCTGTGGGGCAACAAGCCCACTGAGACATCATAGTTGATCACCCAACTGCAGAGTTGGCAGGTTCGCTTTGAGAGCTCAGATGGCCTTACCCATCCCCCAAGGAAAAAGCTGCTTCTAGGCCCCAGACTGGAAGGAGGCAGTCCTGGGGGATTGTTACTGATACAAACACAGCTAGTGGCTGCAGGTGCTGCTGTCCAACCCATTTTACAGAACACGATGCTTCAATTAAATTGGTCACCAAAACGTTGACCAGACTGGAGACTTCATTAGTCCTTTGACCTGTGACTCCTGCACCCATTTCCTATAGTCAAGGCAGAGATCCCCTCCTACTGCCTTCTTAGACCCCAGGAAACCCCATGCTGGAGGAGAACAAGGTGGGTCATGGTCCCCCTTCTCCTGGCTGGATGTGCAGCTTCTTCCTTGAACCTGCCTGGACATGCCCCTTCTCCTGGTACCCTGGGTCTCAAGTGCCAGCAGCTCTGGCCTATACAATGAGCACTTACAAGCAGCTGGGGGTGGCTGGGATGTTGTGTCCCCTAACCCAGTTTGAAACTCTTGGGGCTGCTAAGGAGCCTTCCTCTGGGTCTTCTTCCTCCTCCTTCCCTCCCCTCTCCAAGCAGAGGGACCAGGCTGTCCTCAAGGACTATCTCCCATCCCAGCCCTCCTCCTGGGTGGCCTCGGGTCCTGGTCCACGTCCAAAAGCCTAGGGCCACAGGGGACCTGCAAAATCCAAATCCCGCTTCCACCCAACTCTGGGAGACCGTGTGAGCTAGGGATGGAACCCCAGACCCCAGGCCAGCCCTTGGCTTGGGGGAAGAATTTAGACAGACACTTGCCACCTGCTGCCCTCTGGAGGCCAGGGGAGCAGACAGGGAGTGGGGATTCCCACAAGCTCAGCCTTTGCCCCAGGAGAACTGGATCACACTACCTGGTAGGGACAGATCTCCCTCCCCTGCCCAAGCAGAGCCAAAGCCATGATGCCTTCTGCCCAAGGCCTTGGCTGGCCCAACCCCCCAGGACATATTCCCATTCTTTGCCAACCCCCTCAAGAAGTCCTTCCCTGTTCTGAAGGGTCTGGCATGTGACTTCATGGCCTTGGTTGCTGGGACATCTGTGATGACCTAAACATTCACTGAGGGCCTCCTTGGTCAGGATGATTTGGGGAGGAGGGGGAGGGACAGTCTCCTATCAAGCCCCCGCCTCCAGGGTGGAGGATTCTGCCCATATGGCATGTCAGTGTGTGAGAGATGGCTGGAAGGGAGTTCAAAAATACCAAACATCACAGAAATGGCTTCAGGGTGCTAACCGGGCAGCACGTGCCGTGCTCAGGTGCTGGACTGTCACCCTGTGGTGCCCACTCCCATTGAGAATAGAAAAGAGGTGCCCCATCCCCTCTGGAGCTGTTCACACTACCTTGTCCCAAGACCTGGCCTCTTCTGACGCTGATCCATTCATAAGCATTTATTGAGTGCTGAGTGGGTGGCCAGTGCTGGGGAGGGAGGGCCAGGGTGACTGACAGCCACCTCCTTCCTCATGGGGGGGCTCTTTCAGCTGTGCTCCCAGGCCCTGCTCTCTTAGCCAGGCCTCCAGGCTGGGGGAAGGGCCCAGGGGCAGGTCCTTGCAAAGTGGACCTTCCCCAAAATACATCTTCCATCGAGCTTGGGTCCCCACGCCCAGGGGAAGGCAGCATCTCCATCCTCCCTGCACCAGTCTCCTAGGCAGAAGTGGAGGGACAGCAGGAAGAGGGTGAAGGTCCAGAAGACTTCCCAGCACCTTTGGAACCTGGATTTTAAAAAGCGGAGGGAAGGAGAAAAACGATAATAGGGTATGATTCAAGACTCTCAAAGTCCTGGTTCAAACTTCAAGGCTGCCGGGGCTCTGGCGCCACCTGGGGGCCGCTCCTGGAATAGCATCCCTGTGACCGCCAGATCAGGACAGCCCAGGGTGGGACCCAGAGCTGGATACAAAGCCCAGAAACTCCCACTCTGGCTGGCTGCGCTGCCCCCTTGCGGCTGTAGGGCTCTGGGACTCCACATTTGTTACACCCAGAATGTTACAGGAGGCTGGCCTTTCTGCCAGTATTGTGGTGAGGGCTGCTCCACCCCACCCTCCAAACCTGGGGAGTTTTCCTATTCCCTCCCACTTAAGAGGGGGAAAAAAGCAAATTCTGAGGCCATCATTTCTATGTACCCTCGGCTTCCCCCATTTCCCAGTTGGACTTCACTGCATCTCTTGGGGAATATGGTTTTCTGCTGGAGGGACTCATCTCTTTGGACAAATGTTCCCTGCACAGCTTCTGGGGGTGAGGGTGAGATGGTTCCGCCCAGTCACTTCCCTCAAGGAGCTCACACTCTGATGGAAGAGGCTATACCCACATCGGGCACCCAAATGGGCAACAATATGGCCCAGTCGGACCTGCCTCTTCTGTTAGCCATCTTCCACAAAAGCAATTAAAGTTGCTAAAACGATTTGTTTTAAAACCCCACAGGAGCTGAGGCCTTTCGCATCTGTAATAACTGCTGCCACGTAAACTCAAACTACACCGAGCCTGCGGCCTGCCTGGTCCCTGGCCTTCCTGCCTGGCTGGGAGCTCGTTAGAAATGCAGGTGCTCAGGCCCCACCCAGACCTGCAGAAATGGAATCCACATTTGATGATCGCTATGGGGTGACCCATGGGGTGAGCCAGGCAGTGTGGGGGCCAGTTTAGAACTCAGGGAGGCTTCAGCCAAAGCTCTCATAAATTTATGCCCCAGCTGCCCTCCTGAGCTGATCCACACACAACCTGACGTTTCCCTGGATGCTGGGTCTCTCCCTCCTTGCTGCCTTGACACCTTTGCCTGGAGGACCAGCCTCCTTCCTGCCTTCTAACACTCTGAAATCTGTCCCGACAGTCCAGCCTACCACGGTCTAACATACTGTTAACATGCAGACCTGGTCTTGCCCCTTCCGTGGCTCCCTAGTACCCAAGTCCAAGATTATAAGGCTTTTGTGCTGTCCCCCCCAAGTCTCTGACACCTCTTCCACCATACATGCACACACATTCTGTCCCAGATACGTTAACTTCACTGGGTTCCGGAACGAGCTCCGATGCCTGGGCCACACTTCTCAGCACTCCATCAAACTGAATTAGACTTTCAAAAGTCACTTCCCCCAGGAAGCCCTCCTGGACCCCTCCATCCGGATCCAGGTGCTTCCTCCGGACTCTCCCATTCAGCACTCATCACACTCTGAAATGCCGCTCTCCCATCTACATTTTCACATCACTGACCCAGCCCAGCACTCAGCACAAAACAGACACCCAAGCTATTTGGCGAAAGAGTGAACAGAGGAGGAGCATGAAGAAGCCAGGGTTCAGAGACGCTGAGCACTTCTCTCAGGCCACACAGCTCCTAAGTGCCAAGCAGGACCGGAGCCCCTGCTATACCTAACTGCAGATCCCACTACTAGTCCCCACAGCCTCCCGGACAGATCCCCCCATGCCTGGAAAAGAAGGCGTTTCCCACATGGGCCCAAAGAGGGAGAGTCTTGCCCAAGGCCACAAGTTAATCCCAGCCCCAGTTTACTCACATTGGGCAACACTTCTAGAATATTGCTCTAAGGTTTCTACACAGATCATCTCCCCCCACCCCTCTAAAGTGGGTGCTTGGGTTAACCCCACTTCATAGAGGCCCCGAAGGACTCGGCCACAGCCTGGGGCAGGTCCCCTCCACAGCGGGTCTCCCCAGCCACCTGCACAGGCTGCCGCCGCTGCTCCCGCGCCCGCTGCTCCCGCGCCCGCTGCTCCTCCTCTGCGATGCCCCGAGTCCTGCATCCTCGCCTTATCAGGCCGGGATACCCTCTTGCCAGCTGAGTTGCGGGTGGTATAGCTGTAGACGGAGGTGTAGCCCTGGCCAGTGAGCGGGCAGAAACGACGGGTGTGGGCACGCTCACGCGTAGCGCCGCACTGAGGGCACACGTAGTCACGAAGGATGGGACACAGCACCCGGCCGGCCTCGTCCTTGAGCACATGGGACTGGTAGATGGCCCGGGACTCTCCGTTGTGTTTGCAGAAAGAGCACAGGCGTTCAGGAGCTGCTGAAGATTCCGGGCTGGGCCTCTGACCCCCTGGCCCTGGAGCTGGCTGTGGCTGGGGGTCCAGCCTGGTCTCAGGCTCCCCTTCCCCACGCAGAGCCCCGACCAGGCGTGCCAAACCCAGGTAATCCGTCCATAGGTTGAAGGTTCCCATAGCTGGGCAGCGTGTGTGCCAGGTAGAGGGGCAGAGAGAAGCAGCCTCGCCTGCCCAGAGCTCGCTTTCTAACCCGTCCTCCGCCCCTCCCTTCCCCTCTGTGGAGCCTAGGAGTCTGGGCTGTCAGTTCCCTCCTTATACCTCCAAGGGAGTGTGAAGGGGGAGGAGCAGGCCATGGGAGGTTCCTCATTGTCACAGGGGGGCTTGCTGCGGCTCCCCCATAAAGGCACCTGCCAGGGGATACATGGTCTCTAGGTGGGCTGGGGGTGATGGGGAGTGACAGGACACAGGCTGCAGGGGGCACCCACAGTTGGGAGCCACCCCCCACACAGAGGGGCATGGGGAGGGCTACCCCTGCCTACCCCTCTTGGAGGCCTGTGAGGCCAGCCAGTCCTGCCCCACAGGGAGACGGGGAGGGGAGGGGGAAGCCCCACCCCAAAGACAAGCACTGATGTAGTCAGTAACTTAGTAACTTGTGTCTTCCTTCCCCTGGGCTGGGGGAGGGGCCGGGTGCCCCTGGGCTCTTTGGGGAAGGTGGGGAGCCGCATGATGCACCGGCTGTCTCTGGAAGGGGGATGGTGCCTGGTTCCTGGGGAAGGCCAAGGATCAAGACCCCCAGCTCAGGGGTCCCTCAGGGAGCTTTCACACCTATTTCAGCGGAACCACTTTCATGGACGAACACCCTGAGGTATGAGGCCACCTGCCCATACTTCACAAAGACAACACAGAAGCCAGTCTCCCCCATCCAGTTACCATAGCCCCTAAGGCTAGGTGCTGGCCCTGGGGTGGACAGGAAGTGAGAAAACATTATGGGGGCAGCAGAGGCACAGGCTGGGTTAATGGAGGAGGGGACCCCCCAGCACCTCAATCCCCACCCACTCCCTCAAATGAGACCCTCAAGAGTTACCCAGGTGGGGCAGAGACTCGGCAGATGAAGGGATGAGCAGGCACCGAGGTGCTAAGTGGGCAACCAAAGGTAAAGCAGAGGTCTGTGGGTGCTGGGCCCAGGACCTAGACACACAGAAGAGGGGCTCTGCTGCCTGCCCACCCCATTCATTGGTTGACTGACTCGTTCAAGAAATCCTAGTCCTGAGTCCTCTGGGAACAGGGCTCACTATCCCGTCAGAAAGGTTTTCCAGGTGCCTCCCAACTCCCCCCACTCCCCTGGATTTATTCCCCAAATCAGGCTTGTGTCCATAAGGATCCCAGATGCCAGCCCTCCCCAAGGGGTGAGGAGCTGAGGTCAGGGCGTCGCGTGAGTGGGTCTTATCCCCTAATCCCTTCCCCTCAGGCTGTGTCCGGCCCAGCCACAGTGACATTCATCCCTCGGTGGGTCTGGCCTCCGTCCTCACAACCCACCGACAACAATGAATGTTGATTGTGACCTTTGCTGTGGCCTAAAGGAGGGGATGCCCAGGCTGGATCTGGGAGCTACCCCGGCCCTCCAGATATAGAAGGCAGGGGTCATGATGGGTGGATGGCAGTTCCAGGCCTCGGGGTCCACTCAACGGTCGATGGTTTGCCTGAGCTGCCCAAACTCACCGACAGGTTGAATGTTCCCCCAAACCCTTGGCAACTTCTCCGGGGCGGGGGGGGGGGGGGGGGCAGGACTGGACAGTGGGGTCGGGGCAGGAGAGACTGGAGGGGGTGAGGGACCTATTAACTCAGTAATTCAGCAAGCAGAACCTGTCTGCTCCAGGACCTGGAAAAAGCACAAGATAAATATAAATAACTGTAGATATTTACGTAGGCTTTGCTACATAGAGGCAGCAATACTGGGCGGTGGGCTTGTTTCTCCGCGCATCTACTCAAATCATCCTCAAAACGGTCCTGGAAGGTGCAGAGGACTCCTATTTGTCAGTTGGGAGACTGAGGCCAAAGGGCACCCACTGCTAGTGAGAGGCAAAGGAGGGATTCCTAGTGGCCCCAAGAGGTCTGGCTGCCAGACGGTTATTGCCCCAGGACATTGATACAACAGAGATAAACAAGTCATTTTAATACAATGTAATACCTTCTGTGAGCTTCACTGTGTTCCCCGCAAGGCAAGATTGTTTATGAATCACAACAACCCCAGGGGGTTGTTCCTCTTTGCAAATTCAGGGCTAGCAGTAGGGCCACTTGGTCCGCGGGGAATCCTAAGGACTAGAGGAGAGACCCCCCACCCCGGGGCCATGTGCCCCCTTGATGTGGGGGTACAGGGTCGCTCACCCTGGGGCTTCAAAATAGGCATCAGTCAAATCCCTGCTCAGACTCCCAACTGCACCAAGATGCTGCCCCCTCCCCATTCCCAGTCCCTCCCTCCAGGGGCCCACAGATTTGGGCTCCCACCCCCTCAAGGTCCCCCACCCCAACCCTCCATGCGCAGTCTCAGGAAAAGCCACCTCCAACCGGGGTCTGGGGACTGCCTGGTGAGAGGCCTTCAAATGTCCAGTCCCTTCTCAGTTTACTGGGAAATACTGAGGGGGTTAGGGATCCCAAGTGTGCTGAGCTTAAGTTAACCCCAAAACGCCCCTTGTCAAAGGTGGACTGAGCCAGCACAGCTCTCCAAGCCAGTTCCCCAGATCCCTACCCAGAGCCAGCCCCCAGAGACCCTTGCACCCACCCCGGCCCCTCCCTAAAGCCCGACTCTGAAAGCCCACACTCCTATGGCCAGTTCCCGGCACCTGTCCTCTAAAGCCCACCCCCAAAGTCATCCCTCATAAAACCACCTTCAAAGCCCATCTTCAAAAAGCCCACATCCTCTAAGCCCTGCCTCCACACCCCGCCCTCTGAACCCACCCCTTCTGGCACCCCCATATTCCAGCTTCAGGAGCGCCCAAGGCCACTAAGCCCCACCCCTCAGTCCCACCTCTAAAGTCAGCCTGCCTAGACCCCCATAACCCAGTCCCTACAGAGGCCCCAAGGCCACCCCCTTGAAGCCCACGGTCCTTAAGTTCTGCCCCTGTAGGACCTGTCCCCAAACAGGAAGCTCTGGGAGGGGATCCTGGAAATGCTCGCTCCTGTGAAATTCCCCTACTTCATGAAGCCCCTTCCCTAGAGCCTACATTCTTGACCTTGGCCAGGGATCCCGCCACGTTCCCACACCAGACTGGAGTTCAGAGTAGGGAGCCCTCCCCCACCACCCATCAATCCAGCCAAATTGCAAATCCAGGGCCCCATTCTGGGGATAGTTTGAGGGCCCCCCTTTACCAGGCTCAGGATATCTAGGCCCGAGAGAGCCATGTGGGGTCTCCTGCAGTGAAAATCAAGGTCCTAAAGAACAGAATGCCTAGGGGCGCCTGGGTGGCTCAGTCGGTTAAGCGTCCGACTTCAGCTCAGGTCACCATCTCACGGTCTGTGAGTTCGAGCCCCGCGTCGGGCTCTGGGCTGATGGCTCAGAGCCTGGAGCCTGCTTCCGATTCTGTGTCTCCCTCGCTCTCTGCCCCTCCCCCGTTCATGCTCTGTCTCTCTCTGTCTCAAAAATAAATAAACGTTAAAAAAAAATTAAAAAAAAAAAAAACAGAATGCCTAAAACTATGGGGGAGAAGCATGGTTCAGGAAGGGAAGTTTATAATAATAATGCTTTACCTACATCACTATTATTAGGATACCCATTTTATCCATGAGGATGGTGAGGCTCTAAGAGTTTGGAACAGAACTCACCCAGGTTCCTCACAAGCTTTGTTTGTGACGATGACTATGGAGCTAGAATGAGGGGTCATCTGGCATAAGGTACTGGGCACAATGGTGGGGAGACTCCTCAAGACACCCTTTTCCTTCTGTGTCTCCTCTCTGACGTCATTCCTTGAGGGCTCTGACCTTGACCTACCAAAGAGGGAAGTCCCTAAAGGGGTTGTCTCCAGGACAAAGACCATCAGAGGGTGCCTGGTCTGGAGGGTCAGAGCCCAGGTAGGAAGGCAGGGTTTCCAGCCAAAGGAAGGGGTGGGAGGAAACCCAAAGCCCCTATAGGCCCTATGGAGGAGGGGTTGCCTGGGGTTTACCCTGGGTCTGCCTGTCTCTCTGTCTATGGTGGTCAGTGCAGCCTTCTGCCCTTGCCCTTGGTGTCTGTCTGGGTCTGACTGTGCCCCTCATGGGCCAGTATTTGTCTGGATCTCCTGCTCTGTGTGTGCTCCTGTCTGTTGCTGTCTGGGTCTGCCTGTGTGCGTCTGCCTCTTTACATCTGATCTGTTAGCCTATCCCCTCCAAGTCTGGGTCTGGCCCTTGGTGAGGGTTGGCTCTGCTCTGTCTGCATCTCACTCTCTGGACTTGGGGCCCTTGGGGAGGTGGGAGAGAGGAAGCTGACCGTTCCTCCCATCAAACGTCCTACGGCTTTCTGAAGGGCCAACTGGGCTTCCATTTGACTTTTTTTGTTGTTTTTTTTTTTGACAGAGAGAGAGAGAGAGAGAGAGCTTGCACGGGGGAGAAGGGCAGAGGGAGAAAGAGATAATCTTAAGCAGCCTCCACGCCCAGCACAGAGCCCAACACAGGGCTCCATCTCACAACCTTGGGATCATGACCTGAGTGGAAATCAAGAGTCAGATGCTCAGGGATGCCTGGGTGGCTCAGAAAGTTAAGTGTCTGACTCCAGCTGAGGTCATGATCTCATGGTTAGTGAGTTTGAGCCCCGTTGTCTGGCTCTGTGCTGACAGCTCAAAGCCTGGAGCCTGCTTCACAGCTTTTGTGTCCCCCGCCCCCCTCCCTGCCCCCCCCGCCCCCCTCTCTGCCCCCCCGCCCCTCCCCCGCTCATATTCTGTCTCTCTCTCTTTCAAAAATCAGTAAAACGTTAAAAAAAAAAAAAAGTCAGACATTTAATGGACTGAGCCACCCAGGCATCCCCCTGACTTTGAAGCCCAGCAGAGTGAAGATGGGGGGCTGTTTCCTACCCCAACCCCAGACCCTGATGCAAGGAAGGAGGACTTTTCAGGGCCATTTTAGCCCTCATTCTGCCTCTTCCTGTTCCTTAGTCCTTGGGACAGCACCCCTTCCCCCCCCCCCAGCTCCCATCCCAACTGGGAGGATCTGTCTAGGCAGGGGGTTGGGAGTGATGGGTGAGGGGAGCCATCCCAAAACCACACTGACCTGCCCCCACACCCACCCTCACCCTGAGCTCCAGAAGGGCAAGGCAGCAAGGCAAGGCAGCTGGCATGGGTCTGGGGGTCAGAGTTGGAGGTGAGAGGTCCCAACAGAACGTGATGGGTAGAGACGGAAGGAGGCAGTTCTGTCAAGCTGAAGAACAGGGGCCAGGGGCGCAAGGTCAGAGGTACAGGGCTTCCAGAGGGTGTCTGGCAGCCTGCACGTCTTTGTGCACCCCTCTCTGTATGTCCACGCGAGTGTTCCTGGTTGCACGACCCCGTAGTTGCTCCGGTGTGCACATGTCCCTGTGTGTGTGCCCTTGTGTGTGTGGATAGACCCTGGTGGGGCACGTGCTGGAGGAGCTGGTCAGGGCCTGGCCGACAGAGCCCATTATGGAGTGTGTAGCAAAAGTGCACTTGGAGGTCCCCAAGTGGAGTCCCATCGATGGCCCAGGCTGTGTAGACTGGGGGGAAGGGGACTCCTCATCTCCCTGATACCTCCATGACCTCTCAGGTTCCCACCTGCCCTCCCCATGGCTTCCTCTCCACCTGCCCGCCCTTTCACACAGGGTCCTCAGCCAAGGGGCTCATCTGTCCCATCAAGACCTGGGGGCAGCCAGTGGGCTGGGACCCTGGGCTTCTATCCCAAGGCTACCAGATACGGGGCCAGAGATGGAGGAGGCAGAAGGGTCCAGCTTCTCCAGGGCTAGGGTGGGGGTGGGGGTGGGGGAGGGGGAGGGGCCTAGGGCAGGTCGATGGGAAATTCAGACACTTGTAGTGAGGTTCATGGTGCAGGGTGACCCTGGGTCTGGGTCAGGGTGGACTGTGCCTGCCAAAACTCGGGCAGCAGCTACCAGTGGACCTGTAACTGGGGGTCTGCAGTGGGCTTGGGCTCCTAGCTACTCTGCTGGGCTATTTGGGGGGTTCTGTGGGTGTCTGTATATCCAGGTGGGCGTGTGCTGTAGTGGGTGGCTGTCTATGCCAGTGGTGTCTTTGTGTCGGCACAAGTGTCGGCACTCCCGTGGGCTTCTGTTTGTGTGTGGATGTCAGTATGACTGTGGGTGTGTGTCAGGCTAATTGTGAGTAATTGCAGGTCGACGTGTGAGCCAGTGTGTGTGGGTGTCTGTCGTCTGTCAGTGTCACTGGGGGTGACTGTAGTCTGTGTGTCATCTGATCATGGTACCCCCCGACCGCCCTCACTAAAATGTCAGCTCCAGGAGGACAGGGATTTTGATCTCTTGCATCCCAGTGCTAGAACAGTGCCCGGTACATAACAGATGCTCAATAAACAAGTGTTGGCTTTACATCCAGGCGACTGTAGATTTCTGCTTGTCCCTCTGTCATTTTCCCGTGGGTCTGTGGGCCATTGCGCGTGTGTTACTCTGTCTGTGTGTTGGTATTGTAGGTGTCGAGGTGTCTAATCAAGTGTTAGGGTAGACGACTATAGGTGTAGGTACTGCTGAAGGGTTCACATCTGTCTGTGGGTGACAGTGTCATAATGGGGGTCTAGGAGGTCAGTCTTACCATGGGCCACCGTGTGTCCTCACATGCAGCTGTGTTACTGGGGATCTGAACGTGTGTACGTCACGATCATGATGACCTGATGTCAGTGTCCACACAGGCCTTATATCAGCTGTGTGTGTGTGTCCAGTCGTCTGGGGGACTGCAGATCCGTGCTTGGGCCGGCACGTGGATGTCTATGATGTGTACGTGTGTCTGCCCCAGTTCTTATGGATGGTGGTATCTATCAGTACATGTGGGGGGGGGGTTTAAATATTTGTGGTAGTCATGGCTACCCTGGGTGACAGCCTGCGGGTGCCCATGCAACACTGAGCATCCGGGTGTGTGTGCGCGTGCAGTAGAGAACTATGTGAATGTCCACGTTTTAGGCAAGGCGGTGTCTACACTGCGGCCACTGTCGGCGATGGCTGCATTTTTCAGCGTAGCAATGTTTTCCAGCTGTCAGCCCTGCGCGTCCTCGTCATCGTGGGTGATGTGTGTGCCCACGTGGCAGTGTTATCGTGAGTGACTGTGTGTGCGAGTGTGCGGATGACTGTTCCCGCAGGTGATGGGAGTAACAATAGGGATGATGTATGTCCACGTATAACGTGTGGATTGGGAGACTTCATCAGGGATTTGGGAATATCTAACTGTGGCTCCGTAAATGTATCTGTGAGTAGTCCAGGGCAGGGGGATGGGTGGGAAAGGAGATGGGGGGCACTTCTCAGCTCCTATCAGCCAATAAGAGGTCTTCATCCCCCCACCCTCAGCATGCCCACCAGGGCGAAGTCCCTGTGAAAGGGGTCCTGTCGCTTTAAAAAGGCTCCCCGGCAGTGGGATTCTGGGCCATTTTTCCCTTCTTCGGCCAGTTTTGGAGGGCGTGTTCCTGTTAGTAAACCTTGGCCCCAGTAAATACCCTGCAGCCTCCGCAGGTAATGACAGGCCGGCGGGGAGCCCGCGGAGGGCGCCAGGGCTCCTGCAGGCGGCGCCGCTGCAGCCGCGGGGCCACGGCCACAGCCAGGCCCTGTGGGGGCACCCCCCCCCCCCGCCCGAATCGCGCCTGGATCGGTCTCCGCAGGGCCCGCGCAGGCCCGCGCGCCCGTGAACTTGGCCGGGGGGCGCCTTCCCGAACGCGTGCGCCGGACCTGAGCTTCTCCCAGCCCTGGATATCGGAGGCCCCCACCCGCTCTGCGCCCCCAAGAACAAAGCTCGCCACCGCCCGGCCCCGGGGCCTCCCCGTGGTCAGGTGTCCCCCCATCATGCAGCCCCTCCCGGCGGGGGCATCTCGGCCTGCCCTCCCCCTCGGCGGCCCAGCCTCGGGTACTTGAGGGCCTGTCCTCTTTAGGGCGTCTGGTCTCCCCGGCTCCCCTTCTCGAGGAAGGCGAGATGCAGAGATGCCGCCGGGGCCTCCCCGCCCCCCTTCTCCAGCCTCCGCAACAATGGAGGGCCGGGCTGCAGAGGCCAGGGCGCCGGCCCCCGGGCTGCGAGCAGGTGCGCGAGGGGGCCGCAGCCGGGTTCCGCCGCCGCCCCGCCCCGCCGCGCCCCCTCCCCGCGGGCGGCGCCCCCGCCCGCCTGGCGCCCGCGCTCACCTCGTTTTGGGCCGCGGCCGCGTCGCCCCTCTTCTTTCCAAACCCGCCCGGAAAAGCCCCCTGAGCCGAGGCGCCTGCACGGGAAATTGCATTTCGGCGGCTCCCGGGCTGGGCGGGGGGAGGCCCCCCCCAGGCCGCGGGCCGGGGGAGGGGGCCGCGGGGCTCCGGCGCCGGCTCGAACCCGCGGCCGCCGCCTCCCGCCCGCCCGCCTGTCTGTCTCGGTGACGTGCCCGCGCTCCCCGCCGCTGCCGCCGCCCCCTCCCTCCTCCCCGCGCCTTGCCGGGCGGTGGGTCCGGCGGCGACCGTGTGTGCCCCGAGGCCTCCCGCCAGGCGCACCGGGACGCACGCGGGATACCCATGGGGCGTCAGGACGCAGCTCCCGGGGCCCGCGCGGGGGACACGGGGGCGCGAGCGGGCACACGCAGGGACCCAGACGCACGTAGACCTCAAAGGCGCACGGGGAGCACACGCGCACAAAGGCACGCGGACCACAAACACAGGGAAGGGTGTGCAAGGGGTTTCCAGACACACATACCCGCAGGAGGGGATGTCAGGACACGCGGGGACACCGGGGCACCGGCCACACGAGGATGTCCATAAAACTGAGCTACACAAATAGGCCCAGGGAGCACACAGACACATGCAAAATGCAGACACATCGCTTCCACAGGACAGGATTGTTCAGAACTGAAATATACGTAGAGAGGAGCCCAGGGGCATGCACAGAGAATACCAAACGGGCACATACACAGACTCACCTCGAAGGGATGGCCACAGAACACACACAAGATACACAGACATACAGGGATACACAGAGAACCAACATACCTCCCCACCCACCAGGTGCAGTCATGGGAACACCTGGAAACACAATACCCCAACACACATGGATATACACGCAGAATAGGAACACATCTATAGAGATATGCCAGGCACACACAGTCTCAGGGACACACACAGACACACAAAGTTCACAGACACACAAATATATGCTCAATGACTCATGTACAAAGGGCAGAGGCATGCTAGAATTCATAAAACCAACAATCATACCCACACACACAAAAAAACCCAGACAGGTCCCCAGGGCACAGGAGTCCATAAGGACACAGTAAATACAGGGATATCTGGGGACACGTGTACCTCTGACCATCTGGCATAGGCATGCACACAGGCCACATACAGAAGGTAGACTCAACAGTTATACACAGGTCCGGGGTGGGGGGCTCCCCTGTTCCCTCACATACACGCACATCAGGTACACAGGCACACCCGGCAGGAAACGGACACTCGCTGAGACTCCCACCAGGGATCCACACACAGGTATTCCCATATACTCCGAACACACACTCATAGTCCCTGCCTGCTGGTTGGTGGAGGGAAGTCACCTCACCTCAGGGACAGTGAGGGAGCCAGGTGGCCTCCCCATGTCCAGGGCTGAGCTGACAGATTTCTCATTCTATTTATCCCCCCATCTCAGTCTGACAAGGCGTCAGAGAAGCCTTTGTGCGCCCCACTCAAGCCCAGACTTTAACCCTTGTGGAGCCATGGCCCTGCTCTATCTGGCCATATCCCCCCCCCCCCCGACCCCCGCCACCCCCGCTTCGGCCCCCTCACCATAGTCCTGCCTGAGTTTCCCCTTCACAGGTCCACCTTCCCCACACCCTGCACCCTTCCTCAGGTCTGCCCGGAAAGCCAAGCTCCAGCTGGCCCAGGCAGGTTGATGTCCCTAGGATCCCCCAGAGGCTACGGGGGTCCAGGTCTATTCTATGCCTGACTCCCCCCAAAATGGGGGATAATTCCCTGAGAGGGAGAGCATGTAAGGAAGAGGACAGGAGTAAATAGTAATTGGGCCTTCGTGGGTGGGGTCGCCTCCCGCGCCCTTCCCTCCGATGACTGAAAGGAGGGAGAGGGTTACTCTGAAATGTACAACATTCATTAATTCATTCACGGACAATCATCTCAGACTCTTCCCAGCAAGCCAACGAAATGAATATTGTGCTTTTTAAAGACGGGCAACTGAGGCCCAGAGAGGGGCTGCCCCTTGCCCAAGGTGGCACAGCCTGGACAGCAGCAGAGCTGGAATTCTGCCCGAGGCCTTTCCCCATCTCCTTCCCTGCAAGGATTGGCCCGAAAAGCGCTCCGAGTTCTGCCCGCTGAGCTTCCCGAGGCCACCAGCAGGGGGCAGCAGACTCCAGAACCCTCCCCTCCGTGAGGGCAGGCTGGCGCTCAGCTCCCATGGCCTCCCACACCCCCTACCTCTAGGCAGCTGGGACCCCGCCTGCACCCCCAGGCTGGAACCTCCACTGCCGAAATGCAGAGGACCCAGAAATAAGGAGCTCTTCGTAAATAGAACCGACGTCCCCACAAATGCCTCCCTTGCACGTGGTCCCTCTTAATGGCTAGCTCTACTCCTTCTTGCTGCAACATGTTGTTGGGCGGGCGGGCGGGCGGCCTCTGCATTCCTGAACCGGGTCAGATCAGGGGAGAGAGGATTCCTGGAGCCCAGTCCAGTGGTCAGCACCCTTCCCCCGCTTCCTGCCCCTAGAGTCCTCCGAATATCCCCCCCGGGGACCAGCACAGGATGGGAGAGGCAGTAGGGGAAGCCCCAGTGCCCCAACCGCCTGGTTCCTCTGGGCGTGGGAACTGCCCTACCCACCCCAGCCCCAGCCCCCAGTTCCTGGGGCCCCTGCCAGTGCTGACTCATAGGGGACCCAGGGCTGTGACTCAGCAGCAGCCCTTCTTGAACTTCTTGAGAGATTTCCCACCCCATGTCACCTCCGGGGGTCTTCTTAGAGACCCAGATGTACGCCAGGCAGGTGCCTGACAGCTCAGAGCCCCAGGCCCAAGGGGTCCCCAAGTTTGTGGCCATGCGTATGCATGCCAGGTCAGCGGGGGTCTTGGGTGGTGGCTGCATGTGCCCAGATGGGTGCGTAGCTCGCACACTCAGGAGTCAGCCAAGAGAAAAGCTTGAAAAGGCAAGACCCAGACTGTGGGGATGCCTCCCTTTGCACCCCCACCAAAGACTGGAAAGGGACAGTCCAGGGCCAGGACGAGGCCCTGGGCGGGAGTTTTGCTCACTCCAACCACAAACCAGCTTCTCAGCCATCTTCTCAGCTCCATCCTTCCAGCCGCTTGGGGCCAAAACCCTTCTTAACAAAATGCAGCCCGTTAATAAATTCAGTTACTGTCCCTCCTAAATGCATCAGAATCCTACTCGCCCCAGGGCCCCCACCAGGTCTCCTCCTGGTCCCATGCAGTCACTAGCTCCCTGCTCTCCTGCCCCAGCTTCACACAGTCTGTCTGGTCCACCCCCAGCAGCCCGAGGGCACCTGGGATCAGCCGAGTCAGGTCGCGTCCCTCCTCTGCTCGGAATTCTCCATGCTTCCCATTTCACTCAGAGCACACTCCTCCCCACAGCCCTGCACGCGCTATCCTGTCCCATCCCCCCACCCCCGCCCTCACCTCCTCCCTTGCTCGTTCTGCTCTGTGTACACAGGCCTCCTCGCTGTTCCTCAAACACACCAGGCACAGTCCAGTCTCAGGGCCTTTGCACTGGCTGTTCCCTCTACTAGGGACTCTCTTCCCCCAGATACCCACATGGCTGCCTCCTTCAGGTCTGTGCTCAACGATCACGATCACCTCCACAGTGACACCTTCCCTGCCTGTTTAAAATCACACCCCCTTGCTTTATCCTGCCCTATTTTTTCACCCATCACCCTATCACCTTTGACCACACTATATGTTTTACTGCATATCTCATTTCTTGTCTGTCTCCTGTACTCACGTGTCAGTGTCAGTTTCTTCAGGGCAGGAAGCTTTGTCTTGATCATTGTTGCGGCACCAGAGCAGAATCTCAGACAATTATCTGTTGCATCGATGTATTGATAATTACCATATTCCTGGCATGCTGGGGAACAAAATAGACATGGCACCTTCCTGCCACTGTTTGGGGGGGGGGGGACAGTCACATAGCTAGCTGATAGTAATGAGTTCTCAGGGCTGAGAGCTGGAGGCACGAGTGAATACGGGGTGGGGGGGCATGGGGGCCAGCCTAAGTATGGGGTGCAATCAGGGAAGCCTTCTGGAGGAGGTGGGGCCATGCAGTGGCCAGGGAGGAGTTTGGATTTAAGTAAGACAGGAACATTTGGAGGGTTTTAAGCAAAAAGAGGTCACATGTACCAGGTCATGCACCCTGCAAAGGGGACAAGGTTGGAAGCAGAGGGCCAGCGGGGAGACCAGTGTGGCTGTCCGGGAGAAAACACACGGGACTGGATTAAGGTAGGGGTCTGGCGGAAGGTGGGAATGGGGAGCCCAGGAACTGGGGCCGACAGGGCTGAGGGAGAGAGAGAGAGGGAGAGCGAGCGGGAGAGCGAGCGAGCGAGAGGGAGTGAGGAACCAAGGACGTGCATGGGGACAGGGTGAGTCAGAGACACCTGTAGGACTTCCTGGAGGAGATATTCAGAGGAGGGGTCATCAATACACGGTGAGCACAGCTATGCCTGGGGAGGATGGCATTTGGGAGGAGGAGGGACACCAGGAGAAAGTAGTGTCCCGGGGCCAAGGCAGAAGAGAGCAAAGGTGACAGATGTTACCCAGAGATAGAGGACAGCGATGGCTGAGGAAGTCGGGTGGGCTGGGCAACTTGGTGTCAGCGATGTGCCCAGGCAGCTCCTTGAGAAGCAAAAGAGAGGAAGGGCGCCTGGGTGGCTCAGCCGGTTAAGTGTCCCACTTCACCTCGGGTCACGATCTCACAGTTCGTGAGTTGGAGCCCAGAGTCAGGCTCTGTGCTGACAGCTCGGAGCCTGGAACCTGCTTCGGATTCTGTGTCTTCCCTCTCTCTGCCCCTCCCCCACTCGTGCTCTATCTCTCTGAGTCTATCTCTCTGAGTCTCTCAAAAATAAATAAACATTAAAAAAAAAAAAAAAAAAAGTAAAAGAGAGGGAAGGAAACCAAGGCAGTGGTTCCAGCACAGCGCTCTTCAGCAGAAGGCTCTGGCAAACCACAAACGCAAGCTGTCACATGCGGAATTCTAAAAACTTCGAGCAGCCACATTAAAAAAAAAAAAAAAAAAAAGGGCAAAAGAAACAGGTGAAATGAATGTTAATCATATATTTCATCTACCCAATATACCCCAAACAGTACCATTTCAACATGCAATCAAATAAAAATTAAGCAGATTGTTGTGCTCGCTTCGGCAGCACATACACTAAAAATAAAAATTAAGCAGATTGTTTACATTCTTTAAAAAAAAAAATCCACACTGGGGGGCACCTGGCTGGGTCTGCCGGAGGAGAGGGGAGACTCTTCATCTCGGGGCCGTGAGTTCAAGCCCCATGTGGGGTGTAGACATTATTTAAATAAATGAAAACTTAGGGGCACCTGGGTGGCTCAGTTGGTTAAGCGTCTGACTCTTGATTTCAGCTCAGGTCATCAGCTCGTGGCTTGTGAGATCGAACCCCAGGTTAGTCTGTATGCTTCCAGCTCAAGCCTGCTTGGAATTTTTTTTTTCCCCTCTCTCTCAAAATAAATAAACTTTTTAAATAAATAAGGAATAAATAAAATACTTAAAAGATTTTTAAAAATCCATGCTGACGGCTTATCTCAATAGCCCTGGGTGATCAGTGGTGACCTTCCTGGAAGGCTCAGGTCTACACCCGAGGGGCACCTGGGTGGCTCAGTCGACACAGCATGTGACTCCTGATCTCGGGGTCGTGAGTTCAAGCCCCCTTGTTGGAAATATACTTACAAAAAGTTTATTTTTCTCAAATCTTACTTAATCTCCCACACAAAACTTACACAGAATGTTCACAGCAGCATTATTCATATCAGCCCCAAAGTGCAAACAACCCAAATGTCCATCGACTGATGAATAGATTTAAAAATGTGATGTCGGGGCACCTGGGTGGCTCAGATGGTTAAGTGACCGACTCTTGGTTTTGGCTTAGGTCATGATCTCACAGTTTGTGGAATTGAGCCCTGCGTCGGGTTCTGTGCTGATGGCTCAGAGCCTGCTTGGGATTCTCTTTCTCCCTCCCTCTCTCTCAAATGATTAAATAAACTTAAAAAAAAGGGGGGGGGAGGGACGTGTCCATACCACATATTATCTGGCAATTAGAAGGAACGAGGTAGTGATACATGGTCTAACACGAATGAGCCTTGAAAAGTGAATGAAGCCAGTCCTAAGTCACACAATAGGAGTCCATTCATACACAGGGATAGAAAGTTGATTAGTTGTGTCAGGGGCTAAGGAGGATGAAGGGGAAATGGGGGGTGACTACTAATGGGTATCTGGGTTTCTTTTTAGGGGGATAAAATTGTTCTAAAATTGATTGTGGGGGTGAATATACTAAAAGCACCTAATTGTGCATTTTTTTAAATTTTTTTAAATGTTTATTCATTTTTGAGAGAGAGCACAAGCAGGGGAGGGTCAGAGATAGAGAGGGAGACACAGAATTCAAAGCAGGCTCCAGGCTCTGAGCTGTCAGTGCAGAGCCGGATGCGGGGCTTGAACTCTCGAACCCCAAGATCATGACCTGAGCCAAAGTTGCACGCTCAACCGACTGAGCCACCCAGGCGCCCCCGATCCACCCAGGTGCCTTCCCCCCCAGTTGTATACTTTAAATAAGGCATTTGTATGGCATGTAAATTTTATGTCAATAAAGCGGTTGTAAAAAATGATTCGGGGGGTGCCTGGGTGGCTCAGTCGATTGAGCATGACTCTTGATCTTGGGGTTGTAGGTTTGAGCCCCACACTGGGTGTGGAGATTACTTAAAAATAAAATCTTTTTTAAAAAAGTTTCATCTTGATTACTGAGTGTTTGGGTGTCACTGTGAATTGTGGGACCCGATCCTGCAGAGAGAGCCTCACTCTCCTCAGCCACAGGGCCCTGCTGCTCCTTCCACACCAAGTTCAAGGACAGTTAAGGTGGGGAGAAGTCCCCACTGTAGACAAGGCAGAGGGGTGGTAAAGCCAAGGAGACATGGCCAGATGTGCACCCCTCTTCCTGCCAAAAGCCATGGGTTTCCCTGAGCTGCAGGTTCCCAAGCTGGGGGGCGGGAGGGGGGGTTGGTTGGAAAGATGGCTCTTCCTGGGGTTTTCACAAAGCCAGAATCCAGGGCCCCCCTGCCTGCCAGCCTTACTAGACAGCCTGACTCAAGTTTGTCCACTCTGTGCATGTGACCCTCTGCTGTCCCCGGAATGACTCAGGCAGCCTGGAACCCCCTTCCGTGGGGGGGGACCCCCGGCTGCCCACGGTGACTTTTCACAGACATGGCGGAAACCGGCTGTCGCCTCCCAGGCCAGGCAGGGCTCCTTGGGGGTAGCCCGCCAGGCAGGGCTCCTGGGGGTAGCCCATCAGGGTCCTGGCCCACATCCCACCCTCCAGAGGGGCTTAAGGACTGGAGGAGGGGGTGGGGAACTCTTCTCAAAGGCCTTTTGTGGGAGCGGCTGGGGGGGGGGGATGTCGGGGGGGGACCCCGCCCTGCGTGACTCACTCCTCATTGCTGGGCGGTGACTCAGCCCAGGCCCCCCTCTGGCCAGCTTGCAGCAGGTGCTGCCAGCTCCGGCTTGGGGATGGGGGCCTCTGCAGCCGCCTTCATGCCTTCCTACTCTGAGCCTGTGACCCACACCCATTTCCAGGGGCACCTGCCTTGCGCTGACCTCCTTGCCCTGTAGGGCTCAGACCACTGAGAAAACTTCCTACACTTCCTCCCCTCCTTGGTTGGGGGCAGACCCTGGCACTGAGATGCGCCAGCCATTGTCTCACTATTGATTCATGGATCCTCAAACCACCCGTGAGGTAGGGAATTCTCGCTACCTCCTTTTACCAGATGGGGAAACTGAGGCTCGGTGTGATTCCCTTGCGGCCCAAAGACACAGATCATCAAACCGGGTCGGGGCTATACCAAAAGCGCTGCTCCGGAGTGTAACGGGGTAATAATCCCAGCTGCCTCGTGCGCCAGAGCAGGGTTACTGCATCCTGCAACGTGGACTCCATTTTATCGATGAGCAAACTGAGGCAACGAGCACGTAACTCGAGAGTGAGAGGCGGGGCCCGGGTTCGAACCGAACCCGAGAGCTGGGGCCTTGCTCGGCCGCTTCCCCACGGGCCTCGGGCGCCCGCTTGGGGGCTGGGACGCCCCCGCCGCCGGGCCCCTCCGGCCGCCGGGGCCGGCAGAAGCCGGGCCGCCCGCCAGGCTGCCGGGCGTGTTGCCCGGCCGCATCACGCCGCTGTGAGTCACCGCGCGCGCCGACCCCGCCCCCCGCGCTAACAAACACCGCGTTGCCGGGCAACCGCCGCCGGGAGCCCGCCCCGTCCGCCCCGGAGAACAGGGTTCGAGCCTCTCGCCGGATGGAAGCTGCGCGGGGCTTTGGGAGCGGCGGCCTTTCCGAGATTGAGGACTCTGATCGGGCCTGCGGTGCTGGTGGGCGCAGACACGAGGGCGCAAGAGACAGCTGCGGTTCAATGCGGGTCGGGGGACAGAGGGTGTGTCGCCGCAAGTCGGACCCTCCCTCGGGCCTGTGGAGTCCGGTGCCAGGATCAGGGGATGGCACGATGTACTTGCTGTGGGGTGAGAAGAGCCCTGAGGAGCTGGACCAGGGAGTCGAAACCATTTTTGTAGAGGGACTTAGGGTGCCTGCCTGGGGTTGGGGGGATCAGGAGGAGGGGATTTGGGCTTCTCATCCCCACCCCCACCCCCCAAAGGAGCTAACACTGAATACATTCTGTGTTCCAAGCTGCTCCACTCACGTGTGTACCTATGGATATTAACTAATGTTCACAATAGCCCTCTGACGGCTCACAGGCATTATGCCCATTTTACAGATGGGGAAACTGAGGCACAGGCACATTTCTTCGCCAGAGGATGCAGAACTCCGAGCTTGACGGCAGGCAGGGTGTCGTGGGCTCCCCCTCGTGGCAGTGGTCATATCTGGGGGAGTCTGGAGCATAGGCCTGAGCTCACGGTTCGGGTGGGACCTGCAAGAGTGTGGTGGGGGCTGCAGAGAAGACAGTTGAAGGCCTTGGCCTCCAGAGGCTATGCCAGGCTAGTTGAGGCCAGGGAGAAGTTTCCCAGGAGTCGGCATCACTTCATTCCAGCTCCCCAGGACCCCATAATAGGTACCACCGACTGGGGCGCCTGGATGGCTCATTCGGTGTAGCGTCTGACTTCGGCTCAGGTCATGACCTCCCGGTTGGTGAGTTCCAGACCCACGTGGGCTTCTGTGCTGACAGCTCAGAGCCTGGAGCCTGCTTCGGATTCTGTGTCTCCCTCTCTCTCTGCCCCTAGCCCACTCGCATTCTGTCTCTGTCTCTCTCAAAAATAAATAAACATTAAAAAAAAGATTTTTTTTTTTTTAACTCAAATGATTGAATAAATCACTGGGATGGTGAAGTGCAGACGCAGAAAAGTACAGGGTTCCTGGAGAGTCTAAAGTCAGAGGGTCTCGGTGGGAGGGAAGGAAGCCTTCCTGGAAGAGTAATGCCCTAGGATCTGAAGGATGCTTGCGACCCAGCGGGCAGGTGAGTGTGAAAGGCTGGGGAGAAGTGGGGATCTGACAAGCAGGGCCTGTGGTCAGAAGAGGTGGGAGACCCTGGAAGAATGCTAGGGTCTCCCCCTAATCCCATCCCCCTGGGAAAGGGGGGATGGGAATTTTCGCAGAGTGAATGGTAGAGGGAGGAGGGAAGATGTGATTAGATTGTCTCCGGAGAAGGGGTGGAAGGAGTAAGGCCAGGAGCAAGGAGGCCAGGGAGGTGTCTGTTGGCGTGTTTTCGGGCCAGAGATGATGGCTGCCAGATTTAGCAAATAAAAATACAGGAGACGCAGTTAAATTTGATTTTCGGATACAGAACAAGTAAAAAAAAATTTTTTTAAGTATAATAACGTCCCCCAATATTGCCGGGGACATAACTTACGGTACAAAGTGATTCCTTGTTTCTCTGAAAATCAGCTTCAACGGGGTGTCCTGTGTCTTATCTGGCAGGAGTACTTGAAGGTCTCAAGCCCCCTAGCTCCCCTCCTCCCCCAGGGATGGCGAAAAGATAATAGCTAACAGTACTGAGCAAACGCACCTTGAGGTGAACACTGTTATCCCATTTTACAGACAGGGAAACGGAGGCTCAGAGAGCTTTCGGTAACTTGCCTATACAGTGAGCGAGTGACCCCCGACTGGAACCCGGGCACGTTGGTCGCAGTCCACCAGCGGGTTGGAGCTGGCACACCCCCCTCCTCCACGGGCGGGGGGATGGGGCTTGGACACGAAGGTTCCCCTGGTTTCTGGTGGCCCTAAAGCAACGGGATCCTCAGCCCCGTCCCGCGGCCCGGGATCCGTGCCACCCCCCGGCGCCCCTCCTCCCAGGACACCGAGGCAGTGGGAGGGGCGGGAGGCGGCCTCAGGGGGGCTCCGCTCCCCGGCTGCGGCTCGGCCTCGCCCTCCTCCAGGCCGGGAGGATCCGCCGTCTGCGCCCGCCGGCAGGGGGAGGGGGAGGGTTATTTTTACCTCCCTCCAGGCAGCCGGGGCGACAGGAAGTGAGCGCGCGGCCCGCCAGATGTGGGGAGCCAGGCAGCTGGGAGCAGCCACAGCTGGACTGGCGGCCGGCCGGGGTCGGGGGGGGGGGGGAGGGGCGGGGTCTGCGGGGGGCGGATCCCAGGCCTCAGGTCCCCTCTTTGTTCCCCGCCGCCCTAGCCTCGTGTCCGAGGTCCCCTCTCACCCCCACCCCCCTCCCCCCCGCGCCCCGCTCATCTCGGTGGTGGCCTTGCTGTCCCCCATCTGTGCGCCGGTGCCTTCCGTGCTCACAGGCTCTCAGGTCCCGGGCGGGAGGGGGGACGCTGCTCCCCGACGTGGGGACCCCCCGAGTCCCAGCAGAGGGTGGGGGGGGGGCCCGCCTGCCACCGCCATTGTTTACCCGTCGGCTGCCTCCTAGGAAACTTAACCCGCCCGCGGTAATTTTATTTGGGAACTTCGGCCAGTTGCCATAGCAACCCCCAGTGACGTCAGAGGGGCTGGGGCCCGAAATCCCCGGGAAAGGGGGGATGGGATTAGGGGGGAGACCCCCAGGAGGGCCCCTCCTTAACCCTGCGCCTGCCAGGTCCCGGTCTGAGGGGAGAGGGCAGCCAGATGTGACACCTCTCGGGCGCCCCCATTCTGGCGCGGTGCCAGGTGAGGGTGGCAGGCCAGGCCCTGATGTCATCCGGTGCTGGGTGGGTGGTGAGTCAGTCCTCGGGTGGGGGCTGGGCCAGGCCTGGGGGCTATTCCTGTCTGACTCACCCCTCCAGTGCCCCTGAGCAACACCCAGACGCTGCCCTAGGGATTTCAGGCGCCAGGCTGGGGGGAGGGGGTGGGGGTCCCCACAGATCCCTGGGGCCTCAGCTTCTCTCAACCGTAGGTGGGTAGGCAAGGGCTTCCCTGGTGCTGTCACCCGGGCCGAGGGTGGCTCAATGGAAGGGTTCGTGGCAGTGAACTGGGGCCACCTCGTAACGTCGTTCCCCGGATGTGGGGAATGGCTGGAACTGGCTAGGGAGGGGGCAGGTGGTGGGATCCCTGCTCCGTCCACAACACAGCCCGTCACTAGGGCGATGGGAGGCAGGGGCCCTGACTGGCACGGAGGAGCACACGCGCGCCAGGGGGGCTGGGCTGGGAGGAGCCACCCTAACCACAGTGACGTGGGACTTCCTCGGCAGGGCCTGTTTGATGTCTCTGTGTGCAGCGTTGCCATGGGGCCCGGCAGGCAGCCGTGCGTGTGAGCTGGGGTGACCTATGGGGCGGCTGGGTCTGTCAGGGTCCCTTGACCCAGCACCCCCTCCCGGGCCCACAGGACTGCATGTACCTGGTGTACCTCCGGGCACTCGCTTATCCAACTTTTACCCCATCCTGGGCCCTGGGCCGGGACATTCCTCATCTCATCTCAGAGCCTTGGCGTCACTGCAAACTGCACGTTTTCAATATAAGGAAACTGAGGTTCAGAGAGGTGTGATCACTTGGCCAACGATATTCAGCCAGAAAGTTGGGGAGCAAAGATTTGAAATTCAGTTCTTCCACCCTGCTCCCCTCGTCCGTCCATCACACTGTTTTCCTCATTGTTTCTCAAATACCCCAGGCATGTTTCTGCCTCGGGACCTTTGCACTGGCTGTTCCCTCCACCTTGAACTTCTCCTCCAGATGTCTGGACGGCTCCTCCTTCACCTCTTGGAAGTCTTTGTTCAAGTGTCACCTGGTCTTCATGCAGCCTTTCCTGACCTGGCCCCCACCTCCTCAGCCCCCTTCTATTTTCCCTTAGCATGGATCACCCAACACAATATATCTTTATACCTATCTGTTTTGTGTGTGTGTGTTCCCTACAGCTGTCAGTCCCATGAGGGCAAAGCTTTTTTTTCTGGCTTGTTCTCTGCTGTGGTCTCCGGTGCCCAGAACAGTGCCTGGCACACAGCAGGCACTCAGCGAATGTTTGAAGAACGAACAGACGGGCGTGTGTGTGATCCCTATGCCACTTGACCACTTAAGCTGGCCTCACCCTGGCCCTGTCCCCCTATCCCTCCCTGTCGTGACAAAGGATCTGTTGGCTAGTTTGGAGAACTCCTATCCCTGTTGGCTGCTGTCCCTGGGTAAACTGGCCAACTCAGGACCAGGGCGTACGGGGCAAGCGCTGGGGGATCCAGAGGGAGAGCTGGTGGCACCTGAGGTCCCTCCAAGCTTAGTGAGCTGGGTCGTCTGGGGTTATAAAGGGTCTTGGCACAGACATCCCTGGAGGACAGCATGGAGGAGGCATTTCCGCTAAATGTGTGCCCAACTGGACTAATGCCAGGCGAGGGATGGTTCTGGATGGGAGGCTTGTTCTGGGGTCCGAAGGAAGCATTCTGGAGGCGCAGTGTGTGTGTGTGGGGGGGGCGGTTGTAATTTGGTCACTTTCTATTTGGTCTGTTTCTGAAATGACAAGCCTGTGTGTGTGTGTCCACAGGGAGACCCTGGATTCTGAGAACGCCATTCCCCTGTGCTTAGCTGCTCAGGAGGCCATGTGGCAAGTACCCCACCCCTCTCTGGGCCCCACCCCGAGTCGGGGAATTCTGTGCCACCCCAAATCTTCCCCCAGGGCCCCACAGGCTGCTCTGCCCCCTCCTGCCCCAACCTGCCAGATCCTGCAGCTTGGGCCAGCCTGCCCCTTGGGCCCCACAGAGAAGAAAGACCCAGGAACCCCCCAGGCTGGGTCCCATGGGATGGGAACTAGGTGTGGCTTCCACCGGCTTCTTCCAATTCCCACTAAGATCCAAGGTGGGAGCCGGCTGAGCTGAACCGAGGAAATGGAGAACTCAGGAGGAATTCTGGGGTATGAGGTGACCCAGAGGCATCCAACCAGCCCCTATGGTCCCCTGCCTGGGCCTGCGGCTGGGTCCCCACTCCCCAGCGTTACCCTTACTTCCCAGGAGTTGGGTGGTGAACAATCTGACCCCCCCGCCCCCAATCATATGACTTGGGAAATGTTGGGAGTGGGGGGAGAAAAACGGCCCCCAAAGCAATGCCCACACAGGTCTGTGTGTGTGTCTCCACAGCCAGAGGAGGGTCCTCTGGCTCCAGAACCCCTCGCGCCATGGCACCATAGGGGTGGCCGTGGTGGCGATCTGGCGCCATCGGCCTCTGTCCCATCTTGGAGAGGGTGAAGTGGCAGTTAGGCATGCCCAAGGAGGCTGTCTTGGCGGTAGAGGGCACCCCGCCCCTCCTTTGGTTAGTTTTGTTCCTGGCCCCCCACCTGGGCACAAGGCCAGGCCCCAAGGCAGGGCCCCGTCCTGGGGAACAATGCCTCCGTGTTTCTCCCGGTGGAGGGGAGGCCGGTGGAGGATGTGGTGGGACAGACGCAGGCAGGGAAGGAGGGAGGGATCCAGGGAGGGACTCTATCCCAGGGAGACTCCAGTAGCTGGGGAGTTTCCCAGAGCCCCTGGGTGGGTGGGGGATGGGGATGCTGGGAAGCCAGACAACCTTGATCCAGGGACCACCTGGACTGGGGTGGGAGGCTTCCATGGCAGCAGGAGAAGGTTGGATGGGATAAAAGGAGGGACTTCCTGGGGCTGGAGAAGGCACTGAGGGACTGGAGGAAGTGGGGATTGGTGTTTGGCAGGAGCCCAGACGCCCAGGCCCGTGCCTCCCAAGGAAGGGTACATACACAGCAGAAGTATGTCCTCCGTCTGGCGCCATTTCTCTCCCCCCCCCCTTCCCCATCTCCCCTGCCCCTGCCCACGGCCTCCAGCGTTTCTCTTCCTGCGCAGGGGCAGGACTTTGCCAAGAGGGGTTTGGGGGTGCGAGGGGCATTAGGACCCCTGCTTCTGTCCTTCCTCCCGCAGGGAGAGCCTAAGCTTAAAATCTGGGGCTGCTTCTCGAGTCCAGGACCCGGAGGGGGGAAGCTGGGCTGGGTTCGGGGGCCCAGGTGGAGTCGGGACAAGGAGGGAGAAAGTTGGGGCTGAGTTGGGGGACCAGAGAGAGAAAGTGGGGGCGGACCGGCTCCGGGGGCACATGACGGCGGCGCCCGCCCCGCCCCGCGCCCGCCCCCTGTCCGGCCCGGGGGGAGGAGACGGGAAGGTTTTAAAAGCGATTCGGCCCCGCGGCGGGCCGGCCAGTGAGTGGGATGGAGCCGGGCCCGCGACCGACCCCGGCCCGTCTCGGGTCCGCCGCCCGCCCGCGTCTCTGCCGCCGGGCCCGGGGCGGCGGCCGGAGCCCCGAGTGCCGGCTCCCCTCCCCCGCGGGTGAGTCGGAGAGGGAACCGGGAGGGAGGCGGCGGCGCCGCGGCGACGGCGGCAACTTTTCTGCGCCGGACTCGTGGGCGGAGTGGGGGGGTGCGCCCGGCGGGTCCCCAGCGCTTGGAGAGGGGGAGGGCGCCGCCCCGCCGCCGGTGGCTGTGTGTGTGTGTGTGTGGGGGGGGTGCAGCGGGGATCGTGCATCTGGCGGCGGCGGTGGCGGCAGAGTCCCGGGGCGCCCCCTACGGAGCGGGGGAAGGGCAGCCCAACATTTACCCCCTCCCCAGGAGACCCCTGGCCACTCCCCCCACCGGAGACCCTTGAGAGCGTGGTGGGGAGGGCGGGTCCCATAGTCACGGGGGCAGGTCCAGGTGGGCCGGGAGTCAGCGGCAGGGTGGGAAGGGGGAGGGCATATGCCCGGGCTGGGGTGGGGAGGGGTGGATACACACGGGTACCTGGGCTCCTAGGGTGCCTCTCAGGGCTTTAGTGGGGATGGGGCTGGAGGAGTGGGTGGGTGGGGGTCTCCCAGAGTTCCGTGGATGGCGGGTGACACGGTGGTTCAAGCTCTTGACATGTCGGCCAACGAGTGGAGGGAAGGCCTTCCATTGAGCAGATGGGCTTGGGGGCCCCAAGGTGTAGCCCCAGCTTGGTGGAGATTGGGGCACCCCTCCCCTCCCTCTTGGCTCCTCCGGGCCCAGGAGAGAGGAGCTCATTCAAGGTTGCTTAGGAAGGGGGCCAGGTGTGGGAGATTACTGGAGGGATGACTCCCCAGTCCTGTGCCCCGCGAGCGGCCCGCAGTCCTCATGCCCTTGGGCTGCAGGCCCCTGACTAAAACCTGAACCTTGTATTCTAGCCCCACACTGACCTCTGACCCCAGCACTGGACTTGACTGCCACCAGAGCCCCCAGCCCTACACTGACTTGCCTATTCAGCCCAGCCAGGCCCAGCCAGGCCCAGTGGCCTCCCGAATGCCTTGAAGGTGCAGTTGGCTCTCCTGTCACCTGCCCCAGTCCTAACCAGCTGCTCGCTCATGATGACGGGTGCCATGTGAGGTTAAAGCTGGGGGGTGGTGTGGGACCCCTGGCATGAAGGCTGTCCTCTGGCAGCTCTTCCCATGCCCCCCGGAGCTGGAGGGCAGTACCCGACAGGTGCCCTGGCTTAGAGGCGAGGTGATGTGGGACACACCCTGTCCGCTCGCCCACGCACCCTGCCTGGGCCGGCCCCTGCGCATGTGTTCACACGCCGCAGTCCCAGGAAGGCACGTCCTGGGAAGGCACGGGCCCTGGGGCCTGGTGCCAGCTCCGTCCTAGCTCCCAGAAGGGCACCCGTTGCCCTCTGCCCTTGCAGGATGTCCTCTGGGAGCTCCTTCGAGACCCCAACTGGCAGGCCTCGTCTGTGGGCCCAGAGGGGGCCCTAAAATAGCTGCTGGCCTAGCCCAGGGCTGGCACGCGGAGCACATGCGTGACAGGGCGTGTCCAGGGGGGTCGGGCCTGTCTGTGCTAGCCCGGCCTCCAAGTCTCTGCAGACCCTTGCTCGCTGGAGAGAAATCTCGGAGGCGGATGCTCCAGGGGTCCTCCCAGGGCCCCCGTACCAACCTCTGCCTGTTGTAAGTGGAGGCCAGATGTTCTGCGCTGGCCACAGCTGCTGAGCAGCCCCTGTCGCTACTGCAGTCCCAGGGTAACTGGCATCATGGTCCGGGTGGGTGTAAGTGGGGTGACCTGCTTCCTATGGGCCCAGGTGGCACTTGGATATACCTTAAAGCATTTTTTCAGAGTGTGCCCTTCACCTTGGGAAGCTGAGCGGAGGGGCTCTGTTTTCGGTGAAGAATACTGCTGGGAACCCTGGGTGGTCGCAAAAAGACACTTTCCTGCCCCTCGCTGGGCTGTCTGGCCAGCCCTTTTCCACTCTGGATACGCTTTCTGCCAGGAGCAGACCTGGCTTTCCTTTAGATTTGCTGCATGACCTTGGGCCCGGCCCTGAATTCCTCTGGGCCTCGGTTTCTCCGTCTGTAAATGGGGAGCACCAGAAAACAAGCGGAAGAGAGTGCATGTCCCCTCCTTGTCGCGGGCGCTCGCCTTCAGATCCCTTTTGGGGCCCCCTGGCCACCTTCCCTCCTGCCATCAGGTGTCCTGGGTGGACAAGGAGATGTGTTGGAAAAGGCTGGTCACCTGGAGAGGTCGTACACGGAGGGCAGCGGGCGTAGGCGTGTGGGAATCCTTGGGCAGAGAAGGACGCCGCCATGCTGGGCACGGCTGAGTCATGCTCCAGCAGCGCCTTGCCCCAGGGTGCTGGAGCTGGCGCCACCCTGGGTGTGGTCACTGAGCTGTGGCCCTGGGCAGAGCAGGCCTGGGTGGTCTGGGATGGGGGGCCTGGGTGGTGAGCGGCCAGGAAGCTGACTTCTGAGACTTGAAGACCTTTGGCCTTCCCCTGGCCTGGGTCTGGCATCACCATCCAGGACTGTGGTCACCCACGCCCTTAGAATGCCTTGAGGATCCTGGGGACCCCTCAGCCTTGGGCCTGGGAGTCCTGGGGGTGCCGAGGAAGGAGGACAAGGCCCAGAAGCCCGTGATTCGCCTCGAGGCTGGCGGTCTCCCTGCAAAAGGCAGGCCAGGGCTACGATGGGGACGTATGGGGACAAGGCAAGAAGTGAACATGGCAATAGGGTGTGCCCCTCAGTTAAGGGCTCTCGGTGTGGATGTTGGGGGGGGGCGCCCTGGGAATTCCGTGACTGATCCTAGGGGGATTGAAGTTTAAGGCAGGGGCTGGAGTGTGGTGTGGTGTGGCTGGGCACAGTGGGGGCTGGGAAGTGACTTGCACGGTTCCCCTATTTATAACAAGTGATTCAGTCCTCACTTACTCACCCCTTCCTGGGCCTGCCCCCTCCCCCCGGCCCTGGGTGGGCAGTGGGGGCCCACCCACTTGCCACTGTCCTGCCTGCCTCCACCCAGGTGCCAGCCTCTGAGCGTCGCCCATCGGGATGGTTGTTGACGGTTGCTGTGTTGGGATCAGGGTAACGGATGGGGGGCTGGTGGTCAGGCGGCACTTGGCCGAGCAGCCCAGGTTGGCGGCTGGCTCTGGGCCCGGCCCAGGGAGCCTCTGCGGAGAGTCTAGGCCCATTAGGCAAAGCGTTAGTGACAGGCTGGGAGGGCGGGCGGTGGCGGGCAGGGCGGGGCCTGCAGCCCTTGGTATTTTCCGATCCCAGCTGCTCCGAGAGGGTGGAAAGTATTTGGGGACCAGGCTTGGGGGCGGTGGTGGTGGCGCCCCCGGCGGAAGCTGCCCCTGATTCATTCTTGGAGCATGGGGTTGGGGGGTGGTGACAGTAAGCCTGCCTGCTTGTGTCTCGTGCCTCCACGCCCTGTACTCAGGCATACATACATACATCCGTGTGGCTTGGGGCCTGCTCTGCTCCTCCGGCCCAGGGGCCCATCTTCCCCCCACGCCTCCAGCTGCCAAGGACTTGGCCCTCCCTGGACACCCATCTCCCATGAGCCTGAGAGGCACACCTTTGGTAACAGGGGTCCCGGCTCCTGGGCACCTGCACGGCAGCGCCCCATCCATGAGAGACCCAGGCCTTTTGTGCCTTTGGGGATGGGGAGTGGCCTTGGCCCCGGCCTGGGGCTCTGTGCAGGGGAAACCCCACAGGAAACGGGCCTGGCCAAATGGCCGCCCTTCCCGTTCTCGTCCCTGGGACACGAATGTGCTGTCTCACTTCCGGAGGCGGCCCAGGGAGGCCGGCCGCCCTGCAGGGCCTTGTCTGCTCCCGGTTGGTGCCCCCAGACCCTGAGGGGACAGGGCTGGGGCCTGATGGGAAAGCCGGTGGCCACTGTATGTGTGTGTGTGTGTGTGTGTGCGCGCGCGTGTGCCCCCGCGTGCGCCTGTATGAATGGGGGGGGTCGGGGAACAGAGCAGGACATCTCTTAACACCTGTCTCCCAGTGACGGGCGCCACCATATGTGGGTGCCAGGGTCCCACCAGTGTTTGGAATCTTCACTGCCACCGTCTTTTCTGTTTCTGCCTGATGATGACAGCATGGCCCCATTCTAATTACATGTACCACTTGTGAGATCCTTACCACGGCATTATCTCTGCTTTGTGGATGGGGAAAGGGAGGCCCAGAGGGGTTGAGTGGCTTTCTAGGAGTCACCCAGCTAGGATGCTACAGAACCAGGGTTCAGAGCTGCCCAAACTGGCTCCAGAGTTGGGGGTCTCCTGGCCAGAGGGCTCTTATCATTAAGGAGAGCTCCGTTTACGACACACAGGCTGGCTTCATGGGCTTGTGATCATGCAGTTCACGGGGTCTCCCCTGCTCGGAAGGACCTGAGCTTGGGTTAATGCTCTTCTGTCAGCGTCTTGAAATTCGCAAGTTGTGAAGAAGGGACCCCGCAATTTCATTTTGCACTGAACACTGACAATCGTGTAAGGCGGTCCTGGTGCTGGGTGCTTGTGAATGACATACGCTCTTGGTGAAACCTCCCTGTGCTGTGCGGTTGAGGCCCTGGGCTGTTATACAGATGGGGAAACTGAGGCTTGGAGGGCATTTGGGAAACTGCAGAGTGGAGATTTGCACCTTGGGCCTGCGTCCGGTGCTCTGGGGATGTGTGTGCCCGCGGGAAGAGCTGGGTACCCGCTGTCGGCATCCGCTCTGATGGGGTGCAGGCTAAGGCTTGGCCACTGAGGAGACGGGGCCACGGGAGGGGGGAGAGGCCCTGGTGGTTTCCTCCTGCCCTTCAGTCTTCTAGGAAGTGGCGCCAGCTGGGGTGAGATCACTTCCTCACCCGCCTGCCCGCCACCCCATCGACTTCCTCTCCTCATGGCCCCGTTTAGCCTGCCCAGGGCTTACGGGGGGGGGGGGCGGGAAAAGGGGGGGAACCTGGCTCTGGAAGTCCCTGCAGCCCTCTTAGCTCAGAGGGATCCTTGGAGCATCTCTGCCTCTCCGGGCCTGGGCCTGAGCGTGTGGCTGCGGTGGGGGCGTCCAGCCTGGTGGTCCAGCATTCCCTTCAGCTGCCGCCGTGTGTGGGGACAGGGCTTCCCTACCAAGCCTCAGCGGGGACGTGGAGCACAGATGTCTTCAAATCTCATTTACCTCCTTTGCTCTCTCTCCCCCCCACCCTCAGGTGCCAACCTCCGGTCCCACCTGGTGCCCCCCAACCCCTGTGCCATGGCCGGCTGGGGTTCCTGGGGATGGGATTTGCTGCCTGTCACAAATCACATTGCCAGGGATTTCCAACCGACCCTGAGCCCTGCCTCTGGGGCTGCCGCCACCGCCTTCGCTGCTGAGGACGCTGCCCGGGGATAGGGCCGGGGATGGGAGGCCGAGAGGCCCCCCGCCCCCTGCGGCCTGCGTCTGGCCTGGGGAGCAGGGCTTAGCTGCTTGTGAGCAGAGTCCACACCAAGTCGTGTTCACAGTGGCTAAGTTCCGCCCCCCGGGACCCCACCTCCTCTGGCCCTGCCGCCTGCCTGTCCCACTGTCCGGGCCTCCCTGGGCTCTGCCTCCCGTGCCTACTGAGCTGAAACACAGTTGATTTGTGCAGACTGGCTCAGTTCAGCAGGAACAGGAGTCGAGCCCCCTCGAAGCCTGTGCAGCCTGCCTTCCTCGGGTGGGCTGATTCCTAGAGGAAAAGCTGAGGACCCAGACCCAGACCTGTGTTGGGCAGAGGGACTTGGGGGAGGGGCAATATAGCCTGGAATGGGGTGGGTGGACCCAGCTGTCTGCTGTAGGCACCCTCCCCCAACTCTGTACTTGGGGGTCCTGCCCCCTGCACAGTCCTACTTCCGGCTGAGGCTGGACAGAACTCCTAGGGAGAATGGGCAGGTGGGTGGGTGGCCCTCCCACTAGAAAGGGAAGCCATCTGGGTCCCTATCCCCTCCCAGTAACCCTCCCAGCCTGGAGCCTTGGCCTTTTCTCTCCCAGGCCTGGTGGGACGTGGACCAGGCCTGTACCTTCCCAGCAGCCAGTTACTCAAGAGGAAGCTGCCCTGGGCCCCCAGACCGTTAAATGCCAACTCCGGCTTCCGGAACCAGGCTGGCCTGACCTGAGTGTGCCTGGCCTCTTCTCCCTGAACCCTGCGGCGTCCTAACTTTGGGGGTGTGGGGAGAGCTGTGACACTCTCCGGGCACGTGGAGCAGGGAGCAAGGTCCCTTGTGGGCCCAGAAAGGACACAGATGGGCCTGTTGAGTCCGCTGGTGGCCCTGCAGTGCACGTGCTACTGCAAGACCGGAGACTGTCCAGTATCAGATGGGATGGACCCTGAGTGCGACCAGGCAGAGAGAGAGGCCCCCTAGGCTGTCAGGGCTGGCCCAGGGTACCCTTTCACCCAGGGATAGGGGCATACTTCAGCTCGGGGCAGGGTCTGTGCTGTGTGTTGCTATCCAATTAAATAAAACCTGCCTCCTACCTCATTCCTGAAGGTCTGGTAGTTTGTGATTTACTCCCTTCCTCCTGTCGCTGGAGTTTTGGCTTTTCAGGTGGGGAGGACCGACGGGCTTGAATTTACTGTCCCAGCACCCTGAACTCCTGACTTCCCAGGATCCCTATGCCTGTCCCACCTGTTGTGAGGAAGGTCGCAAGTTTAGTCACACAGGGCAGAGAAAGCTGGAAAGGTGACCTTGAGGGATGTCCTAGGATGGGGGCGGGAGGGAGGGGTGACTCTCAGGGAGGGCTGATGCAATGGCAGGGAGAGCTGTTCTAGGAAGAATCTAGATGGGGGTCATAATGAGGAGTACCCCAAGCCCAGGGCCTATTGAACCCAACCTCAGGTGGCAGTGGGGGGTGACCCCGAGGGAAACGCTGGGCAGAGATGGCTGGGGCCCGAGGGTCTTGAGCTGGTGACATTTGGGGGTGGCGGAGAGATAAGGGAGAATTCAAGCCTCAGGTTAGACTTGACCTGCTGGTGTCCGAGAACGCTGGCAGGGAATTCGTGCTTGAGGTGTGCGTGGGTTACGAGGGAATCCCCGGGCCCAATGGGGACATTTTTGGATGACTTTAAGAGCTGAGGGGCATAAGAAGGGAGCCCCAAGTCCGAGGACGGCATTTGTAGGCAGCTGAGACTGTTAAGGGGTGAAGCAAAGGCTCGGCACCGAGCCTGCCCCCTCTACCCTCAATCACGCCTCTAGGCGGCGCAAAAGAACACGCCGGCACATACCTGCGGGAACGGGGGAGGCGGGGCAGATGGGCCAGTCTCCAATGGGCCCTCTCGGGCAGAGGGCAGTGCCACGAACCAATCGCTGTGCCCAGCGCTGCCGATGCCCCGCCTACGACCGCGCGCGCGCTGTCTCGGCGCCCTCTGGCGGTCAGCTCCACCCAGCACTGCTCTGTACCCCGCCTGGCCGCGAAGCCCGTCCTCGCTTGCCCCGGCCCTGACAGTGACCCAGACACACTTGTTCATCTATCCGCCACACCCTAAAGACAAGGGCGGGGGGGGGGGGGGTGGCGTCCTGCTTCTCAGGGAACTAGGGAAAGAAGGCAACCGAAGGCCTTCTTTGCGGCCCCCCAGACGGCTCACTCCATTTGGGGACTGGAAGCCTCCACAGCGGCGTAGGAATCCAGACACGCCCAGGCCGCGCCCCTCGCTGACCACACCCACCTGCATTTCTCGCCGACGCCAGAACCCGCCCACCAAGGCCGAGTCGAAGCCCGGGATTCCTGTCTTGTGTGTGTCTCCCCCACCCAGGCGCACCCAGCACCTATCTGGGTCCCCGCTTTCAGCAACTTGGAGACAAGTACCTCCAACATTGGTGTCTGGAGGCAGGGCACCCCCTAGTGGCCATTCCCAGCAGTTCAAGGGCCATGCTGTCCGAGGTGGGCAGGGTCATTGGCTTCACCATGGTACTGATCAGGCTCTGCCTTTCCTTACGCTTTGGAACCCCGCTATTCCCGGAAATGATATTCTTCCCGACTCGTAGGGCCACTGTGACACGTGCTGTAACAGGTGACAGGTGTAAAGCTCTCCTCTTGGGGCTTGCCCAGCTCTCAGCCCTATTATCTACACTACTGTGAACGGACGAAACCAGCAAGCACTCCCATTCCACCCCTCGCTTGAAGTTGTGCCGGGAGCAGCCAAGGCTGGGTTCGGGGCGGGGGAGGGGGGTAGGGGACACACCTCAGTCTCAAAAGCTGTGTTATTAAAAAAAAAAAAAAAAAGGAAATACAATATACGGTTCAATAAATAGAAAAAAAGTTACAAAATGACATGATTTTGTCCTTAATTACAAGAGGAGAAAAGACAGAAGGGGTGATTGGGCTGGGACACTCTCCCTCTTCCTCCCTGGGCCAAGGTGGGAAAGGGAGACCCAAGAGAGTCAGCAGCTGAGATTGAGACACAAATAGAAAGGCTAAATGAAGGGAAATAGGGAAAGGGAGAGAGTAAGATGAGGGGAGGAGCAGGGACACAGAGCAGGAGAAAGAGAGAGCCAGAGTCGGAAATGCCAGGATGCCAACCTGTCTCCTTTCCAGATCTGGGGCGGGGAGTCCCTGGCTCTCCTGCGCTCATCTCCCCCCCCCCGCCCCCCCCCCAGGTTTGGAGGACAGTGTGAGCCTGGCTCAGTTCCTGAGTTGTATCCAGTGACTAGCAGGTAGGGGGAGGGACAGTAGTGACCCCTTGAGCCTGCCCTGGGACCTTGGCATCCTCGGGAATGGGAGTCCTGGCCGGAAGGGGGGTGAGGTATGTGGCTGAGGCCTGAGGCCTCTTCAAATCCTTCAGTGGGAATGAGCCATTGGTCCCAGCTGGGCAGCCTGGAGGAGGCCCTGGGATGCAGAATGGGGCCCCTGAGGCGGTGAGGGGAGGGTACAAAAGGAGATTTAGATGCCCTAACAGGAGTCCCCTGGCCACCCAGAGTGGGGTGTGGGGCGGTCTGCTACGCTGGCTTTAAGAGCCACTTTCTGGAACGTCCTGCCTCGAAGCTCCCACCCCCACCCCCAGTCCAAGCCAGGCCTGCCTGTCTGGGGAGGGAGAGCTTGCCTATTGCTTTTGGGGTGCCCAAGGCGGGGTCATACCAGCTGCCCAAGCACACACCCCCTTCCGGGCCCCTGGGTGGCGGTATGGCTTCTGATCCTCACGTCTCGCACTCACTTGCACACTTCTAGGCACGCGTGTGGCAGGAAGTCACCCCCCCAGCAGGCCTCCAGGGGATGGCAGGCAAGATCTCCTAGCTCCGGCCGGGCTCCTTCCCTGACTTAATACTGAAACGCCACGTGGGCCTCCAGTGCCGAGGCCCTGGACGGGGCGCTGGTGCCGCGGAGGCCGGGGTGAAGGGGGCCGCAGCCCCTCAACCGAAGCGCTCCCGCACCAACAGCATGAGCTTTTTCTTGCCCTTGTAGGTCTGTTTGAGGTTCTCCAGGAACTGGGCGAACTGCAGGTGCCCGTCAGGCGCCAACAGGAAGGTCTCACGGGCCTGGCCTAGGAACTCGATGAAGTCACCGTAGTGCCGCGGGCTGATGTGCGTGAGGCGCGAGTGGCTGGTGGCGATGTAGGCCGCCACCGCGGCGTCCAGGAGCTGGCAGAGCGGCGCCCGGTCAGCGCCCAGCGGTTTGGCGGCCCGACGGGCCCCCAGGGGCCCCAGGCCAGGTGCCGAGAGGGTCCAGCGGCGCAGGATGTCAGAGAGCATGGGGGCACAGTGGATGCTGCGGATGATGAGGGGGACGATGGCAGAGAGCTCATGGCGGCCCAGCGAGTGGCTGAGCGAGCAGGCCCAGAGCACATCGTTGACGGCGGGGTGGCTGTCCTGGTTGAAGGCGATGCTGAGCTGCGCCAGGGCCAGCGTGGCCAGCTTGTACGCCCGCAGTGGGAGGCCACGGTGCTCCATGTAGCGGGCCACGGTGAAGAGGTGGGCGTGGCCCAGACCGCCGGCCGCGGCGTCCAGCACGATCTGGTAGGCCGCCTCGAAGGCCGCGTGGTTCTTCTCGCACAGGGTGAGGGCGGGCAGGGCACAGTTCTGCGGGTCTTTCATGGCGCACTGCAAGGCCAGGGTGCGCGCACAGGCCCAGAGCTCCTCCCGCCGGGGCGGATCCAGCTGCAGCCGCGACAGCGTGGCGTGCGTGGTGCCTGTCACCGCCACGATGGTGGCAGCCTCCACTGGTGTGAATAAGGAGTACCAGTTCTGCATGATATTCATCAGGGCCTGGGGGCCTGGGGGGAGGCAAGAGGGCAAAGCTGGCCGGGAAGAAGGGCGGGGACTCCCAGGTGCGGGCACAGGTTTGCCCTGATGCGCCGTCCCCACCACCCAGGGCTGAAGACACAACCCCTCTGCCGCCACCCCAAGCCTGACGGAAGCCGCACCCCACCTTTCCAAAGGAGCGGGGAGCAGCGGGGCTGGGTGGGGAGAGGGCACGCTTTGGAGCCGCTGTCCCTTCTCCAAGCCACTTTAGCCTGGCCAGCTTCTGGGCCTCTGTCCAGCTCTGTCCCCCCACAACGCCCATCGCACCAGCCTGGCCCTGAGCTCGGGCTGGAGTCAGGGCAAAGGCCCGGCCTCTCTCTCATGCCTGCCTGCCGCCATAGGGAGACAGACGGCAGGTTCACTGGGGGACTCTCACCAATCTCTGTGGCACAGCTGACCAGCCAACGCACCATCTCCCTCCGCCTCCAG
This sequence comes from Neofelis nebulosa, assembly GCF_028018385.1. NCBI lineage: Eukaryota > Metazoa > Chordata > Mammalia > Carnivora > Felidae > Neofelis > Neofelis nebulosa. The sequence continues at coordinate 160,339,816 of NC_080785.1, forward strand.
GTCATGGTGTTCAGGGTCATCCGCATCACCTGCAGCGTGGGAGGGGACAGGGAAGGGGATCAGGGATCCTGAGGGGCCCAGGAGACTCGGAAGTTAAGGGCTGAATCAGTGAGCCACACAATCTGGACATGTGGCCTGGCCTCCTGGGGCCTTGGTTTCCTCGTCTATAAAATGGGGATTAAAGGGGCGCCTGGGTGGCTCAGTCGGTGAAGTGTCCAACCGCAGCTCACGTCATGATCCCGCAGTTTGGGGTTCAAGCCCCGCGTGGGGCTCTGTGCTGAGAGCTTGGAGCCTGGAGCCTGCTTCGGATCCTGTGTCTCCTCCTCTCTCTGCCCCACCCCTGCTCATGCTGTCTCTCTCTCAAAAATTAAAATAACAAAAAACTAAAAAAATAAAATGGGGATTAAAAATAGTATCTACCGCACAGGGTTGTTCTGAAAGTGCGATTGCACAGTACTGGTTGCTTCAAAGCGCTCAGCCCAACGCCAGCCATGACTGTTACTGTTATTGTCGGTGTTATTCTGAGGCCCCACGGAGCCTACCCCAGACAACCAACCAACCTGCCCCTTCTCTCTAGAAAGTTCCATGCTCGTGTCAGATTTCCCCCTGGAGGCCCAAAGCACCTGCCCCACAAGTCCCACCTTCCCTGCTTGCCTCTCCCCCCCGGCTCCCTCCCCAAGTCCTGTCTGGGGGCTCTGCCTTCTGAAGGCTCCTAAACAGTGTGTCACCTCTCTAAGGGACCCCTCCCTGCTCTCACCTCCCACATACCCTCTGCCATGGCTCCACTCCCCCACAGGAGGTTGTTCTGTTCGGGGGCTAATCCCGCCTTCTGCAGCCCCCCTGCTTGCCAGTTCTGGGAAGGTCCCAACCCATCCTGCAAGCCTGCCCCCAACTGTTCCCTATCCTCCTATTTTACTTCGCAAGCACTCTGAGGCCCCGCCCCCTCCGGGTCCCACACCCTGCTTTTGACTCCTCACCTCCAAGCTGCACCCCTGCTGGCCTCTGACTTGCCGCAGCAGGACAGCCCTTGCCCGGGCGGCCCCTGGGGATGGCCCCAACTCGCAGGCCCGCCCTCGAAGATCTCAGACTCAGAGGTGGCTCCTCACCTTCAGGACCCTCCCCCGGGCCCCGCCCCCTCCGCGGTGACCTTTCCTTCCAGGCCGGTTCCCAGCAAGCCCCGCCCCCAAGCAGGCTCCTTATTGGCTCTGCTCCTTCAGCTTCAGCCCCGCCCACCCAGGGGCCCTAGCCTCAGGCACACCAGCCCCAGGCCCCACCCCAAGCCCAGCACCCTAGGCTCTGCTGCTTTTTGTGGCCCACCGGCTCACCTGCGGGACCCGGGACCCGCATCCTTGTCCTCAGTCACACCTCCAGAAGTGGACTGTCACCTTCAGACTCTGCCACAGAGTCCCTCACTCATAAGCCCACCCCAGCTGGTGACCATTCCCTCATCCCCAGACAGGGCTCCTCGCGGCCCCGCCCCCAGAGGTGTCGCTCACACGCAGGCGGGGCCTCAGGCAGCCTTCCCCTCCCCTCCCCCCCCCCCCCCCCCCGACTCCCGCCCACCTGCAGGCCCAGTTCCAGCGCAATGCCCAGCAGCGTGGTGTCCGGAGGCGCGCTGGCAGGGGTGGCCGTCTTGCAGGCGTCCTGGGCCAGCTTGAAAAGCAGGGCAGGCGAGTGGATGTTCTGCTGGATGGAGCCCAGCACCGCATGCAGCCACTTGGGGTCTCCTGGGGTGAGGGAAGGAGGAGGGCAGGGTCAGCACACCTGGCACCAGACCCTGCTGCCGCCTGACCTGTTCACACAGCTTCCTCCCCACTAGGTGCACCCGTGTGAGGAGGGAGAAGCACCCGGCAGTGGTTCCGCAGTGGTTCCGTAAAGATCCAGACCACTCTTGGTACTCCCTCACCCAGCGGGACAAAGCCACAAAAGGACCCCTAATTGTCAAGGGCATTGATTCTGGACCCAGAGCACCAGGGTCCCAATCCCTGCCTTGCCATTCACTAGCTGTGTGATGCTGAGCAAGGCACTCCACCTTTCTGTGCCTTGGCTGCCCCATCTGTAAAACGGGTTAAACTAACACTATGCTACCTGCCTCACGGGATGGGGAGCCCACACTTGAAAAGCTTTAACAGGGCAAGAGCTATAGAAATATGAGCTTCTATTGCTGTTATTGTCACCGGCCCTGATCCTATAATTCTGTCGCTCCACTTTCAGCCACACGGGCCTTCTCTGTTCCTCAAACATACCAGGCACAATCTAGCCTCAGAGCCTGTGAACTGGCTGTTCCCTCTGCCTGGAATGCTCTCCAGGCCTGGACTGCACCCTCCCCAGATTCATGGTGAAGCCCGGATCCCCAGGATGATGGTATCTGGGGGTGGGGACTTCCAGAGGCACTGGGTCCTGAGGGTAGGGCACCGTGATGGCATCAGTGTCCTCCTGAGAAGAGGAAGAACTTGGAGCTCTTTCTCTGCCAAGGGAAGACACAACAGGAAGGTGGCCGTCTGCAAGCCAGGAAGAGAGTCCTCACTGGGAACCGACCAGGCTGGCACCCTGATCTCGGACTTCCAGCCCCCAGAGCCGTGAGAAAATAAACGTCTGTTGTTTGCGCCCCCTGGTCTGTGGTTCTGTCATGGAGGCTCCAGGTGACTCGGACAGCAGATATCGGCCATAGCTCAGTCCTCTTGGCTTAAGCATTAGCCTGCTTTAGGCACTTCTGCCTCTCTTGCTTACTGAGTACCATAACTGTTTACCTTGCGCGTGGTCTGCCTGCCCCCACTAGAACGTAACATCACAGGGCACGGGATTCGGAACGGTGTTGTGTGTCCCTAGTACCCGGGGCACTGCCTGGGCCATCTAGGAAGTGCTCAAGGAAAACTGAAATCTGATGAAGGAGTAAAAGGGAGAGGGGAGGCATGACAGAAAGGAGGAAAGAGAAGGCAGAGGGGGACAGGGGGCAGCCGCTGTCCTCACCCTTGGCAGCTGTCAGCATGGCAGAAGCCAGCTCGCATTGGCGGGTCTCCAGGTGGCCAAGGATGAACCAGCGGGGGAAGCGGTTGCTCATGATGGAGTCCAGCGGGTTGGGGTGAGGTTCTCCGGCTGGAAACGCGGTCTCCAGTACAGGCAGCCTGGGGCAGGGGACGGGGAGGGGGAGAAGCGCAAGATGTTCACTAAAGTACTGCTGATACCCTTCACAGTTGATTAAATAAACGATACTCTATTCATATGCCAGGGCCAATAAAAATGTGAGGTTATTTGTGTCCTGATGCAGCCCCTGTTAGCCTTTCTGTCACCCCTACTCTGTTCCAGGTACCATTCCCCTCAATGTCCCTCAAATACAATGAAGCACAGTCCGACCTCAGGGCCTTTGCACATGCTGCTCCCTCTGCCTGGAACACTCTTCCCCAGACATCCTTATGGCTTCTTCCTCACCTCCCTCAAGTCTTTGCTCAAATATTTTTCAGTGGGCTCTTCCGTGACACCCCCCACCCCCGCACCGTGTGAACTTCCCACTCCCAACTTCTCCCAGGGCTTCTTTGCTATAGGTCACATCTGACACACAATATAGTTTACCTATATATTTTTTTTTAATTTTTTTTTCTGTTTTTATTTCATTTTTGAGAGAGAGAGGCAGAGTGCAAGTAGGGGAGAGGTAGAGAGAGAGGGAGACACAGCATCTGAAACAGGCTCCAGGCTCCGAGCTGTCGGCACAGAACCTGATGCGGGGCTTGAACTCACGGACTGTGAGATCATGACCTGAGCCGTCAGGATAAGTCAGACACTTAACCGACTGAGCCACCCAGGTGCCCCTACCTATATATTTTTTTAATTTTAAAGTTTATTTGTTTTGAGAGAGAGAGAATTCCAAGCAGGCTTCATGCTGTCAGGGCAGAGCCCAACACGGGGCCTGATCTCACAAATGGGGAGATCATGATCTGAGCTGAAATCAGGAGTCGGACGCTTAAATCGACTGAGCCACCCGGGCCCCCCTATTAATTTCTTGATTGTCTCTCCTGCCCTAAAACCTCAGCTCCATGAAGGCGGGCATTTGTGACTATTTTATTCACTGCTGCATATCCAGCAGCCAGAACAATGCTGAGCACACAAATGTTTGGGGGAGGACTTTACGTGCCCGCTACGGCATATTGTTAACTGGCTCGCTCTCTATAGATGTAGTTTATATTTAGAAAGTTCTTCTAAGTTGTCAGATGGGATCAACAGCACGGAAGAGGAGTCAAGACTATTCTGGTTTCAAATATTACTGAAGTTTCCTCAACATGTGACTCTGGACACACTTTAAGTGTGTGTACGTGTAAAACGGGGGTCAACATACTTACTTCTCTAGGTTGTTAAGATTACACGAGGTAATGTGAGCCGTGGATTTGGACCAGGGACCGGCACCGTTTCTTTGCACGAGTCTGGACAGCCGGTATTTTTGGCTGTGCAGGCCATTTGGTCCCTGTCCCAACAACTCTGCCACTGCCATGTAAATTAGCCACAGACGATACATAAATGAATGGGCGTGGCTGCATGCCAATAAAACTTTACTGCTGGACACTGAAACCTGAGTTTCATATACTTTCCATGGGTCGCAGAATATTCTTTTATTTTCAAACACTTAAAAATGTAAAAACCATTCTCGTCTCCTGGGTTGTACAGGAACAGGTGGCAGGCTGAATCTGGCCCGTGGGCTGTTAATTTGCTGGGTCCTGCTTAGATATCCACAGCTCTTCAGAGATGATTCTTTCCAAATATTCTGGAAAGATGCACCCTAAATGGGATCGTCTGAGATTGGGGACAGACTGCACTTTATTTGTTGGGCATGGCTTAGTACACAGAGGACCTCTAAAAATTCCGCTGGGGCTCCCGGGTGGCTCAGTCAGTTGTGTCCAACTCTGGATTTTGGCTCAGGTCGTGAAATCAAGCCCCATGTCAGGCTCTGTGCTGAGCGTGGAGCCTGCCTGAAATCCACCCCACCCCCACCCCCTCTCTCTCTCCCTCACCCTCCCTCTGCCCTCCCCTGCGGGCACTTTTTCTCTAAAAGAAAAAAAAAAAAGTTGCAGGTGCAAGAAAGAGATACAGGATGCATCATGGGTGTAAAAGGAAGACCAACTTTCAATTTCCAGACCATGGGTTTGCCGAAATCTTGATTCTTGTGGGTTAGATAAGAAAGTGGTGACACGGCTTGCCTCGGAAGAGATCTGGGTAGGTTGGGACAAAAATGTCTAGAAAAGGACTCTGAATTCTGTGCCGTGTGGATATCTCTCAAATTCAAGATCATAACACCCATGCATATTTAATAATCAAAAGCACAGGGCAACCGGGCTGCCAGCGTGAGGGAGACGGAATTAAGCAGGCTGTGAGTTCAGGCGGGAAGACGGGGCTCCAAGGGCGCCTCTCACCCTCCAGTCCGGCCCGGTCCCCTGGGCCAGTCCCCAGCTGCCCCTTCTCACCTCATGGCTCGCAGCGCGAGGCGGTAGGCCAGGTCAGGGTCGTGGGGCAGCAGCGCGGTGAACAGGTAGCGGGCACAGGTGTGCATGGGCACGCTCTCCCGGAAGAGCACCTCTCCGAAGCCACTGAAGGGACCGGCTGCAGGGGCATGCCGAGCTCAGCCCCCACGTGAGGGCTCGTCTCCACCCCTCCCCAGGCTCTGAGTAGGGGGTAGGCTGGCCCCAGGACAGAGGGGCAGGGGTTGGGGGTTAAAGAGGTCGCGGAGATGGGGGTGCAGGGCCGAGTCAGAAAAGCGCAGGAGAATCCGAAGAGGAGACCCGGCCTCCCCCTTGGTAGGAGGCAGGACTCAGATACGAGACGGGGCTGCACCCGCTCCAGGGGCGGGTGGGGGCCTCAGAAGGCAGGGCCACGGGCAGAGCCAGTGAAGTCCAGCTGGGCATCAGGGACCAGGCTCCTCGACTCCAAGGTGGGAGAGAGGGGCAGCGCCTCAGAGGCCACAGCGGCTACTGGCTGCCGGAACTTTCTCGGGAGCAGGGCTAAGGGCCGGGTCTCACCTTTTAGGCGCTGCCTGCCGAGCTCGGAGCGGAGCGAACTATGAGGGCCGAGAGCCGGGTCTCGAGATCCGGCAGCAACCGACCACCGCAGGTCGGGGGCGGGACCCCGCCTTCAGGAGCGGGCTGGGGGCGGGGCCTCACCTTCCAGCAGCAGCCCGGCCTGTCTGCGCAGCACCTGCACCAGCCGCTCGTCCAGCTCCACCTCCTCCAGCAGGGCCAACAGCTGCTCCTCGCTGCGCACCACCTTGTCTTGGGCGTACAACCCCTCGGGCAGGGCCCGCTGCTGCCCCAGGCCCAGCAGTGCCACCTCGAGGGCCAGCGCCAGGTAGGACTCCCCAGGGCTCCCGGGCACCGGCACGTGCTGGTAGGCCACCTTCCGCTTCTCGGGGCCCGAGTCTGTGGGACACGGGTTTCGGGCTTCAGGACCCGCTTCCTGGGACCCCAGCGGCTCTTCACCTCAAGCGGGGGGCCTGGGGGCTTAGGTTTAGGGGGAACCCAGCGGCTCCCAGCTCTAACCAGACACTTCCTACCAGCAGACACGTAGGTCTACGGTGGCCTCGCGGTCAGGAGAAGCGGAGTCTACGGGCGGCTGGCACCGGTTAGGGGGTGTGGCCAAGGATAAGGGTGCGGCCCCACTTTCTTTTCTCGGGGTGCTGGGCCGGGGAGGGTGGGGGGATGCCCCTCTTCCTCCCAGGGGCCCCAGTGTAGGCACCTGGGTAAAGGGCGAGGGTTTCCTCCTCCAGGCGACAGGCCTCCAGGAGCGCCCTGCAGAGGCAGCCAATAGGGTCCAGGGGGTGGCCCACCCAGCCTTCCGTGTTGGTGATGCACGTGTTCCCTTTCTGCAGCAGCTCTGCAGGCAGTATGGGGGGGCTCAGTGCCTGCCCCTCCACAAGCCTAGTGTGTGTGTGTGTGGGGGGGGGGGGTCTGCCCTTGAACCCCTAGCCCGGCCTCCCAGCGCCGGCCCACTGCCCACCCACCGGCAGCCATCTTCTCTGCCCCCTGAGCTCTGTAGCAGCCCTCGCCTCCACAGCCTTGGCCTCCTGTCCCACAGCCAGACCTAGGCCTGGCGGGTCACAGGATGAAAACTGGGTGCTTTCTGAAACACCTAACCGGTGCCATTCTCCTCTTCTTAATCCCTCCCATCATTTTCATCTCGCCCAGCTGTCCCGACCCCACGTGGCCACCTGCCCCATCCGAAAGCCCATTCTCCGATCTCCTCCCACTCCTGCCTCTGGGATCCTGCCCATGTTGTTCTTCTACCTGAAACGCTGTCCCTCCCTCCTGTTCCCCTGGAAAACCACAATACATCCCTAAGATGTACAGCTCTCGGTGGTTCTGCGGCAGGGCGGGGTTTCTCTGTGCCTCTAGGCCAGGCCAGAACTCTGCCAGGGTCCCAGATCCCCCAGGTTCCCGTTATACCCTGGGCTCAATTTCCTGATAAGTTGCCCTCCTGCCTCCCCATAACCCAGTCCACAAATATGTTCTTTTTTTGGCCCATACACTGTGGCTTTTTTTGGTCCCCCTAATACGAATTTGAACTTGGTGCCCATGTTTAAAAAATTCAGTAAATGGGAGCACGTGGGTGGCTCAGTTGGTTAAGCGTCCAAATTCGACTCAGGTCATGATCTCACTGTTGGTGAGTTTGAGTCCTGCACCAGGGTCAGCGTGGAACCTGCTTCGGATTCTCTCTCTTCGCCTCCCTCCCACCCCCCACCCCCCGCCACTCACTGTCTCCATCCCCCAAATGAATAAACTTAAAAAAAAAAAAAAATCAGGGGTGCCCAAGTGGCTCAGTCCATTAAGCAATCGACTTTGGCTCAGGTCGTAATCTTGCGGTTTGTGAGTTTGAGCCCCGCGTCGGGCTCTGTGCTGACAGCTCAGAGCCCGGAGGCTGCTTCGGATTCTGTGTCTCCCTCTCTCTCTGCCCCTCCCCTGCTCACGCGCTATCTCTCTGTCTCTCAATAACAAATAAACATTAAAAAAAAAAAAATCATGGGGCGCCTGGGTGGCGCAGTCGGTTAAGCGTCCGACTTCAGCCAGGTCACGATCTCGCGGTCCGTGAGTTCGAGCCCCGCGTCGGGCTCTGGGCCGATGGCTCGGAGCCTGGAGCCTGTTTCCGATTCTGTGTCTCCCTCTCTCTCTGCCCCTCCCCCGTTCATGCTCTGTCTCTCTCTGTCCCAAAAATAAATAAAAAACGTTGGAAAAAAAAAAAAAATCAGTAAATTTGCACATCATACAATCCAGATTTCTGGCCTGTCTTGAAAATCTGGGCACGCTAGGTCCACGTTTCTGAAAGACTTGTGGCTGGTGCACCCATCCTGTTCCACGGGAGCTGGAAGCTTAGAAACTACAAGTCCCATGGGGCGCCTGGGTGGCGCAGTCGGTTAAGCGTCCGACTTCAGCCAGGTCACGATCTCGTGGTCCGTGAGTTCGAGCCCCGCGTCAGGCTCTGGGCTGATGGCTCGGAGCCTGGAGCCTGTTTCCGATTCTGTGTCTCCCTCTCTCTCTGCCCCTCCCCCGTTCATGCTCTGTCTCTCTCTGTCCCAAAAATAAATAAAAAACGTTGAAAAAAAAAAATTAAAAAAAAAAAAAAAAAGAAAGAAACTACAAGTCCCAGGCTCCTTTGCGTGAGGTGCAGAGGCTGGGAAAGGATGAGGCTCTTCTGCAGCCTCCATGAGCAGGTGTGTGACTGTGCAGGGCACAGACACAAGGGCTTGCCAGAAGGTTCCGAGTGTCCTCCTGGACGCAGCCCACAGTGCAGCCACAGGCTGCTGAGCTCAATGTCAGCAGTTTGCTGTAATCCCTGTACTTCGGAAGTTCAGGTTCTTGAGCCTAAGCAGTGGTATCCCTGACTCTTAATGCTGCAGCCCTTCCAGTAGTTTTGTGAGGCCTCAATCCCCTGTATTAAATTCTTTTCGGTTCCCGACACCTTTGACTGATCTGGCTTTCCCGGTGGGACCCCGAGCAGTACCCACAGATGTCAGGGTTGCCACAGTGCCCAGCAGTCGGCATTTGTGTCTAGAGCCCCAGGGTAGTATGACAGTCGTGGCACCCACCTTTTTTCTGCTGCTTGTAGCTTTCAAGCTGATGCCGTCGCTGCAGCCGGAGTGAGTTGACTATGGCCCCTGCCAGCCGCAGGGCCTGACGGGGGTATCCATGGGCACGCAGGGTGTCCACACGGGCGCAAGCGGTGGGGAAGGGCTCACCCAGCCACAGTGGGCGGCCCTGGGGGTCAAAGGTTGGCTTTTCACCGCCCATGGTGCCTGTGAGGCTGGGGCCGTAGGCGTCGCTGGCCAGGATCCTCTGCAGGTGAGTGTCGCTCCAGTGCAGCGACCCAGCCTGCAGGGCGCGGCCGAAGACGGTGTGGCGGGAACCTCTAGCCCCCACCTCCTCTTCCTCCTCCTCCTCTGGGCCTGCGGGAGAGGCGCCCAACATGGCCTGGTAAGGGGGCCTAGCACTCGGGGCTGAGGCCAGCTCCCCTGACTGGGTGCCAGCTGGGGACTAGACTCTGGGCTCAGTGATGGCTCTGTTGGAGGAGCTGTTATAGCCCTTCATGCCAATGGACAATGGAGGTGGAATAACTGTCCATTGGTCTCTCTGTCCGTCCTGCCCCTTCCCTGGACTCCATTCCTTTCTCTCTCCATCTCTACCCCCACCCCCATTCCTCACTTTCTCCTCTCTCTCTTCCTCCGTTCCTCCATCTTGACTCTACCTGTCTCTCTCTTCTCAATAGCTTTTTCCTTTTCTCTCTGTCCCCCCACCCCTGCCTCCATGGCCAGGAGAGCAGCCCAGAACTATAAGCGCCTTAAACATTTCACTTCCTGTGACTCAGGCTGCCTGCCGCCCCTGCCTGGGCACTCCCTCCCTCCTGCTGGCAGGGGCTGGGGGCCCCTCTGCTCTCCCCCAGAGCACCGTGATGGGGAGACTGGGCACCAGGCCAGCTTTTTGCAGGGGGAATGGCAGGGACCCCTCTCCTACCTCGGCTGAGGGCCATGGTGGGCTGCAGGCTGGGCTCGTCAAAAGAGTAGTTGCCCTCTTCCAGCGGGCACACGTCCAGCTTGTCCCACTTGCCAAGCAGCTGCAGCCAGCTCACTCGCTCCTCTGTTCTGCAGTGGGGGCTCAGGACGACACACACCCACAGGGCCCCTGGGGAGGGAGGGCGGGTGGTCAGTGTGGGCACGACGCAGGCTCAGCATTCATGACAATAGGAACGGGCACACACCTGTGGAGTGCCTAGTGCGTGCCGGGCACTGGTCTCTGCTGACCCCTCATCTCCAGCCTCTGAGAGGTTGCAACTGATGGTCTTTTCACCTTACCGCCCAGAGAGGTAAAAGCAGTTGCTCAAGGTCACACAGCTGGGAAGTCGGGACTGGAACCCAGACTCTTCCTCTTCTGTTTTTTTTTTTTTTTTTTTTTTCCCCTATAGCACTTATCACCATCTGTTTACAGGGGTCAGCAAACTACTGCCCGTGGATAAAATCGAACCCGCCCCCTGGTCTGAACGGCCCGCGAGCTACGATTGACTTCTATGTTTTCAAATGGTGAGGGAAAAATAAATCAGAAGATTTTGGGACCTGTGAAAATTACGTGAAATTCACATAAATAGCCGCTGTAAACAAAACTGTATTGGGACGTTGCCACGCCCATCTGGTGATATGTCAGGGGCTACTTTTCCACGACAATGGTCAAAACTGAAGCTGTGACAGAGACCAGTGGCCCACAAAGCCAAAGCCAGACAGTCGCCCTTATGGAAAAGGTGTGGTCAGAGGGGTTGGTAGTATTTGATAGGATCTTATAGTGTTCAGTGTCAGCTCCAAGAGGGCAGGTATTTAATCTTTGTTTTCTGCTGCAGCCCCAGCACCCGGTACAGTGCCTCTTACATCAGAGGGGCAAATGAGCAGAGACAGGATTCAGGGGCCAGACCCTAATGTCAGGGTGGGCAAGACCTGGCTGCCAGGGCCGCCGCGGGAGCGGGAGCCCCGGGTCCAGTGCGCCGCCTCGGAATAGGCCTTACCCAGCTCGTCCCAAAGCTGCCGGCACTTGTCGGTCATGCCAGCGCCCTGCTGCCGCCACAGGGCCAGGCGCGGGTCCTGCAGGAACTGCTCAGTCATGAGGATCAGCATGCGCGCCCCGTTGGAGTCCCGCATGCGCAGCATCTCCCGCACCTGTGCCGGGGATGGGGGTGGGGCGGGGTGGTGAGGAGGGGGCGGGGCGCCGGCACCTCCCAGTCCCCGGCCTCGCCGCGCCTGCGCAGCACCTTGCAGAACATGGAGCGCAGCTGCTGGCTGGCGCCGTAGTAGCCGCCGTTGGATAGCAGCTGCTTCACCTGCTCCTGGATCTGCTCCTCGTCCAGGTGCCAGCAGTTGGCATCCTCGATGCCTGCGCCCGCTGTGGGGTCTGGGGCACCTGCGGGGACGGAGGAAAAGTGAGGCCGGGGTTTCCAATCTTCCACCAGCTCCCATCTGTCCACCACCCTCGGTCTACCTTGATCCTAATCAAAGCCCATCCCCCCTCACCGATGCGGTCAATACCACCCACTCCCCATTCACCCACCATCCTACATGATCATTCGCTCACCCAACACCCCACCATTCCCAACGGCCCAGCCATCTCCCTAGCGTCCATCCTACGCCACCCTCTCCCAGCCCCCTGTAGCTCCAAACCCTCCCGGAGCTCACAACGCCTCCTGGTCTGTCTCCCACCCGACACCCACCCACGTCCACATACCCTTCATGCCCTCCACCTACCCACACGCAGGCCTGCTCCTGTGATCTTGGCGCACCCCCACCCGGGGGCTGAATCTCCCGGTTGGCTGATTTCCAACCATTCACTCATCTGCCCGGGGCCAGGTCAGACCCAGGATCTGCACTTAACTAGGTGTGTGACCTTGACTTCAGGCCATGGCGCTCTCCTCACCCCGACTCAAGGATCCAGGGGACCTAAGGATTCCATGGCAAATGCCTGCCTCGAGGCCACCGAGGTGGCTGCAAGCTGAGGCCGAGCCGCCCCATCAGGCCCCCGGGTGCCCTCACCGTGCACCAGGTTGATCTCGGAGCCCAGCAGGAGGATCTCATCAGCCAGGCGCTGGGCAGTGGGCAGCACCTCGGTGTGGTGGGCGCTGATGAGGTACTGCACGAACTTCTGCAGCTGGTCTCGGTTCATCTGGGACAGCGTCTCAGAGATGGGCAGCCGCAGCTCCACCTGGCGGGCGTGCCGAATTCGGTAGAGCGACAGGGCCACCACGTGGGCGCAGTAGAAGAGGTCCCGGTTGTCGCAGCCGCAGCTCACTGATGTGATCTTGCAGCGGTCAAAGCTGATGGAGACGCGGTAGAGGCGCTCGGGCTCTCCGGGGCCCCCCGGCTCCCGGATGTTTCCGCTCAGGTGGAACCCTAAGACCAAAGCCAAACCAGCCGCCCGCTGTGTCACCCGGGAGACAGGGGTGCTGTCCATGGTGCAAGGCAAGACCCGGATGCAAATCCCCGCGGAGTGACCTAGAGCAAGCCACTTAACCTCTCTGTGCCTGGCTTCCTCATCTGTCAAATGGGAATGAATAGTGACATCTTCCTCATGCCTTTGTGATGAGGATGGAACGAGCTAATGCTTGGTAAATGCTTAGAACACTCACTGTAGGTATATAGTAAGTCCTAAATAAATGCTGGCTCCTGTTCTAATTCTGAAGAATATTATAATGATGACGTTGAAGGCGGTTTTCTCGGCCCTTGGGTTACCGTGGATACAGCCTGGGCTCCGGGGGCCCTGTAACTTCCTGGGAAGATGACAGAGGCCTATGACACTTGGGGGTGAGGGGCTGATGTGGCAGGCGAGGGGCCAGGTCATCCCATCAACCCCCTGCCCCTCCCTGGCCCCTGGGGAGCCCAGATGCCAGGCTTATCCAACTGGTTGGGCAGCTCAGGCCCCAGCCGGCCCTGGCTGCGTCACGCAGAGAGACAGTGGCACAGAAACAGTGGCTTCCTCATACCGGCTGAAGATGGCCAAGCCTGGGGTGGGCTGGGCCATGTCCGGGCAAGGGGGCCTCCAGGCTGGCAGGGTTCAGGGAGGACCGTCTTGGCCAAGCCCCTGCCTCCAGTTAGGAGAAGCGGCGCTTCCGCATGAGAGGTGTAGCTTTCCAGGGCTTACCCGCTTTCTGGCTCGACCTCTACTTGTCCGCTCCTGAGCCCCGCTGCCTGAGGCCTAAGACCACCCCTCACAGCTGATCTCAAGCTTCTACTCTAGGCCCCCACCTAAGCCTCGTTGCCTTAGGTCTGAGACCGCCAGACCTCTGGTGAGAGCTCCCCCGAGTCCCTCTGCCTGAGGTCCAAGACTCCTCACCTCTGCCTCTAGATCTTTGCCTGCAACCCTCACCTGGCCCCTGTGTCCTGAGGTCTAGGATCATTCTTACCTTTGGCTCTAGACCTTGGCCCTAAAGCATCACCAGGTCCCTCTGCCTGAGGTCTGAAACGTCCCCTCCTTCTTGTTTACAATTGCTCCTTGACGCCTGCCTCAGGAGCGTCCTGGCTGAGGACCCCAGGACCACCTTTGCCTTTAGCTCAGAATCCCGTACCCACCCCCAAGTGGACTCAAAGCCTGAGGTCTAGGGCTTTTCATCACTCTGTCTCCACCTCTACCCCGATCCCCATAGTGGCCCTCCACCTGGGATCTAGAAATAGCCTCAGCCCTCAGCCCTTAGCTGGTCCTTGCTGCCTAAGTTCTGGGACCTTCCTTCCCCTGCTTTCTAGTTCACCATCCTTCCTCCCTGCCGCATCTAAGCCCACTGCCTGAGGTCCAGGCAGATCTCTGATCCTTAGCTCACAATTTCTTGCATAATCCTTCCCGGGCATGGTAGCCAGACATCTGGAACCTCCCCTCGCCCTGGCCCAGGCCTCCCTCCACTCCCTCCTCCTCCTCCTCCGCGCCTGCTCTGGACCTCCTGGCCTCCCCGGCAGGGGTGGGGGCCAGCACTCACCCACTTGCAGCACTCGGTCTACGGCCCCGCTCTGCAGCAGGTGCAGCCCGCGGGTGAAGGGCACCCGGGCATCATGCTCGCCCTCTGGGGGCTGGTAGCCCAGCGACGAGTACATACATATCTCCCGCTCGCTGCGTGGGAATGACCAGAACACAATGCGCTTCTGGACCGGCTCTGGCACCCGGGAGAACCGCTCCTCAACCTGCGGGAAGGGCCGGTGGGTTAGAAACCCCGGCTCGAACCCTGGCTTTTGCCGCTTAGGAGTATGACTTTGGGCAAGTCACTTTGCCTCTCTGTGCTTGTTTTTTCAAACGTGATGTGGGGATGTTAACAGCACTGCCCTCCTGAGTATCACGAGGATTAAATATTCATTTACATATGTAAATACGTTTACAATTACTCCTGGCCTGTACTTAGTGTTCCAGAACTTTCTGCGACCTCCCTCCTGGATTCCAGGTCCGGGGGTCCTGCTGTAACATAGACCCACCTCCAAGGCTTCGAAGGGGCAAGAGAAAGGGAGACAAAAGTGATAAGAATAGTGATCGGGTCTCCATTTTCTCAGCCTACACTGTACTAAATGCTTTATGTATGTGATTTCCCATAATTTCCATAGCAACATCTCAAGTGAGACTAGTTATCACCCCATTTTGCAGCCTGGAGACTCTGAGGCTCAGAAGTGGGGTGAATTCACTTGTTCAGTCTCACAGCTGGCAAGCTCCAGCTACCAAGACAGACTCTGTTCTCAGTTTCCAACGGCCCACAGGAAGGGAGGGGTGTCCTCGTCACCCCGTGGGCTCTGGGCAGTGAACCAAGCCGATTGAGCCTGCGTTCCAATCTGGGCTTGCTAACTCACGGGCTTTGTGACCTTGCGCACGTTTCTCAACCTCTCTGTGCTCCAGTTTCCTCAAAGTGGGAGGGAGAACGACAAATCCCAGAGGGCTGCAGAGGATTCCATGAGCGAGAGTTTTCCTAGCACCAGGCCTGACCAGGGCAGGTACGTGGGAGACCCAGAGATGGTTTAGGATTGTGAGGGGTGGCAACCTCCCAGAGCCCCCAGTCCTGGGTTTCTGGGGGAAGTGGGTGGGCCAGTGACTGGCTGAGGCCTTGGGGATGGTTTGGCAGATGACTAAGGAGGGATTTTTCCAGGCCGTGAATCAGAGCCTGCCCCATCCCCACTTGGCGGCCCAGACTCATCAGTCCCGCAGACTTCCTAACTCTGGAGATGCCAGGGAGCAAAGAACACCCCTCAAAGCCAGACAGAGGACAGAACCTATGGGGGCTGCAGAAGGCTTGGTCAGACCCAGGCCACACCTCCACTCTCCAGAGGCCCACTCTGAGGCTGGAAAAGGGGACTCTAACCTCCCCAGCCCTGGGGCATCATGGCAGAGCCCTCAGAAACTACAGAGGTAGGGTTCCAGTGCACCTGTCCAGGTACTGTGACCCAGGCCTCGCCCTGCTGCTGATCCCCTGGAAGGACTGGGATGGCTGGGGGGTGGGGGGTAGGGGCGGGGGCAGAGGGAGGGCGAGCACTGGGGAAATAGGGGGATGTGGGAGGGTACCCTCACCCTGGAGGGATTGGGCAGCCCCAAGTGGGAGGTGGTCTCAGAGGGAGGGGGGGCAGGACCCCGGGGAAGGAGCTGGAGGAGGAGGGGGGTTCCCCAGGAGACAGGTGGGTTCTGGAGGCACGGATCAGAGACAGAAAGGAGTATCTCGAGGCTGGGATGTGTAGAAATGGGGGGGGGGGAGGTTCTACTGGGGGTGTGGGGCAGCGATCTGGGGTGTCCAAGTGGGGGCGGCTTACAGGAGTTGGAAAGAGGAGTGAGGATTGAATGGGGTGCTGAGGATGAGGTGGGAAGAGAGGGACTACGGGGCAGGAGGAGAAGGAGAAGGAAGTGTCCTGAGCTGGGATCTAGGGCGCTGAGGGCATCTCTGTTCTTGTGGGCTGGAGGGCAGGGATGGCAAAAGGAATGGGGGCGGGTCACAGGGCTTGAAGAAGTGAAATGGGAGGATGAGGGGGTGTTTCGGGGCGGACTAAAGGATCCTGAAGGGGATCTCTCTCTGGGAGTGTCTAATGTGGGGGCAGGTCCGAGGCTGGGGGTTGGGCAAGGGGAGGAGAAGGCAAGTCGGAGAAGGGGCTGGGGGTGCGTCCCTTCCCCCCTCCACCCCCCACCCCCCGCCCCCGTCACCTGCTCGAAGGCCCAGCTCTCGGCTACTCGCTTGGCGCTGAGGTCCAGCAGCGCCTCGGGCCGGCCCCGGCCGCGCACGGCCCCGGCCCCGGCCCCGGCCCCGGCATCGCGCTCCTCAGGTCCCACGGGGCAGCCCCGGCTCCGCTTGGCCGCAGGGGGGTCCATCGGCCGGACCGGGGCCGGGGCGGGGCCTGTTGGGGGGTCGGTCCGATGCCCGCTTTGCTTCGCCGGATCCCGCGCCCCCTACCCGCCTTCCAGTTCGTCTTCTGCGCTCGGCCGCCCCGGGACCCCAGCCGCACCCACCCCCGCCCCGCGCCGGGCTGGCCGGGTGATGCGGCCCCTTTAAGACTCTTCACAACAATGAAGCTGCCTCAGTCGCCGCTTTATCCTCCGCCGTCGTCCCGCCCCCGCCGCCCGTCCCCATTGGCCCCCCCCTCGGCCTCCGAGGCCCTCCTCCACCATTGGCTGCACCTCCAGACCCGTCCCTAAATTCTCGCTGTTCATTCGTTGGATGTGCCGCCTGTCTTTTGGGGGAAGCCCAATCAGAGAGCTCATCGGGCTGCGCTGTCAATCATGGGGCACCTGCGGCCAATCACAGTAGGAGGACCCCCGTGGCGCAGGCCGTACGCGAAGTTTCGGGGCGGGTCCTGGGTTCATTCACAACATTCCTCTCCCGCCCCCCTCCGGCTGGACAGCGCGCCCCGGGCAGCTGGGGCTGCGCCCACACACGGCTTTGTTTACTGAGGGTCGCTTCCGGGCTCCGCAAGGGGACAATCAACAAGGCTCGGCCAGGGAGCGAGACTGAGCGGCGGGATTCCAGGGCAGCAGCTCGGCCCCTCCTCCCTCTGGGCTGTGTGATGCGAGAAACTCTCTCAGCGTCTCTGGGCGCGGAGTCAAGTTTTGATGTTTTGGGGGATGGCGGGGCGGGCGGGGGGCGGGGAGGATCACAGTCTCCTTGTAGAGCTCATGGGGGCTGCAGACCTCCTCTCTAGAAACAGAGCTCGACTCAAGCCCTAAGAGAGGAACCCCTAATCCATTCTATGCCCTGAACATTACGTTGAGTCATAGGCAGTTGCTGATTTTCGACCGGTTTTGACCAACTAAAATGGCAATTTCGTAAGATTTAACTAATACTTGTCGAATCCGATCACCTCTAATTGTTTTTCCGACCCATTTTGTCCTGGACACCGTCTCTCGCCCGGAAGCCGCCCTTGGTCTTGATCGCCGGCCCCGCCCCCACGGCCCACGCCATCCTTCCTTTCCCCTGTCCTTAGAAAACCCGACGTTTCCCCTTCGGCACGCTTTTCGCCATTATCATTACATTTCTGCATGTGTTTTAGCAGCTGTTTAGTTTCTGACTCTTTCCTCTCCACCGAGACCCCCGGGGGCGGTCGTTTGGATAATCGGTGCACTGCTACACCGCAAGCACCCGAACAAGCAGCCGGCATACAGCAGTCAACCCGTAACCTACCGACTGAGCCAACTCAAACTCTGTTCCCGTTCCGCTGAAATGTCTACAAAGCAGGAAACACCGAAGCTGGCCCTT
Organism: Neofelis nebulosa; assembly: GCF_028018385.1. Lineage (NCBI taxonomy): Eukaryota > Metazoa > Chordata > Mammalia > Carnivora > Felidae > Neofelis > Neofelis nebulosa. Next base: position 160,357,513 of record NC_080785.1, read on the forward strand.
AAGTGGCCCGATTGCTGTCCCCAGTCTCCCCACCCCATATGGAAACTGGCTTTTTCCTTCCAGGAATTTCCAGCTGCACTTTCTGGCCGATGCCCAACCCACCATTCAGTAAACTCCCTCCGACCTGTGCTGTCCAGTAGGGTCACCACTGGCCACAAGTGACCTTTGAGCCCTTGAAATGGGGCCGGGCGGAATTGAGGTGTGCTGTAAATGTAACAAGATGGATTTCAAGGACTTAGTAGGAGGGCCACCTGGGTGGCTCAGTCGGTTAAGCGTGATCTCACAGCTTGTGAGTTCGAGCCCACGTCTGGCTCTGAGCTGTCCCTGCTTCAGATTCTGTGCCTCCCCCCTCTGCTCATGCTCTATCCCCTTCTCTCCCTCTCTTAAAAATAAATGTTTAAAAAAAAAAAAAGTTGCTTTAAAAAAAAAAAAGGACTTAGGAAAAAAAGGCAAACTATTTCACTAAGAATTATTTATTTTTTAAAAAAATTTTTAACGTTTATTTATTTTTTCAACGTTTTTTTTTTTTTTTTTATTTTTATTTTTGGGACAGAGAGAGACAGAGCATGAACGGGGGAGGGGCAGAGAGAGAGAGGGAGACACAGAATCGGAAACAGGCTCCAGGCTCTGAGCCATCAGCCCAGAGCCCGACGCGGGGCTCGAACTCACGGACCGCGAGATCGTGACCTGGCTGAAGTCGGACGCTTAACCGACTGCGCCACCCAGGCGCCCCAACGTTTATTTATTTTTGATACAGGGAGAGACAGAGCATGAACGGGGGAGGGTCAGAGAGAGAGGGAGACACAGAATCTGAAACAGGCTCCAGGCTCTGAGCTGTCAGCACAGAGCCCGACGCAGGGCTCGAACTCACGGACCGTGAGATCGTGACCTGAGCCGAAGTCGGACGCTTAGCCGACTGAGCCACCCAGGCGCCCCAAGAATTATTTATACTGATGTGTTGAAATGGTAATATTTTAGGTAAGTTTGGGTTAAATAAAATACATGATTCAAATTAATTCCACTTGTTTCCTTTTATTTTTTTATATTTTATTTGGTATCAGGACATTTAAAGTTACATAGGCGACATGCATGGTTAACTTCTATTGGACAGCAGTGGTCTTGAGACACCACAACCTGCCATAATAGCAACACAGGAACAACGTGGATAATAATGTGCTCTTGCTGTTCTGGCATATTATCACTTTTTTTTTTTTAAGTTTCTTTATTTTGAGAGAGAGACAGAGAAAGCACAAGCTGGGGAGGAGCAGAGAGAGAGAATCCCAAGCAGGCTCCACACAGTCAGCATGGAGTCTGAGGCGGGGCTCGAACTCACTAACTGTGAGATCATGACCTGAGCCGAAATCAAGAGTTGGATGCTTAACCGACTGAGTCACCCCGGTGCCCCTAGCAAAGTGGGGCTCGTTGCCTCCATTTCTCAGATGAGGAAACTGAGGCTTGGAGAGGGAAGTGCTTGCCCGAAGTTACCCAGTCTGGGATGCCCTAGACTTATTGCCAGAAAAGTTGAGGCAAAGACGGACCGATGGGGAAGGATAACTGGACTGTGGGGAGACGTGGGGAGGATGAGGAGGGACTTCAGGGAAGCCCACGTTTCGGGTGCTCCCCTTGCCAACAGGACCCCAGAGCCACCCTTACCCGTGATCCTCTTCAGCAACTGGAACGTGGCTGTGTCAGCTAAGCCCAGGTCCCGGTCCCTGAGGATGCTTCAGTGGGTGTCCTGAGACGTTGAATCAGAGAAGTCACCCCAGGCTGCTCTAGTGGGTTAACCATAGGAGGAATGGAGACTAGGGTATCACAGAGTGAGGATGTTATTTTATTCTCTGACATTAGATATTAATACTGTCACCAACCCCATCAGGCACAGAAAGGCCAGGTGAACTTGCTCAGGGAAAGGATAGGGCCCCGCCTTCAAGCCCTGCGGGTGTTTCTGTCACATTGCTGGGGATCAAATGCACAGAGTTTGGGAAAACACCAACATTCTATTCCATTTCCCTGATTTTGCAGAGGAATGAGACCCAGAGGAGGTCAGAAAGTTACCCCAGGCCACGCAGTGATCCCAGGAGAATATATGAGGTCCGAAAGGCCCCTGGGAATCTCTTGGCCTGCTCTCCTCCCAGCAATGCTTTTAGGAGAGGTTGGGAGTCAGGTTCCAGACATTCACATGTCCTCCCTTCTCCATGCAGCCGGCGAACTTGGGCTTCAGAGAGATGGAAGCCACGTTTATCCCGCCAGGCCGCTGTGAGCTCATTGTCTAGGCATCCACAGCTCCTGACCCCAAACCCACATGTATTTGAGACCCGTGGGAAATAGGGTGGCCCCGGCGGCTCAGACGAAGGGGGATAAGGGCCCCCAGCTCTGTGGCCACCCCACCCCAATTTTTCCAGGGTCCCTCCCTTCTGCCAGCCCCCTGCACCAACCCATGCCCTTGTTGACTCAGGCAGGAAACCAGGCGGAGCAGTTTCACTTCCTGGTTCTGATGCAGCCCCTCTGGCCTGTCCAACTGGCAAGATTTACTTCTTACATTTCTCTTCTTCCCTTTTGGAACACAGGTTCATGGGCTGACTGTCAGGGCCCCGCCAGGAAAAACGGGCATTCAGGCGGAGGGGGATGATGGAAGCAAGACAGGAGAGGCTTGGGAAGGAATAATTGTATCTGAAAAGCCACACTTAGTGACTGCTCTGGCTCTGGGGAGAGGGCCAGGGTGGCGGGCAAGAGAGGACCGGCTGAGTGGCTAGTCTTGGGCTCCAATCTTTGGACAAAGGCAACTCTCACAGCCCTCGGGCTCCAGAATTCTCCTGAGGGAGGGGTGTTAAGATCCCCATTCAGCAGATGGGGAAACTGAAGCTCAGTGAAGTGACAGGACTTGCTCAAGGTCACACAGCCAGGAAGCGGCAGAAACTGACCCTGAACTCAAGGTGGAGGTGTTTCCCAAAGTCTGGGGCTCTTGGTTTCCGCACCAACGGGGGGACTTCGTGGGCAGGTGGAAGGAAGAGCAGAGAAGGAAAAGCCATGCCGCTGGCAGAGGCCGTTTGGGGAGGCTGCGGGGGTTGGGGGAAAGGGGAACGAGTGGGTTGACATTCCAGACCTCATACCTGTTGCGCCTGAATGCCTTTTCCTCGCCCCTGGGGTCCTCCTCACAAGGGCCGGCGTCAGAGGGACAAAGGGAGCAGGTTTACAGGGAGTCCCTGGCCCGCCGGGGCGCCGCCAGCCTCAGTGGCGCTGGCCTGGATTCGAAGTGCCTCCTGCTGGCTGAGGGAGGCACCAGAGGGCCCTTGGAGCCCACCTTCCCCCAGTCCTTGCCCCTCCAAGATTCCAGATAAAGCTTAAACGAGAATTTCCAAAAGAGGAAGAAATCAGGAGTCTCACGGACATAGAAAGACGGACACGTGTTAAAATTTTTATTGAGCTCATGTGGGAAGCAGGCAGATGTTCTACGCGGTTCAAAAGAGTCTGGAGAACAGGCACTTTTACATATCAGACTATTTCCCCAAATCCACGTGCAGATGGGGGCAAATTGTTTTTTTCCACAGGGGAGGAGGGCTGTCAAAGGAACCTCTTCCGGACCTGATGGGATTTGCACGTCTACAGATAAGAGTGGTTTTATATTGCTATCAATTGGTTACAATTTACGGAGCCGAGAGTTCAAAGACAATGCTATGAATCAGATTAACCCGGAAGGGTGTGTTGTATAGAGATGATGCACTGAATAACCAGAACTGATTCATTGAAATGCAACATTTTCCTTGCAAAAGAAAAAAAAAAAAAAAGAAAGAAACAATACATTACTTCCTTCCTTCAATGAACACCTACTGTGCACCGTCCTAGGTGTTGGGAGGCTCAGCAGTGAACAAAGGAGCAAAGTCTGGAGCGGGTGGAGGTGCGGGAGGGCCGAGAGGGGCTCCCGGAGGCGGCATCCGGGAAGCGGAGGGAACCACAGCAGGAGGCAGGACGGGAGACAAGGGGGCGGTGGCCAGCCTGAGGTTTGTTTTCTGTTCTCTCCACTAGAACGCCAGTTCTCAGCTCTACCTAGCCGTGCTCGGCACACAGTAAGTAGACAAGAAATGCCCGGCGGGCAATGTGGCTTCCTCTCAAAAGGCAGAAGCCGCTGGCTGTCTGCTTAGGGGATAAACCACCGTGCTGTGACCAGATGGCAGGGGCGCCCAGGTTGACCAAATGGGGCTCAAAGTGGGGCGTGCCCCGAGGATCAGAGTCCCAACCCCAGGCCTGCCCTCCATCCTCCTCCCCCGCCCCGGAAACCTGAGCGCTGGATCCGGGGAAACCCCAAACTAGTCTTTCCATCAAATTTGGGTCCTGTTGCCACAAGTCCCAATTTTTCTTTTTTTTTTTTTTTTGTTGAATAGTAGGCTTCAGGCCCAGCGTGGGGCTTGAACTCATAACCCTCAGATTGAGACCTGAGCGGAGATCAAGAGTTGGACGCTTGGGGCACCTGGGTGGCTCTTGGTTTCCGCCCAGGTCACGATCTCTCCATCCGGGAGCCTGCGTAGGGCTCCAGGCTGACGGGAGTGGAGCCTGCTTGGGATTCTCTCCCTCTCTCTGCCCCTCCCCCACCTGTGCTATTTCTGTTTCTCTCAAAATAAACTTAAAAAAAAAAAAAGAAAAAAGAAAAAAAAGAGCCACCCAGGTGCCCCAGCCCTGATCGTTCAAGTCGTAACTTACAATTTTTTTTGTGTGTGAAACTGCTCACAAATAAAATCTGTCAATTAAAAGAGTAGTTCAGGGAGCCTGGGTGGCTTGGTCAGTTAAGCATTCAGACTCTTGGTTTTGGCTCGGGTCATGATCTCAAGTTCCTGAGATCGAGGCCCGCATAGGGCTCTGCACGGACAGTGTGTAGCCTGCTTGGGATTCTCTCCCCCTCTCTCAAAACAAACTTAGAAAAAAAAAAAAAAGGCACACAGCTCAGCGGCATTCAGCACGTTCATGTTCAGCAGCCGCCCCTGCAAACCTTTTCTTCCTTCAGGATGTGACCCCAGCGTCCAATGGTGGACCCCGCCCCCCCCCCCCCCCCGGGTCCCCCCAAGAACCACCCATCTGCTTTCTGGTTCTCTGTGGGCTGGCCCATTCAGGACGTCTCCCATAAACGAGAGCATACAGCACGTGGCCTTTCACAGCGGCCTCCTCTCCCGGAGCGCGGACTCGAGGTTCAACGAGGCAGCGAGCTGGCGCTTTGTACCTTCGCGGCAGAATGTGTGCAAACACGCCCTTTATCCTCCGTCTGCTCAGGGACATCTGGGCCGTTTCTGTCTTCTGGTGACGGAACTGGCAGTGCTGTGAACGCTCACGTCCGAGCCGTTGGTCAGGCCCCCGTCCTCAATCCTTTTGGGCGCGTGCCCGGGAGCGGAACGGTCGGGTCGTGGGTAATTCTACGCTGAACTTACTGAGCGAGGGGCCACCAGACCGTTCTCCACAGCGGTCGTCCCCTACTGTGCAGAAAAATTTTAGTCGTTCAAAAAATTTTGACCACCACTCCACGGGATCGAGAAAAGCTGCCAGCGGTGGGTTAGGCTGGCCGGGAAAGGACAGGCCACCGGGAGATCGGTCACCCACACGTGCGGCCGACCGCACCCACAGGTGCCACCACCTCCCCTGGACAGCAGCTCAGTGTCACCCAGACCGCAGCCGAGTCCATCAGCTGTGACCTGCTCCCCACAACCCTGGGGCATGGTGGGGGTGCTGGGGGTGGGGGAAGAAGGCCGACAAGCTCTTGGCTGATTCACAGGCACCGTGTGGTCCAGCAGGACTGCAAACAATGACCGAAGGGAGGAGGGACCCAGGAGGGAGCAGGAGAGGCGGCGGACGGGCAGCGGGGATCGGGGACCCCGTTAGCGGCTGTGCAAATCCCTGCTCGGTAGCGTTCACACCACCTAGCCTGGGCATCACGGGGGTTGGGCTGGCACGGAAAGCACTGGCAGGGCGCCTGGGCCACTCACAGTGCCGCACACGTACGAGCCGTCAGGACTAAACGTCGAGGTGGCCTCGAGCGGCTGACGAGTGCATCCGGGCTTACCCGGCACGGAGACCCTACCAGGTGGCGTCAGCCTGTCACACGGGCGGGAAAGGAGCTCCCCGGGACGCCTGGCTGGCCTCTGGCAGAGGCAGTGACCTGGGCATGCCTGCAGGGGGGTGTCAGGTAAGCGAGGAAGCTGGTGGGAAGGGCCCAGGGTGTGAGGGACGAAAAGCCTCTTCTTCGGCTCCTGGGCTGAAGGTGCAGAAGCCTCTCCGTCCCTCCCCGGGCACGCACCGTTCTCCGGTGGAAGCCGCCGGGACTGGCCTGGGTCGGGGCACCGAGGCACCAGCTCCAGAAACGGCCCACTCACAGGAGGACGTGAACGGCATGCGGGAGGAACGGCGGTCAGGTTTATTGCTCTGGGTTAAACCAGTGGAGGGAAGACCTGAGGAGGGGGAGGAGGACACAAGAAACCGGCGGACATTTTCTCCGCTTCCGGGGTTCTTCGGGCCCTGGGAGTCTGACCGGGGCGTTTCAGGTCCGCGGCTCACCTACTCTTGGGCTCACCTACTCTTTCCCCAAGGAAACCCGAGGTGCGTGAACCCAAGGCTTTGGAGAGCTCGGCTCCTCCCTGCGGTGCCACCTGCGGGGTCACCGGCATGGATCTGAGCACGGAGGCTGTGCCGATGGCCTCCACTGGGCTGGTGTCCTTAGGAAGGCGTCTTGGTGGAGGAGGAAGAGGCTGCCTCCTTCTTGGCAGGGGCCTTCACCAGCGCCAGCTTCTTGGGCAGGCTGCTGCTGGCTTTCATGACCACGTCATGTTCGATCTTCTTCCGGATCCCGACCTCCAGGTCCTGAGGGGGCAACCACAGGGCGGTGAAACTGGGTCCTGAGGTAGGGGGGGTGGGGGGCTGACCCGTCACCCTCTTTCTGCCAAGAGCTCATAGGAGACTGGATGAGCAACTTCCCACGAACAGTACCTGGGGTCTGGGGTTTAAACACAAGTCCTGTTCTCATCTCTGAACCTCAGCTTCTAAACCTCTATGCATCCCCATTTTACAGATGGGGAAACACGTTCTAGCAATGTGGAGGCACCTGCCCAGGGTTCCCACGACAGGTGAGTGAAGGGGGACTGGACCCCAGCATGCCCAGAGCCTTTGGTCTCAGTTTCCAGGCACCAGTCCCCTCTTGTCACGTGTTATCTCCACTTGGCAGATGGTGGCCTGGGGCTCTGAGACAGAAATGTCAGAAAGCACAGGCACACGGGTTTGGGTCCAAAACTGGTAGTTTAATCCTATTTCCCAAACTGCCCCATCCTGCCTATGAGTTCCAATGACCATGACCACCGCGACTGTCACATACCTAGATGCAGGGAACAGAACAGCAAACAAGACAGAAAAGTCTCTGCTCTCAGGGAGCTGACACTCAGCATGTATATGCAGACAACATAAATACCCATAACCCACTAGGTGAAAGTGATGGTAAGTGCTGCTGTGGAAGAAAAAAACAAGGGATAACAAGCGAGGGGTGGGGGCTGTTACCAAGGACAGCCGCTCGGAAGTAATGCCTGCAGTCAGACTAGACTCAGAGGAAGGGAGCCGTGTGGATTTCTGGGAGAAGAATCCCACAGGAAACAGCGAGTGCAAAAGTGCTGAGGTGGGATAAGGAGTAGTTAAGGGGCCAGTGAGCAAGGGGGAGAGTGGGAGATTAGGGCAGGGAGGCGACAAGAGCAGATCTCGCAGGGCCCTGTGGGCCACAGAGAGGATCTGAGCTTTTCTCGGGGTCACGTGGGAGACACTGACGGCTGGGAGCAGAGGGGCTCGGCCAGACTTGGGTGCTCACTGGCGCCCTCTGGCTGCTGTGGTGGGGGGTAGGAGATCAGGGAGGGTGCACCTGCACTGGTCCGGGTGGTAGTTGATGGGGTGGGAACAGGAAGGGGGTCAGGGAGGTGGGAAATGGGTGGATTCTAAACTAATACTGAGAGCAAAAAGGACGGGATCAGACCCAAATGTGGCAGAAGGGGGGAAACGATGATCCCAAGTATCTGGAAGGACAGAATCTTCCTGAATCAAAACGGTGGCAGGGTCATGTCGGGGAGGGAGAGGGAAGCATCAGGAGTTCGGTTTTGGATGTGCTGAGACTGAGACGCCCATGTGACAGTCCGCCTCCCGCTGCCACATGGAGGTAAGCAGGCCCTGGGGTCTCAGAAAACCTATGCTCTGAGCAAACGAAACGACTTGCTCAAGATCATGCCGCTTTACAAGTGCCCTATGGCATTAAATCCTTACGACTCTAGAAGAAAGGTGCAATCACTATGACCATGTGACAGGTAAGAGACTTCGGGTGAAGAAATAGCCGTTGACGGCTGCGATCGCACCCGCGCGGCCTTCCTTCGAAACTGGGGTTTCTACTTCCCGTGCCACCTCCCCTCCCAAGTTCCACTAACAGCGAGAGCAACTGGCGGGGGTTTAACACTTCCTGCACGTCGGGCCTTGCTTCTACGGGGTCCGGTGAACGATGTGGGAGGTTCCGGCACCCACGGCACAGGAGGGCGGAACTGAGGCTCAGAGAGCGGAGTTCTCCAGGCTCCCCCCTCCGCCCTTCGCCAGCCTCCAGGCTCCCCCACCGGCTCCAGTCTCCATCCTCCGCCCATCACCGCCTTCAGGCTCCTCGCACGCCCCCACTCACCTTCTTGAGCTTTCGCTGCTGCACGATGTGTGCCTTCTTGGGGGCGATGACACGACCTGGGAAGAGACGCACTCGTGTGAGGCCGGGGAGCCCCGGGTCCCCCTCGCCCCCCATAGCCCTCAACAGCTCCTCACCGCCCTTCCTCGGGCCTCGGTTCCGCTCGGAGGCCGCCGCCGCCGCCTTGCTCTTCCCCGGCTTCCGCGCCTGGAACTTGCGCTGTCCCTGCGCCATGATGCGGCACGCACCGGAAAAGGCGGGGCTGGGAGAAAATACAGCCGGAAGACGCAGAGCACGATGGGATACAGTGGGGCCGGCGGGGCGCGCGCAAAGACTCACGGGACACAACGGGGCAAGGCATTAAAGAGACAGCCGCCAACAGACGTAAATGATACGGAGGGCTTTGCAAAACCTTCCAAAGAAAGGTTAGGCTGATCAGCTAACGCTTCCTGAGCGCTCATTTGTTTTGTAGAACTCAGTTTTATGCTCTTTGTACATAAAAGCTGGTCTAGGATTCTTCACCAACTGAGCCACCCAGGCACCCCTAAACATAAAATTTTAGTATCATGAACGTAAAATCGTCAAACCACAGCCTGCAGAGCAGGTGCCTGAGACCGCAAGTAAGATTTTCTTGGAATGAGGGCCAGTGTCAGGGGTGAGGTACGGTCAAGTTGTGCAAGAAGCCGTTACTTGATTACTGAGCTTTTTGGTGTGCCGTTTAAAATTCTGCACCCCAGGTACCATCCTAGTTCTGGCCCTGAAGCAACCTGAGAACATTTTATACATGAGAACACCAAGGCACGAGGAGGTGAAGTGACTCGACCAAGGTCACACAGCAGAGAAAGTGGCTGAGCTGGGTTTTGAACTTGGGCAGGCTGGCTCCAGTTACAGGGCTCTGAAAGCCATGCAAAGGCCCTGTGTGCTCTCCCTGCTCTAGGAAGAAGTGTAGCCGCGGGGAAGAAAGTCAGTTTTGGGGCAAGCCATTCAATGAATAAGTTTATTACAAAACCTAAGGGAATGGGGGCAGGATGTGGAGAGTCAGCTTGGTTACTCCTGGGGTCCAGCTGGGGTCCCCACCCTCAGGAGACGGTGGTGCTTAGGGCTGCCCGGAGCTCCTCAGGAGCAAAGACCCCCAGTTCTGTGATGATGCCGCCGGTGATGAGGTTGTGGGGGGTGACATCGAAGGCAGGATTCCAAACCTCAATCCCTGCAGGAGAGAAGGAGGAGGCAAGAAAGCAGTATTTGGCTCTGTGACAGCTCTCAAGCTGTTGTGTCCTGTCTCCTCCATTGGGGTTCTGGGACTTCGAGAATCCTTGAGAATCTGGGGATAGTCACTCTGCAAGTGCATGAGGGGGCGGGTTTTAGCACTCAGTAACAACCTTGTTGGCATCGTCTCAGAAGGTTTAGAAGTCTTACATACATCTATCCTGCTCCAAGGATCGCATTAAGAACCTCACAGAGCCCACCCGAGAGCCTTTGCACGGGCAGTCCCTTCTGCCTTCAACATACGACTCACTCGCTGTTTCGTTTCCTTCAGGTCTTTGCTCAGATGTCACCTTCTCAGCGACGCCTTCTCTAATCATTCTGTCTAAATCTCCCTGCGCCGACACTTCCCGTGCCTTTCCTTGCCTTTTCTCCTGAGCCCTTGCCCGCCTCTAACACACACTGTGATTTTGTTATTTATCTTGGATTGTCAGCTCCACAAGCGCAGGGATTTTATGACTTTTTCATTCCTGTATCCCTTGCGTTTAGCACAGCACCTAGCATCGGTCAGGTACTCTAAAACATTTGCTGGGTGAATAACCACCACTTACACCAGAGGCTGCAAACTGGGGGCCTGTAACAGTTTTCTCTGGCTCACAGTTCTTTGTTTTTTTTAATGTTTGTTTTTTGAGAGAGAGAGCGTGTGTGCACATGGGGGAGGGGCAGAGACAGACGGGGACAGAGGATCTGAAGTGGGTTCTGAGCTGGCAGCAGAGAGCCCGATGCGGGGTTCGAATTCACAAACTGTGAGATCATGACCTGAGCTCAAGTCTGACGCTTAACCGACTGAGCCACCCAGATGCCCCATGTAATTGTTACTATCCAATGAGCACTAAGTAAGGGTCAGGCGCGGTTCCTCGTGTCACCTGGGCTGATTCGCTGACCACCCAGGGGTTTGTGAGGCGGGTCATAGTAAGAGTGCATCTCACAGACGGTGAACGCTGGGGCTCTTGGGGATGGGAGAACTCAGGCAGCCTGCTCCAGGTGGGGTGGGGAAGCTGAGAGCATCATCAGTGTCTCTTCACAGGCACTGGGCTAGGCAGTATTCTTATTTCTTCTTTAAGGGAGGAAAACGAAATGGAGAAGAGCAGGACAGCTTGCCTGAAGTCTCCTAACTCATTAGTTGTACATTCCGACCTTGAATCTGACCTTCAAGACGCTTCTGTTCCAAGAAATGGGTCGAAGGAGCCGCTTATGCCCCAGAAGGCCCGTGATGCCCTATATCCACCTGCCCCCAGGAAGGGGCCAGGGTGCCTAAAGGGACGTGCCCAGGTGCCGTGGTGTCCACCTCTAAGGGGCCAGCTTACCGGGTGCTGCAATCCTGACCCCGTTGACATCGGTCAGCTCCCGCCCTGGGCGCTCCTCGATGACGATGTCCCTGCCTGTCTCCAGATGGAGGTCGCACGAGGAGGTGGGGGCAGCCACGTAGAAGGGGATGCCGTGGTGCTTGGCAGCGATGGCCAGCTGGTAGGTGCCCACCTTGTTGGCCGTGTCACCGTTGGCAACCACGCGGTCGGCTCCTACGATGACGGCTGGGGAGCAAGATGCTGGGGTCCTAACCTGGCCCCGGACGCCTGGAAGCCCCGCCCACCGGCATCGCGCCCGCTGACCTGACACCCCTCGGTGGGCCATGGCGGCTGCTGCCATGCTGTCGGCGACGAGCGTGGCGGGGATCCGCTCGTAGACCAGCTCGAAGGCGGTCAGCCGGGCTCCCTGGTTGTAGGGCCGGGTCTCCGTGCAGAAGGCGTGGTCCAGACGGCCCAGGGTGTGCAGCGAGCGGATCACACCTGTAGGGCTCGGCCCACCAGAAGGTCAGGATGGAACAGACAGCGACACGTGGGCAGAGCGGCTCGCTGTTTAGAAGCACCGCTCACCAAAGCCTCGCCAGGCACAGTCTCATCCCCGGGCCCCTGCAGTGATGGTTTCCTGTGCCCGGTACGTGTGGGCTTAGAGAACACCTTCTCCGGGAGGCCCTCCCTGATTCCTCGATCTCGCACAGCCACCCCCCCACCCCTCCGACCCCTTCTCTGCTCTTTTGTACTCATCACCCTCGAACGCAGCCTGCGTATTTACCGACTTGCTTGTGTTACTTCTTCCTACTTTCCTGTTCCTTGGGGCAGAGGTTTTGTCTACTGTTTTCACTGCTGGGTCCCCAGTGCCTAGAACTGTGCCTGGTACACAGCAGGTGCTTAGTAAGCGTTGAGTGAATAGAGGATGGTGGGGTACTCGGGTTCTTAACTGATGTTTATTGAGTGAATAAACGAGTATCTTGCCATCAAGGCCTCAGTCCCCAAGCACAAGGGCAGGACCCAGGCAGGTAGGCAAATCTCCAAGAATTTAGGGTCAAGTGGCATCTACTATTTTGACCCCCAAGACCTGTTCCCCACTGTCCTGGTCACAGCTATCCCAATCTTTCTTTTGGGGGGCCACTCCCTTCTCAGTCCTGTTGGAGTTCACATCGTGCCCATTCTGAGCACAAGGCTCAGTCTGGGCCCGTTGACCGATTGATCCTGGATGGGCAAGTGGCCCTATCAGAGCCCCTGAGATATAAGGAGACTTTTCCAGCACTGTCAACACAGAGACCCTTGGCTCTCTTCCTCATGATCTGAATCCTAGCAGCCTCCCTGCTGACCCGTGGAGCATGAGAATGATGCCATCACGGAGGGCAGGATCTAGGGGACAGGGATAGATGGATCCTGATGCCACTATCTAACACCTGGATCCAGCCACACCTGAAGCCAACCACCTAAGCCCTTCTGTACAAGAATAACTTCACCGGGGCACCTGGCTGGCTCAGTCGGGTAAGCATCCGAGTTTGGCTCAGGTCATGATCTCATGGCCCCACATCGGGCTCTCTGCTGTCAGCATGGAGCCTGCTTCAGATCCTCTGGCCTTCTCTCTCTGCCCCTCCCCCACTCGCTTACTCTCTCTCAAAAATAAATAAATGTTTAAAAGTACTTAAACTTATTAAAAAACAAAAAAGGAACAACTTCACATCTTTTTGGTGGGTAAAGTGACTAGGGTTTCTTTCTCTAGCATCCAAAAGGGGCCCTTCCCCCTTCCCATGATGCCCACTCACCCAGGGCTGTGCCATAGCCAGCAGTGGCCAGGGCACCAGTGTTGCAGTGGGTCAACACGGTCACCTTGCCGCCCCCAGGAGCCACCTGCTCCAGGAGGTGGCGGGCTCCAAGGTCCCCGATGCTCCGATTGTCTTTGAGGTCTTTCTCCAACATGTCCTCGGCACAGCAGATCACTCTGGGGCCGACAAGGGGCTCTCAGCACCAGCCACCAGGCCTTGGGGCCCAGGCTAGCCCCTCCTCCCTGCCCAACACCGCTCAGTAGGAGCCCTCCTGCTCACAGCCTCTCCAGGCTGTGGGACCTGCACTCTTCTGGACCGTCACCTGTCACACCACTTGCTCACTTAACGTATGTTTACCGAGTACTCATGGGCGCTGGAGAGCACAGCACAAAAAATCTCTGCCCCTGTGGAGCTTCCGCTAGGGTGGGGGAGGCAGGTGGTAAGCAATTAATGAAGGAGAAGGCAGCAGAGTCAGGGGACAGAGATGGGGGGATGAGCTGTGTTATGTGAGGTGTGGGGAAGACAGAAACCTGAAACCTGACAGAGAGTAAGCTCTGTGGATACCTGGCCTGCAAGAGATGGCGTGTGCAAAGGCCCTGAGACGGGAGTAAGCTGGGTAAGGTCAAGAAACATGCCAAGTGACCACGTAGCTGCAACAGAGAAGAGTAGAAAAACAAAAGGGCAGGGAAGGGATCAAGGCAGGAAGCAAAATTCCTCAAAAAGAAAAACTAGGAGAATGCAGTGGCTGCAAAAGGGACCTCCGAGGCAGATGGGGCTGGGCATGTTCTGGGGAGGCAGACTCAAGAGACTTGAACTTGAGTGCAAGGACCTTGGGACCCAGCTGTCCGGTAAGGGCTCTTAGTCCCGCTTGCGTGGCCTTGGACTGACATGCCGTGCCTCAGTTTTCCTGTATGTAAAACGGGTCGCTGTGCGAAAAGATGAGTCAACAGCTTCCACGCGGAGCAGTGTTTGGCCCAAGGCCTCCCTACCTCTCCCGGACCGCCTCTTCCGTGGCGCCCTCGCGCTCGGCCTCCAAGGCTGCGGCGTCGGCCAGCTGGCTGGCCGCGCGGGCCAGGTTGACCGCGGTGGGCCGAGCGGTGACCAGGAAGCTCAGCGCGTCGCGCACGAAAGCCACCAGTGCGGCGAGGCCGGGTCCCCCCGCACCCGCCTGCAGCTCCACGGCGAGGCTGAGACAGCCCACGAGCGCGATGGCCGGAGCGCCGCGCACCTGGAGGGGAGGGATCGGGGCGTCAGAAGGGGCCGCCCCCCTCCCATCCCTGCCCCGTCGCTGCGCCGCGCGGTCCCACCTTCATGGCGCGGATAGCCTCCCAGGCCTGGCGCACCGAGCCCACTGCCTCGTAGCGGCTGTGCTGGGGCAGCAGCAGCTGGTCGAGGATCTCCAGCGAGCCCCGGGAGTAGCGGATCGCCTCCAAGGCCATGGTACCGCCGCCTCGCTCACCCCGCTCTGGAAGGACGGGGCGGCGGAGGGGGGGGGGGGATAGGACGCAAGGAGTGGGCGGGACCCGCCCCCGCCCCCGCCCCGCCCTTTCGGACGGAGGCGCGTGCGCACAGCAACCCCGCAGGACCGGCAGTCCAGGAGGCCGAACCCGCCCTACCCCCAGGGCTGAGTTTGGGCAGTTAGCCGCCTTCTGGAAACCTGAGCGCACCGTTTCTGGGGCCGTGTTGTCTCCCGTTCGGCTGACTGGAGTTAAGGGCTCGCAGCAAGGTCCCCCAAATCCCAGGTGGGCACCCTTAGGTGCCTGATTTCTTCAGCCACAGAGAATGCTGAAGGTGGTCTCCAATAAAGGCCCGCATTGGGTATTTCAGAGACTAAGGGGCTCTTACTGTTGCCCTGAAACCTTCCCTTCCCTGCAGGGAGCAAAGGCTGGTGGGCTGGGGACAGCCCCTGGGGCCACCATGCCCCATCAGGCGAAATATGAATCTGGCCAGAACCTCAGCACCAAGCGCACTGTGTGGCTGGGTCACGGCCGTATCCCCTGGGGCTACAACCCCCCCCCCCCCCCCACGTTTGTTAAATGCTCTTCCTTTTCCCGGTTTAAGTAAAGGGAGGTGGCCGGTTAGGTTTCTGGGTGGATGCCCTGCTGTTTCTGAGCTATTTCCTGTTCAGTTTACCAGTTCCCTCCAAAAGATGCACCATGGCAGGGAAGGGGGTAGGGGAGAGGGCCTTTTTGTGACCTTTCCAAGGCATCCCTAGAGGCTGGGGAGAACAAAAACCCCACACTTGCATGCTCCAGGTTTGACTGCTTCAGACACGTCCTATGTTCCCAGTCCTAGCTGTGCGGTTCCTGCTGCCCGGTCCCCCCTCCACCTTTCGCACTCAGACTGTACTGCGTCCTCTGGGAAGTCCGCTCTGATTGCAGGCCAACCTGGGCTACCACACTGAAACCCTCATGCTGGGCGGGGATCGTGGCTGTGGCCGTAGCATCACGCTGGCTGGTGAGGGTCCTGCGAAGCTTAGCTGGGTGGTGGGGTGCGGGGGGAGTCAGCCCCTGGGCCCATCTAGCAACCCGAGGCAGGGACAAAGAAGCAGGGCTTTAATGTTGGGATGTCGTCCCACAAGGCACAAACAGCCTCTCCAGGACCAAATAAATAGCTCCACTGCTGCAGGAAGGCGAGGTCTCGGGAGGGACAGCGTCTGAGCGCTCGGAGGGCTGGGGGGCAAGCAAGGCTGCAGTCCGGGAGGGGCCTCCTGGCTGGGTCGCAGCCCCTGGAGCAGGTCCAGTGCCCAGAACTGCTCACTCACTCTCTGAGTCGGAGTAATCGGCCACCAGGGAGGAGCTGAGGGTGCCCGGGTGTGGTGTGTCCCGGGAGGCGGCTGCCTCCTGAGAGGGGCCTGGTGGGGACCGGGGTCTGTCCGGACGTTTCCCCGCCTGCCCCGGAGGCCCCCTGCTCCTGGGGGTCTCGGCTGTCTCCGGAGAGCAGTCTGGGGGGGATGCGGGCCTGTCCTGGGTGTTCCCCTCTGGCACCCATGGCTCCCCAGGCTTGGGGGTCTCCGCGGCGAGCCGGAGGCTCTCCAAGGCCTCTCGGGACCGCCGCCGCACGATGCCCAGGTCCTCTACGGTGATGGGGGAGCCGACCGGTGCGCATCTGCGGTTCTGGGCCAGCTTCTTCAGGACGCTGCCGGCTTTGCTGCTGCCGGCGCGGGGTCCCGGGGTGGAGGAGAACCAGGAGCGGCTGATGATCTCCGTCCGCTTGAGTTTCTGCTTGTCCTCGTAGGCTGGGGATGGGGAGGCAAGAGAGGGAAGGAGGTCCACAGCCGCCCTCTGCCTTGGCCTGCCGTGGCCCGCTCATGGACGGGGACCTCCGTATCTGCCCACCCGGTCCCCCTTGCCCACTGGCCCCCCAACGCACAGTCCAGGGTGTGGAACTTGAGCAGGGCGGCCAGCTTGCGGTCGTCCTCCGTCTCGGGCACCAGCGGGATGGTCAGGCTCGCCTTAGCCTGCAACGCCTGGTCCCTCTCCTCCTCCTCCTGCATGGCTTTTTTCTTCTCCTGTGTGGTGGGAGACAGGGTGGGGGAAAGGTATGGTGGCTGTCGAAGACCCGCCTCTCCCCTGCCCGCTGACCCGGGGTGCGTGACGCCACTCGGTTTCCTCCTCTTCGAGCTCATCCGAGGCAAGGGCCTCACGCGGTGCCTGGGACGTGGAAGCCACCCAGCAAGTGGGCGACGCGAGCAGACATCGAGGGAGGACCGTGCCCCCGGGGGTGCGAGTCGGGGTCTGTACGTGCGCCCTCAGCGACTCTGCACTCAGGCACTTGTACACTGAAACACGCACGGCCACGCTTCGTCGTAAGCGACTCTCCCCTTGCAGACATTTTTTACCACAGGGTACGGCAGAGATATTTTGGCAATCGTGCGGGCGTGGGTTGATGATCTCGGGGCTCCGTTCTGGGATGGCTGCGTGGACCCGTGAAATACGTGTTAGGAGCTGAGTAGTAGGTCAGGGCCCTGCTGGGCCTCGGCTGTCCCCCTTGGTGGGGCTGGGCCTCACCTGTGCTCTAGCTCGAAGCTTTCTTTCCCTCAGAGAGTCTGCGGAAGGCAGAGTGGGGGCTCCCCGGAAGGGGCTACCTGCTTAATAACAGCTGCCGGGCCAGGGGCTTCCCGTGGGTGCCCCGAGGTAGGGACGTGGTCCGATGGGGACACTGAGGCTCAGAGGGCTAAATGGCCCAGCTGGAGCTGGCATGTGGTGGGGCCAGGGCCGCATCTGCATTCTCCCCCCTCCGACGTCGGTGGCCCCTGCCCCCTCGTGGTCCCGACGCCATGCGGGAGCCCCACTCACCCGGAACCTTTTCCGCAGCATGCTGTTGAGAGCAAAGTCATCCTTCCAGGCGCTCTGGGCCTCCTGGATGTGGCTCAGGGTGGGGAGGGCCTTCTTGAGCGTGCTCCGGTCGGCCTCGCCGTGCTCCAGGCGGAACATGGCGTCCGTCTCCAGCTTCTGCTTCTTCTCATGCTCTGCCACAGCGGGAATGCGGCAGGGCCTTCGGGCTCGGGCTCGGGCTCGGGGCTGGCCTCCGGGCCCACCCCTCCCCCGTGCTCACCTGTCGTCAGCACCTGCTCGTTGTCCTCCATGTCCCAGCGCTCCTCCTTGCGCTGGGCGCCACTCACAATCACGTAGTCGCAGTTGGCGGGGTCCGTCTGCATCTCAATGTAGTTGACACACAGGTGGCATTTCATCCGGAACCTGGGTGGGCACAGGGCGCACGTCAGGACACCGCGGCGGCCCCAGGCCACCCGTCACCCCTCGCCTGCTTCCTTCCACTGGTGAGCATCATTCGGGAAGCGTTCACTGAGCACCTGCTACCCACCAAGCTCTGTGTCTGGGGTCATGGCTGTGGGTGAGACACACACCGTCCCATCGCCCCAGAGCTGACCTTCTGTCTGGAGTTTGCTCCTTCGTGCATTCAACAAACCCTCCCGAGCGAGGCTGCCCTGCGGCAGGCTTGGCAGCGGCTGCTGAGGACACAGCGGTGAAGGACGCCAACCTGCTCTTAGAGGGGCTGACATCCCAGCAGGGGCCACGCTCGCAGCAAATGCACAAGCAACCAGTGTTGGGGGGTGAGTGCTGCTCTGGAAGAGGCCTGAGAGGTGGTGTTGGAGCAGAAACCCAAAGAAGGAGAGGGAGCCTTGCAGATGTCTGGGGAAGAGAATTCCAGGCTGAGAGCATCGAGGTGGGGGGCCTTCAATGGGGGGTGTGTGTGTGAGGGAACTCAGGGGGAGAGTGGAAGGAGGTGAGGACACAGACGGGACAGGGCAGAATGTGCAAGGCCTTGTGGGCAGTGGGGAGGACTCAGGCTTTTTTTAGTCTGAGGAAGGTGGGAGCCATGGAGGGTCCTAGCCAGAGGGATGTGCCTGGACTGACAGACCAGGGCAGTTTCCAGGAAAGGACCGTTGCAAATGGCCATCAGGGAATGGCTGCCCTCCTACTGCGACTCCTTTGTGGCCCCCTCACCCTGTAGCTAACCAATGTGTCCCTCTGGGACACCCGCCAGGCTGCCCCTACCTGTAGATGGGCGTTGTGTAATAATTGCCAACCTTCTTCTTTTCTGCATTGTAACGAACACCTGGGAGGACAGGGAAAGAACGGAGGCTCAGGTTTAGGCCACCCCCAGCGTCTCTGACAGGGGGCAGACAGGGGTGCTATTCCGTGTACCCGCAGGGGAGACACCTCTGGAGAGCCCTGAAGTTCAAGGTGGGAAAGAGCTGTGTCCAGGCCACACAACAGGTGCTCAAGCCACAGAGGAGTGTGGGTGGCGGCAGGAGGGTCCGGGTTCAAATACCGACTTCAGCACATACCAGCTACGTGGCCGTAGGTCGGCTGCTCAGTTTCCCCACCTATTCAACAGGGACGACTATCCTGTTCACCACACGGCGCTGCGGTGACAACTACAGGGGCCGACGATACACACACATCACTTAGCATGGGGGCTGGCCTTGGCAGGTGTTCAAGGAGGGTTGGCTTTCACTAATAACATCTGCATTTTCGGGTTTTCCACTGATTAGATGGTTCGTATTCTTGACCGGTTTAGTCTCGCTTATGGGGTGGAAAAAAAGCTTTAAACCACAAAAACAGAGCTTGGGCTGGCGGGTGGCATGGTCTGAGTTTCCCTTTCCTGGTGGCTGCTTCGGTTCACAGCCCTGAGGGTGACCCACCTTGGGTGTTAGGCCGCGTCCTGCTTTCTGTCCCCTGAGCACCCGGGGGCCTTTGGGGCAGGTGCCCCTGGCTGGGTCTGATCAGGGGGACCTACTGGGTGGGGAGGATTCACTCATCCTCCGTAGCAGTGGGGCGGCCCAGCCCCTCCTTCCTGCTCTTCTGTGGCCCCTGTGACAGTGGCCAGCCCCTACTGCCAAGGGCCACCGTTCCCGTTTACAGAATGAGCTGCTGCACCGGGCCAGGCGCTGCGTGAAGAGCTGAGGGTCCCTGTATCCGAGGAGGACGTGGAAGCCAGGTGGGTCATGTCACCTGCCTGAGATCTCAGAGCTGCCCAGTGGGGCCGTGGCCCCACATCTGTCTGTCTGCCCATCTGTGGCATGGACAGGGGTCCAATATTAAAGGTCACAGCACAGGCAGCAGCGGTTTAAGTCCTGAGCCCTCGTGGGTACTCTGTGCCGTGAGTTATGCACTTGGCCTGCCACACAGCTCTCCTACCACGTGAGTCTTATGGGTAGGTAAACTGAGGCACACAGAGACTAAGTCACTTGCTGAGGTCCGGCTAGCTAGGAAGTGGCAAGGCCGGGCCTCCTAACTGCTCTGCGACAAGGTGTCCACAACCCACCAGTCACTCGGGTGCCCGTTTCCTCTCCGAAGCCTGATCGGGGGCCCCTGGTGGAGACGGTCTCTCCTGGGCCCAGCGGCCAAGGGGCTGGCCATCTGCGGGGCTGAGTGGTCGGGGTCGGGGCGAGGAACGGAAGGGTGGGCGGGGCTCACCCATGCCGATGTGGTTCTTGCAGCCGTCGCACCAGATGTTATAGGGCATCTCAAACCTACACGAAGAGAAAAGAGCTCGTTGGCGCCCGGTGTGCTCGGGCTCTCCCTGGGTCCACGCACCCGCGCCAGCCGAGGCCACGGCGGGTGGGGGGAGCCGAGGGGAGGAGCAGCGGCCCAGCCAGAGTTTAGGAAACTTGCTGCACTGTCACTGGATTTCTTCTCCGTGCTTCCATTTGCGACGCGTGACCTGGCCGTTCGTGTACGGGAGCGACAAGGCTTCCAGTTTGAGACACCGTTATGGAAGGAATAATGGGGTGACGGAAAGACACCGTACAGGTGAGCTGAGGGCTCAGCAAACAGAGCGGCTGGAGCATGGAGGTGCGGGGGTGTTTTGTGTTTTGCAGTGACCTTCAGCTCTCGGCTTCCTGAGGCCACTGCTGGGCCTCCGATCTTGATTCTTTTTCCAAAGACATTCTGACCTCTCTTGATTTTGTCAGTGGATCTGCTCAGGCCCACGATGGACCATAGAGACTGAGGTCAGAGTCCACGAAGCAGAGAAGGGCTCGTCCTTCTGAGGCAGCATAGGCTGGCTTCTGCTACTTTTCCTGGGTGGCCCGCGGGGGCACGGGCCAGAAATAAAAGGAGAGCCCTGCGGGAAGGGCCACTGTCCTGGCTCAGCGGCAGTGTGCCCGTGATTCTTTCTCCTCCCCATATCCGCGCCCTTGGCAATGTGCCTCTGCAGCACGTCCTGTCGAGAGGTGGAATGAACTAACTGCCCCTCCCCCTGCAACACGACTGGGCCATCAGTGAGACAGAAGTGACAGTGTGCCAGCTCTGGGCTGTGGCCTCAAGAGTCCTTGCCTGCCTCCGCCCAGTCTCTTCTGGAAGCTGGGTGCTCCCATGTGAACACGGCCAGGTTAGCCAACTGGGGGATGAGAGACGTGTGGAGCAGAGCCCGGTCGTGCTGGCCCAGGCCGTGCCGGACCAGGCAGTCCCCCAGGCAGGTGACCCCCGACGCATGAGAGAGCCCAGCCCAGGTCAGCCAGGCCCAGGTAAGGCCAGCAGAGACATCCAGCTGAGCTGCAGAATTGGGAGCAACACATAATACATGTTCATCATTTTGTTACCCGGCAACAGCTGACTGATACAGAGACTTTCTGCTTTATGGCATTAAGGCCCTGCAAACGGGGCAAAATCAGGGGCGCTGAATTCTCCCAGAGACCGATGCCAGGTGGCACAATTGCAGGGATCCTCAGGTGATGCCAGGGTCTTACCTGATAATGAGGATGCCTTGGGACAGCTTCCGAGCCCGCTCCCGTAGCGGGTGGCTGTTGTGGTATCGGTTGAGAGAGCCATGCTGCACGGAAAGGACACAGGAGCAGGTTAGCACAGCAAGGCTGTCTCTCGCAGGCTGAGAGAGGCCTCTTTCTCAGGTCCTTTGGGTGGTGTTAACAGCCGACTGTGAGGCACTGAGGCCTTGGTGGGGCAAGTGGGGTTGGAATCAGGAATATGTGAGTCTGAATCTCTGTTCTTCCGTTTAGGAGCTGAAAGAGCTGCATGACCCCGGGGAGTGACCTCACTTTTTGCTTTCCAGCCTCTGTTTCCTCTATCTGTCGACTGGGGACAATGACTGTCATCACCTCTGGTGCTGTGGGGCAGACCAGGTGAGATGTCAGTACTGGTTAGTGTTTACTGGGTACTACGTGTGTATCTTCTCTTTTTTTGTAAAGGTGACTTTACGATTTTTTAATTTTTTCTAATTACCTTTTTTAGTGTTTATTTTTGAAAGGGGGGTGGGGAGGGGCAGAGAGAGATGGAGACACAGAATCCGAAGCAGCTCCAGGCTCTGAGCTGTCAGCACAGAGCTCGACGTGGGGCTCGAACCCACAAACCATGAGATATCATGACCTGAGCCGAAGTCGGTCGCTTAACCGACTGAGCCGCCCAGGCGCCCCCCTTATTTTATTTTTAAGTAATCTCTATACCCACCCTGGGGCTCGAACTTACAACCCCGAGATCAAGAGCTGCACCTCTACCGACTGAGCCAGACAGGTGCCCTGTGTCATCTTGTTTCAACCCCTCAAGGATCCTGTGACATAGGGCCGTTTTTTATTTTCCCCTTTTGACATATGGGGAAACTGTGCCACAGAAAGGCCAGTCACGTGCCCAGGACCACGAAGCTGGGATGCGCCGATTCACTCACCGGGCCCTTACTGAGCACCTACAGCGTGGGACCACAGTTGTGAACGGGACAGATGAACGTCTCTGCCCTCAGGTGGACATTCTAGAGGGGGACACAGAACAACATCCCTATGAAGGGATAGCGCATCCCAGAGTTATAACGGCTACGATGAGAAATAAAGCCCTAGGTGACGCCACAGAGAACGAGACGGGGGTCAGGGAAGCCCCCTGTGGGGAGAGACCCGAAGGATGGGAAGGCGCCTGTGGTCAAGAGAAGAAGAGATTCCAGGCGGAGGGAACAGCACAGGGAACAAAGAGGAAGGCAGAGGAGCCAGAGCTGAGAGTGCAAAGGGGGTCTGACGCAGCCCATGTGCTGGACTTCACTCTGACCTTCGCAGGAAATGGGCCACGCTGGGCCCAGGGTAAAAGGTCACTGACTACACAGCCCCATTTTCCACGGGGAATAAAGACCGTCCTGTGGGGCGCCTGGGTGGCTCGGTCGGTTAAGCGTCTGGCTTCGGCTCAGGTCACGATCTCACGGTTCGTGGGTTCGAGGCCCATGTTGGGCTCACTGCTGTCAGGCTGTCAGTGCAGAGCCTGGAGCCCGCTTCAGATTCTGTGTTTCACCACCCCCCCCCCCAGCCCCTCCCCTACTCTCACTCTGTCTCTCAAAAATGAATAAATGCTAAAAAAAAAAAAAAAAAAAAAAAAAAAAAAAGACTGTCCCGAGACTCCTGTGACAAGTGCAAACCAGCGAGGCAGTGACACTTCAGAGGCCACCCACGCTCCTGCAGCCGTGGCCCTGACGTCAGGGGGGGATGCCGTGCTACGTGGCCCCTGCTCTGTGAAGTCTCTTTGCTATCGTGGACACAGGGAAGGGAACCCGGCCTTACCTTTTCGGGATTGAAATCCGGAGGGTAATACTTGTTTGTACCTTTCCTTTCACCCTGGAAAGCAGAAGAGAGATGTGACTCAGAGAGGGCCCTCCAGGAGGCCTGCAGGGGCAGGGCCCGGATGGGGGGCCATCGGGGGGGAGGTTGAGGGACGTCCCAGAGAAGCCCTGGGCTCTGGGTCGGACCGGGGACCGTGACTTGGGGACTGGCGAGCCGCTGTCGTCACAGTGGAAAATTACAAGAGAATCCGACTCTGCTAAAGCAAGGGCTTCCCGTGTTTTGGGGACCATGACTGACAGCAGGACACGTTAACACAGCCGCTGCATAAACACGCATGTCATACAGCCAGAGCACAGCACGGGCTTCGGGAAAGAACGCCTATCCAGCTGCCAGGGTCTCACTTTCTAAATGCTGGCAGCCGCCCAATAAATTGACCTGATGACCCAGGTAGGAGTGGGTCTCGACTTGGCCGAATGTTGTGTGTACCTGACGAGTTTCTAAAATCCTGACGCCTGGGCCCCGCCCCTCCTGACGAGGGCTCCTCCAGGGTCTGGCACCCGGACCCCCGGGCTTTTAAAAAGCAACCTGGGAACAGGTGTTTGGACAAATCGTTGTGCACGCACCCTCCTAGCAGCCGTAGTGACGAGAGTCAAATGGCAGAAACAACTCAAACGTTTTTCAACGGATGGATGGGGACCCACCATGCGGCCGATCTGGACGGTGGAATATTATTCGGCCACAAAGAGGAATGACGTCCTGACTCCTGCTGCGACGTGGATGAACCTCAACCACATTGTGTTTGGTGAAAGAAGCCAAACGCAAAAGGCCACATAGCGTATGATTCCACTTACATGAAATGTCCCAAACAGGAAAGTCCATGTGGACAGGAAGCAGACGGGTGGTTGCTGGGGGCTGGGGAGGGACTGCTCGTGGGGATAGGATTTCCTTTTTGGGGAGATGGAAATGCTTTGGAAATAGATAGAGGTGGTGGTTGTCCGACAATATGAAGATACTAAATGCCACTAAATCGTACACTCTAAAATGGTTAATTTGATGTTGTTTGAATTTCACCTCCTTAAAAAAGAAAGAAAGAAAGAGAGAGAGAGAGAGAGAGAGAAAGAAAGAGAAAGAAAGAAAGAAAGAAAGAAAGAAAGAAAGAAAGAAAGAAAGAAAGAAAGAAAGAAAGAAAAAGAAAGAAAGAAAGAAAAGGAAAGGAAAAAGCTCCCTGGGTGATTTTAGTGCAATGCCAACTTTGAGAACCAATGCACCAAAAAGATCATGATCCGGAGTTTGGAAATACCTCCTTACAGCCTGGAGAGGAGGAGGGAAAGGGCTACTTCGGGGGCCTGACAAAGACCAGAAGAAAAACCCAGTGAGCATGAGGCTGTCTACTCACCATCTTGCAAGCTGCCTACTGGTCCTCGCCCTCGACTGATCGGCTGATCCGAAGAGGTGATGAGACACGGATTGCAGATTGCTGAGTGTCGCCTCCCTGCCTAGTCCTGCCCTCCTGGGGAGCCTGGGGGAGGGTCCACGGCCTCCCTGCAAAGGGCTGTGTGTGGCGGTGGCTCAGACGACCCTCCAAAGAGTGATGTTTGTCTGCGTAGAGAGAGAGCGTCCTGTTCACTCTCCAGCCAACATGTATTTCACGTCTGACGCTTCTCATCCTTCACGGCCCCCAGGACGGCTCACCTGGACCACTGCAGCTGCCTCCTCCCTGGTCTCCTGGCTCTGCCCTTGACTGCCACGGTCTGTGTTCCCCACAGGGACCAGAAAGAGGTCTTAAAATAGAAATCTGAAACATCGTTCTCCTGCCTAAACCCCTCCAGTGATTCCCTTTGGTTTGAGAATTCAAGCCAAAGCCCTCCCCACAGCCTACGGGGCCCCTGCCTGCCTCTCCAAGTCCGCCTCTTACCCCTCTTCCTGTCCCTCACTCTGTTCCAGTCATGCTGGCTTCCTGGAGGCCGTCAAAGGCTCAGCAGGTGCAGGCCAAGTGCCTTGAATGCATGCTCTCCCACCAGCTGTCTGTTGTCACAGGTCTCAGCTCAAACATCGTCTGTGTCAGAGGCCTCATCTGACCACGTGATCGAAAGCCACTTTGTCCCTGGAGTCCCTATCACATCACCCTGTGTCGGTTTACTTGTCTACAGTCTGTCTCCTCCACCAGGCCACTCTGTGCTGTACCTCCAGCACCTGGGACAGCATGTGGCCCCCGAGGAATGCTGACTGCATGAACCACTCCTAACTGACTGGAGCTCCGTGAGAATTAGTGCAGGTGACACAGGTATCAAATCCAAGGTTTTTGGATTTTTTTTTTTAATGTTTATTCATGTATTCTGAGAGGAGAAGGGTGGGGGTAGAATCCCAAGCAGGCTCCATGCTGTCAGCACAGAGCCCGAAGCGGGGCTCGAACCCCCAAACTGTGGGATCGTGACCTGAGCCGAAGCCGGACCCTCAAACGACTGAGCCACCCAGGCGCCCCGGGACTGAAGCATATTCTAGAACGGGGGTTGGCAAATTTCCTCTATGAAGGACCAGAGAGTAAATATTTCTGGCTTTGCAGACCCAGCTGTCTCTGTCCCAATGACTCAACTCTGCCATCATAGCTAGTAAAGCAGCTGTAGACAATGTGGAAGTGGGCGTGACTGGATGCCATCACACTGAAGTTGTCATTTCACGTGGTTGTCACCCATCACAAAATATCATGCTCCTCTTGATTCTTTCCCAAACATTTATGAAGTTAAAACCATTCATGGGGCGCCTGGGTGGCTCAGTCGGTTGAGCGTCCGACTTCGGCTCAGGTCATGATCTGGCGGTCCGTGGGTTCGAGCCCCGCGTTGGGCTCTGGGCTGACAGCTCAGAGCCTGGAGCCTGCTTCCGATTCTGTGTCTCCCTCTCACTCTGCCCCTTCCCTGCTTGCACTCTGTCTCTCAAAAATAAATAAACATTGAAAAAAAATTTAAACTGTTCTGCCATGACCCTGAACATCTCTTCACCTCAGATCCTTCATCTGTAAAGTGTGTCCTCGGACCGGATTTTCCCAAGGTCACTTCCAACCTAACAATGCTAAGTGCCCACCCCGGCTTGGGATACAGTTCCCTGGGCCTGCATCCCAGCTCCTGTCCTAACTGGGTGACCTCAGCCAGTGTCGGAGCTTCCCTGAACTTCGACTTGCTCATCTGTAACGAGTACATGAGGGTGACCGGACTGACTTTCTGGGGTTGCTGTGAATGAAATAAGATGCTGGAAGTGTTCGCAGGGGACCTCATTTACAGGAGCTGGGGCTCTTACAGTGGTTTTGCCACCCCAGGGAGCGGGTGTTATAGGATGGATGTATAGAAATTTCTAGTCGTTGGTGCCAGGAGTTATTATAAACCCCACTGGCTTAGGGCATAGCGCGTGGGCTTGGATCCCGATTCGTCCGCGTGCTAGCGGTTTTGACTTTTGGCAAAGCCTTTCTCTCCGAGCCCGAGTTTTCTCATCTGTAAAGGAGGGTTTATAAAAGTATCAACCTGATAAGGTTGCTGTCAAGGCTCAGTGAGTTGAAGGACTTAGCACAGCGCCTGATGCAGAGTTAAATGTTGGCACTTTCGATTATTTCTCATGCCAAACCATTTTACGAGCATCTAAATCTTCACCATAACCCAGCGAGGCAGGGGCTCACTGGTCCCATCTTTCAGATAAGAAAACCCAAAGGCCCTTCAGACATAAAACTGCCTGGGGTTGGGACTAAGGTCGCGGCTGGGACCGGAGCCGGCTCCGGACATCGTGCCCACAACCGCAGTGCCCAACAACCCCCCGCGCGCTCACCCCGTCGAGCGGCTCCGAGGTCGGGTGAAGCAACGACCAGACCCCCAGCCCTCACCGGGCCTGACCGCCCCCACCGCCCTCTTGTACTTACCTGCCCTCCTCCTGACGTCACGCCGTGCCAGTGCCCGGAAGTGAGTCCCGAGCGCGCAAGGGGCGTGGCGCACTCCCCGCGTAACGCAGACGCCAGCGCGAGGCGGGGCAAAGCGGCAGCGCCGCCCTGATTTGATTGGCCGACTGCCAAACGGAGTGGACCAATCCGGCCTTTCCCTTCCCAATGCGCGACGACACGAAGCCCCCCCCCCCCCCCAGGCCCCACCCACTCTGCCTGGCCCAATCCGAGGCCCGCTTTCCTGGGAGCTCTGTCTTGTTAGGGGAAGAGGTAGGGCGAGGGTTGGCCGACTGCAGCCCGCGGGTCAAATCGAACCTGCTCTCTGCTTTTCAAAGGCTAGCGATCTAAGAAATCTTTATTCATTTTTAAATGGTTGTGGAAAAAAAAAATTACCTTTTATGAATTGCGAAAATAACATGAAGTTCAAAATAATATGAAGTGCCCATAAATAAAATATTATTGGGAGACAGCCGTGCCCATTCATTTACCCACGTGTCCATGGCTGTTTTCCCACTCCAAGAGCAGAGTTGAATGGTTGCTACAGAGTGTGTGACCCACACAGTCTAAAACATTTTACTACCTTTGCAGAAGTGGACCAGCCCTTGTCTCGGAGGGTGGCTTTTGAGTTTCCTTTTATGCCCTGTAGGGCCCAACAGAATCTGTTTCTTTGTCATTCAACAGCCACTTATTAGGTGCCTGCTGTATGAGATTCAGAAGCAAACGACACACCCTTTCCTCTGATGAGGCAGCCACTTCCACTGGCAATTTATTCAGGACAGTGTGAGAAATAATGACAATACTAACACTACATTATTCAATGCCAAGCCCTGTTCTAAAGCCCACACAAGTCAGTTCTCACGTGATCATGGTGCCGCATATTGAGTGCTCATAACTCGCCAGGCATCATTCACCAGGGCTCACTGCTCACTTACATGTGTCATCTCAGGGAATGCTGCCCCTAGGAAACGAATACTCCATCATTCCCAGTTTGCAGATGAGGGGACAGGCCCAGAGGGGTTAAGTAACTGGCCTAAAGTCACACAGCTAGTGGGGGGTGGAAGATTGGATCTCATTCTGCTGATGCTACACCTTGTTCCTCCGATTCCTGAGCTATGCTGTTTCGGATTGTACGCGTTAAGCCTAAGGGCTACAGGAACTCAGGGGAATCTTTGACAAGTGTGGTGGTTTGGGAGTGGGCAGGAGTGAGGCAAGATCCCTAGGAGGGGTGACTCCTGAGCTGGATGAAAAGGAACGAGGCAGAAGGCGGTGGGACAGGGCAGAGTAATGGTCACAGATCCTGATGGACAAGATGGAGCTGTGGAACTGTGTCCAACCCCAGTCTTGCTTACCGCGTCTGGATTTTGCTTGAATCCTAGTCCTGTACCTGACTGAAGAGAGTGATGGAAAAACCACAAAATGCCACTTGTAATATTTAGAGGAGGGGACGTATGAGGATCCTTGGCTTTCAAGGGACATATAGAGCCTCTCTTATCACTCATGCATAAGGCAGGTGATGGAACCCAGACATCAGCCTGAGATGTCAAATGCAGGCCAGTTCTATAAAGATGTCAAATGCAGCCCAGTGCCTGTGGGGCCAAGGGAACTTAGGGACTTAGGGAGAGGAGGGTAATTAGCCAGTCTGGGCAGGGTGGCAGGGAGGGACCTGAATTCTAGCTCTGGGGACCCTCAGTGAATCATCTCATCTCTGTTTGTGTAAAGTGGGATATCTTGGCTCCACCCAGGGGAAATAATGCAATAAATGCCCACAGATGTACTTATAAAGCATTCCGAATAAGAAAAGAGAATGCTGTGAGCTGGGAAGGGCATTCCGGCATCATAGTGCAGCTTTGGGTGCAAGGGGCAGGCTCTAAACATCAGGAAGTTCTTTTTTTTTTTTTTCAAATTTTTTTTCAACGTTTTTTATTTATTTTTGGGACAGAGAGAGACATAGCATGAACGGGGGAGGGGCAGAGAGAGAGGGAGACACAGAATGGGAAACAGGCTCCAGGCTCCGAGCCATCAGCCCAGAGCCTGACGCAGGGCTCGAACTCACGGACCGCGAGATCGTGACCTGGCTGAAGTCAGACGCTTAACCGACTGCGCCACCCAGGCGCCCCTGGAAGTTCTTGACATAAAAAGCTGAGACCTGTTTCCCTGCAGCTGACACCTGCTGGCCTTACCCTCATGGGCCACAGAGGACCTCTTAGTTTGGGGACCTGGGGCAAGTTGTTAACTACCGTGTGGCTCAGTCTCACTATCCAAAGATAGAGATAATGATCCCTACTTGGTTGGAGAGGTTTCATGGGATAACGTTGAGAAGGCAGTTAGTATGATGCCTGGTCCTTTGTCTAGATTCTGAGGATGTTGAACTGGAAGTCTTTGGCTTAACAAATAGGCTCTCCCCCCCCCCCCCCCACCCTTCATCCCACTGTATAAATTAACTGATATTGGAGCGCCTGGGTGGCTCAGTTAAGCGTCCAACCTCGGCTAGGTCATGATCTCATGGTTTGTGGGTTCAAGCCCCGCGTGGGGCTCTGTGCTGACAGCTCGGAGCCTGGAGCCTGCTTTGGATTCTGTGTCTCCCTCTCTCTCTCTGCCCCTCCCCTGCTCACGCTCTGCCTCTCTCTCTCTCTCTCAAAAATAAACAAACATTAAAAATAATAATAAATTAATTGAGGTTTATCAAAGCTGAAATAAGATCAGTACTTTTAACTTTTGGACTTCTGGATCTGAGGGCACCTCAAGGTTGAGTCTCGGTATCAATTTATGCTAGTAAATATGGTCTGTAGGAGAAATGGCTTCAAAGAAAAGAATTGTATCCAGCATATCATCTTGAAGACCATGATTAGGACAAACTAAAATCTTTTTTATTTATTTTTTTAATTTATTTTTTTAAATTTTTTTTTTTTTTTTTTTTTTAGCGTTTATTTATTTTTGAGACAGAGAGAGACAAAGCATGAACAGGGGAGGGTCAGAGAGAAGGAGACACAGAATCCGAAACAGGCTCCAGGCTCTGAGCGGTCAGCACAGAGCCCGACACGGGCCTCGAACTCACGGACCACGAGATCGTGACCTGGGCCGAAGTCGGCCGCTCAACCGACTGAGCCACCCAGGCGCCCCCAAACTAAAATCTTTTAATTTTTAAACTTTTTTTTTAAGTTTATTTATTTTGAGAGGGGGAGGGGCAGAGTCCGGGGAGAGAGAAAATCCCAAGCAGGCTCTGAGCTGTCATATATGCGGGGCTCGATCCCATCAACCATGAGATCATGATCCGAGCGGAAATCAAGAGTCGGACTTAACTGACCCAGGCGCCTCACTAAAATCTTTTGAAAATATTGGCGAGTTAGGCTTGATATAACCGTTGTGTGTAGACAAATGACATATGAAAGGAATTGAGTGGAGTCCCCCTACTTGCCAAGTAGATTTTTACTACAGACGGCTCTTCTCCTTAAGAAGTAGTTGTCCAAAAGCCATGAACGCAATTGACAATTTTTTTGTTGCTTCTTTATTTATTTTTGAGAGAGAGTGTGAGCAGGGGAGGGGCAGAGAGACAGAGACAGAGACAGAGACAGAGAGGGAATCCCATGCAGGCTCTGCGATGCCAGTGCAGAGCCCGATGGGGGGGGGCCTCAGTCTCACGAACTGGGAGATCATGACCTGAGCCAAAATCGAGTCAGATGCTTAATCGCTTAATCGACTGAGCCACCCAGGCGCCGCCCAGCTATTGAAAACTTCTTAAGAGGAAGTCTGTTCCTTTGTTGCTTCTGTGATGGATTCCAATAAAAACATGAAGAGGCTAAGTAAGAAACAGAACTCAGACCCTTTGGGACAGCAAGCCTCAGCACAAAGTTTGCTTGTGAAGTTCCATTTCCGAATGATGTTTCTTCATTGTGTCCACCTGCTCTGAATCATCTGCCTTTAGGTGATGTTTCCAAACAAGTGTAACATGGCGGGGGGGGGGGGGTGGGGGGGGTGGGGGGTGGGGGCGGGGTGCAGCAATCAGGTTTAGGGACCACAGGACTGCCCCCACCCCATGTAATAAATCCCTTCTCCTGCCACCAGCAGCACATGTAAATGTCACCCTCCAGAAAGCTGCTGTGCACAGACCCAGTGAGGAAGGAGATGCTTTGTCAAATGAGAGTCCTGGGGGGGGGGGGGGGGGGGAGGGAGCGGGGCAAGACACAGAAAAAGGTGTGAAATGAGGGGAAGGGGCGAAAAGACAGGGAGATGTCTAGTATACTGATACTTTCTAGAACATAATCTCAAACTTCAAGCAAAATGTTTAGATCGCCTTGGGGCGCCTGAGTGGCTCGGTGGGTTCAGCGCCCGACTTCGGCTCAGGTCATGATCTCACGGTTCGTGGGTTGGAGCCCCGCGTCGGGCTCTGTGCTGACAGCTTGGAGCCTGGAGCAGCCTGCTTCAGATTCTGTGTCTCCCTCTCTATCTCTGCTCACCTCCACTCACACTCTGTCTCCCTGTCTCTCTCTCTCTCTCAAAAATAAATACACATTAAAAAACTTTTTTTAAATGTTTAGATCGCCTTTAGTCGTTACTTACCCAAATATATGTCAGGGACTCCTTGTTCATTCATTAGTTGGACACATAGTTACTGAGTGTTACTAGGTGTCTAACCTTGCTCTAAGCACTGGGGATGTAGCCATACGCAAAACCGTCTTTTTTTTTTTTTTTCCCTCTCGAGCTTACATTCTAATGGGTTCAGGTTGGATTGTTCTGGGCAGATTACTTACTCCCTTTGAACAGGATCTCAATTCCGTATTTCCAGTTCCTGTTCTTTGAGGAGAGTATAGTCTTCTGACCCGTTACCCCAACCCGGCAACTGCAACATACACAGAAAGGCAGGTGGGTGCTGAAGAGAATGAATTAAAGGGATGATCTATGGCTTTTTGTCTGAACACCAGCGAGGTCAGAATAATTTCTGAGGATGCTTGGGACATTTCTACAGTTCAGCACCGCATCAGGGAGCATTTTAAAAGGCCAGTTTTAAGCTTCATTTTATTTTTCCTCACGGAAACATCAGGGCATCTTGTGCTTAAACACCGTAATTTGCCACAAACAAGCCCCTGACACTGCTGTGTTAAACATCACCATAATTTACTTGTTAGAATCAGGGATAATAATGCATTTGTCTGAGTGGTAACAACAGCCTGGAAAAACGGACTCTGAAGGATGTGTCTGAGGGACCAGGCCGGGGCGGGGGGGAGGGGGGGCTGAGAGATGTTAACAAAAGACATTTGGAGGTGAAGAGAACCCCTCGGAGGGAGGCGGGTGGCTTTAATAACTCCAAGGGGCAGGGCGAGGTGGGGAGAGGGGTCTTGTCAGAATATGAGCATTTCCACGCCCTTAGAAATCATCTCAGGGGCACCTGGGTGGCTCAGTCGGTTAAGTGTCTGACTTCGGCTCAGGTCATGATCTCCCACTTCGTGGGTTCAAGCCCCGCGTTGGGCTCAAAGCCTGCAGCCTGCTTTGCATTCTGTGTCTCCCTCTCTGTTTCTGCTGTCCCCCTCCCCCCACCCCAGGCTTATGCTATCTGTCTCTCAAAAATAAACATTAAAAAAAAAAAAATCATCTCAGTATCTTCACCTGACAGAGGGGGAAAGTGAGTCCAGGGAGGTTGAGAGACAAAGCCATAGAGTCTGTAATGACAGAAATGGGGACAGACCCCAGGTTTCCTGATTCTTGCCCAATGCTTGGTCCACTCAGTTGAACTGTCCATGACAATCATCTATGGTTTCATAAACTCCAATTGGACAGCTAGTTTCCAGAAAATCTGGCCAGAACCTCCATATCATTAGAAAATCGGTATAGCATATACTTTGGGGCACAGAACAATGGTAAAAGAATTTAATTTTTTAACATTTTGAGAGAGAGAGAGAGAGAGGTCTCACCCCACCCCCAGATTCTCCATTGAGAGTTACCCCAAGGTGGGCATCTTCCCCTCCTGGTCCTGCCCAGGCACTAGCTGAACCCCTTGGGCGGGTCACTTCCCTTTTCTGGGCCTCAGTTTCCTTCCCTGTAAAATGGGGAAAATGATAACACCCACCTCCTCGGGCTGTTTGAAGAGGGTCCCTCCCCCCACCACTTCCGCCACAAAGGGCTCGCGAGCGCTCCCCACGGAGCCCACCTTGTTCCCAGTTTTCTAGATCTTCTTCGGCTGCTGAGACAGGGGCTGTGAACCCACATACTACAAACGGGGAAACCGAGGCTGGGAGCGCAGAACTGGACCACGGTCTCAAGCTTTGAAGGAAGGGGCTAGCCTGGAAAGGCGGGGGTCCTCTCCAGGGCTCCTCGAAGGGCTCTCGGCACCAAGGGGGCGCTCAGACGTGCTTCTCCCTCCTGGGCTCCTGCGACCCCGCTTCCCGGCTCCGCGAGGACCTCGGCGGCGGAACAGAGCAACCAGGCGAAGAACTAGGGGTCTGCGCAGGCGCAGGCGCGCGCGCCGGGGGCTCAGCCCGGACGCCGGCGCGGTTGTCCGGGCAACCCGGGCGGGGCGAGAACGCGCGGAGTCCCCGTTGCTTGTTCTTTAACGTTTGGTCTTTTGCCTAAACTCGGTGAAGCTTCTGCGGGTTGTTCCTCGTCCCTTCGTTCATTCCCTTACAACTGGACAAAAGCTGATTTCCTATCCCCAGGAGCACTTAACAGTTAATTAAATGACAACCACCGGCGGGCGGATCCTGGCCACGATTGGGTGCGGGCGGAGACCACGTTCAAGAACTCCCGGTGTCAATCCCGCTTACCTTCACGTGTCATTTTTTCCTTCCTCTTTTGCCTTTAAGTACTCTATAATTTATTAATGGCATCTATAATTTATCTGACTTCTCCGGCCAGATCTTGGCTTAGACCAAATCACGAATCTGAATTTTGCAGAAATGACTCAGTGGTGACTAATTCCATTAGGACAGCAGTCTCTTCAAAGGACTTCAGAGCAGGATTTCTTTAAATAGAAAACGTCCTCAGGGCACTGACAACTATTCACTTTATATAAAACTTATTTAGGGGCTCTTGGGTGGCTCAGTCAGTTGGGCCTCAGACTTTGGCTCAGATCATGATCTCCTGGTTTGTGGGTTCCAGCCCCACATAGGACTCCGTGCTGACAGCTGGGAGCCTGGAGTCTGCTTCACATTCTGTGTCTCCGTCTCTCTCTGCCCTTCCTCTGCTCGCATCCTGTCTGTCTCTCTCTCTCAAAAATAAATGTTAAAAAATTAAAAATAAATTATTTAGCTACAAGACCCTCCCCCCTTTTTGCATTTAGACATAAACCCGCTGTGTGTGGTTGGCTGTGCTGTTATGCCCGGCTGAGGGCACCGGCATCCCTCAGGATTTCAGGGGCTGAAATCCAGCTTAGCTGCGTTCCCCAAGCTGGAGACAGGGTACCTTCTAGTTTGTCTATCGGAGCGGATGCCTTTTTCCCCCCCTATAATTTATTTATTTTGTATAATTTACATCCAAGTTGGTTAGCACACGGTGCAACAATGATTTCAGGATGAGATTCCTTAAGCCTCTTACCCATTTAGCCCATCCCCCCTCCCACAACCCCTCCCACAACCCTCTGTTTGTTCTCTATATTTAAGACAACATTGTATATGTATGCCCCATCTTCTTTATCCATTCATCCCTCGATGGACATTTGGGCTCTTTCCATACTTTGGTGCCTTTTTCTATTTGCACCAGGTTCCGAAGTTTCCTATGTGCCTTCCTGCACATAATTAAACAGTAACCTGGGGCGCCTGGGTGGCTCAGTCGGTTAAGCGGCCACTTCGGCTCAGGTCACGATCTCGCGGTCCATGAGTTCGAGCCCCGCGTCGGGCTCTGTGCTGACAGCTCAGAGCCTGGAGCCTGCTTCCGATTCTGTGTCTCCCTCTCTCTGACCCTCCCCCGTTCATACTCTGTCCTCTCTCTGTCTCAAAAATAAATAAACGTTAAAAAAAAAAAAAAAGAGTAACCAGTTGAATGGCTTTGGGCTTTATGGGATGCTTATAACAAGCTTTAATTATTTAAATGTAATTCCACTTAATTCATGTCACAGATTTCATGTGGACCCACATGTGTGATTAAAATGAAACATGGTGCAAAGAAAGTCATGTAGGGGTGGGCATTAATTCTCTTTCTGGGCTCCGTGGGGTCATCTGGAACCTTAGATTCCTTTCATCTTGTTGTTCCCCTAGGGTTGTCCTCGCCCACCTGGTAAGAGCTTGCCTGCCTCCATTTCCAAGTTGCGACCAGCAGAAAGGGGGAGGAGGAAGCCTACGGCAGGTAGCTTGTGTTTAAGGAGATGACCTCCAAGTTTCTCTCGCGTTTGCTTGGATCCCATTGACTCAAACATGGTCACACAGCCACACCTGGCAGCAAGGGTTCCTGGGAAATGTACTTTCCAGCTGGGGGGCCATGCGTCCCCCACCCCTAAAATTCAAGAGGTTCTATTACTAAAAGGAATTCAGAGAGAATGGATGCTGGGAGACAGTTAGGAATTGTAAGCCCCTTGAGGATAAGGACTGGGTCATCATTGCATGGTGGAGAAGCAGGGATTCAAATCTTGCCTGTGCCACTTACTGCCTGTGCCATCCTGACTAAATTATATCCCCACTCAGCCTCAGTTTTTCTAGTCTGCCAAATGGCTTACAAACCCACTTTTCACATGGTGTGATGAGAGTAAGGGGGAGAAATATATGTGAAACTCCAGCACATTGCTCAGACCTTGTGATTCCCCCCGACCTTTAGCTACAGTAAAAACATCTTTGTTTTAAAGTGTTTATTTCCGAGACAGGGAGAGAGAGAGAGAGAGAGAGAGAGAGAGAGAGAGAGAGAGAGAGAGAATGGGAGGGGCACACAAGCAGGGAGGGGCAGAGAGAGAGGGAAACAGAGGATCCAAAGCGGGCTCCTCGCTGATGGCAGAGAGGTCGATGCGGGGCTCAAACCCTCAACCCACCAATTTAATGCTTAACCGACCGAGCCACCCAGGCGCCCCTAAACTGCTACATTTTTTGAGGGGTCTGTTACAGCGGCAGTTTCCTCCCTCCCTCCTTCCTTCCTTCTTTCCTTCCTTGGCTTGTTAATGAACTCCGTAACACTGAACACTGAAGTTCCTTTCTCCCAGAAGCTGCCCTTTCACGTCCCTCCCCCCCTTCTTTTCTGGTTTCTTCCATCTGTTTTAGAAAGCGAACTTTCTCCTCTCTTTTTTTTTTTTTTTTTTCCAACGGTTTTGTGTTTTGTTTTGTTTTTTTTTTTTGGACAGAGAGAGACAGAGCATGAACGGGGGGGGGGGGGGCAGAGAGAGAGGGAGACACAGAATCGGAAACAGGCTCCAGGCTCCGAGCCATCAGCCCAGAGCCCGACGCGGGGCTCGAACTCACGGACCGCGAGATCGTGACCTGGCTGAAGTCGGACGCTTAACCGACTGCGCCACCCAGGCGCCCCGAACTTTCTCCTCTCTTGGGATATCCCTCGTTTACTACTCCAGCTTTGCCACAACTGCTTCTGTGTGTTGCTTTCGAGGGAGAATTGCAGAAGTTGTAAGAGAGAGATGCGACAAAGTTGGCATCCTGCAGCACCAACCAGATTACTCGGGTTTTTTTTTTTTTTTTTTTTTTTTTGGGGGGGGGGAAGGTCTTGGAGAAGACAACGTGAATCAACCCCAGTTATGTGTAAGGAAAATTGGAGTGGTTTCCAGCTGTCACTTTTCTCTGCCTTACACACATTATTCAGATAAGTTGGCAGGGGAGTGTTGTTTCGGTTTGTATTAGGGAATTATGGGGATGTAAATCTGGGACTAAGTTAGTGAAATTTAAAGTGGAGAATCCTCGGGGAGCCTGGGTGGCTCAGTCAGTTGGGCAGCCGACTTGGGCCTAGGTCATGATCCCACGTTTTATGGGTTCGAGCCCCACATCGGGCTCTGTGCTGATGGCTCAGAGCCTGAAGCCTGCTTTGGACTCTGTGTCTCCTTCTCTCTCTGCCCTTCCCCGCTCACACTCTGTCTCTCTTTCTCTCAAAACTAAATAAACATTAAAAAAATTGAAAAAAAATAAGGAGAATCCTTTAACGCTCAGAGTTGGGATAGTGCTGTCATCAGGAAGGCACCTTCTGTGCTGGGCCATCCGGTTGGCGCTTATCTCTTCCATTCCCTGGCTGTGTGACCTTGGGAGAGCTCCTTAACTACTCTGTGCCTTGTTTTCCTCATCTGTTCCATAGGGATTCTCTTAGCTTGGGTCCCCTTGAGACAAGGACTTGGGTGCAGGCTGTTTATTTGGGAGGTGCCAAAGCAAAGTTGCAAGGGGCAGTGTGAAACAGGCTCTACTCAAGAAAGACTTTATTCAAGAGGTGGGGGAATTCTTACTACACGGGGCTCAGCCTGCCAAGGCTGATGAGGCCTGGGCGGGAAGAGAGCTCAGAGCAACCTCACTATAGTTCGGGTAGGGAGTGGTCCTTGTCAGCGGTGACCCCAGGGAGCAGGAGAGAGCTGGGAGACTGACCAAGAAGGAGGAAAAGCCAAGAGAAGGTGTATCGCCGGGGTCACAGGATAAAGATTTCTCCCGACAGCGTCCATTCGAAAGCTGGAGGCATGACTATTTAGCCACTGGATCGCAGTCTCCATTGGGTGAGGGTTGAAACCTGGAGTCTTTATTTATTTATTTATTTATTTATTTATTTATTTATTTATTTATTATTTTAGAGAGAGAGCAGGGGAGGGGGCTGGGGGTGGTGGTGGAGAATCCCAAGCAGGTTCCATCTCCTGAACCCTGGGATCATGACCTGAGCTGAAATCAAGAGCTGGATGCCACCCAGGCGCCCCTAAAGTAGGGACCTTCTTTTTTTTTTTTTTTTTAACGTTTATTTATTTTTGAGACAGAGAGAGACAGAGCATGAATGGGGGAGGGGCAGAGAGAGAGGGAGACACAGAATCTGAAACAGGCTCTAGGCTCTGAGCTGTCAGCACAGAGCCCGACGCCTGGCTCGAACTCACGGACCGTGAGATCGTGACGTGAGCTGAAGTCAGACGCTCAACCGACCGAGCCACCCAGGCACCCCTAAAGTAGGGACCTTCTAAAGGATTCGCCAGGTTTCCCACCGGGTCCTTTATCTGATCCGGGAAACCATCCACGTTTCACTTAGTTGTCACATCTGCTTGTCTCTGCCGGTCTGTGAAGTTCCCTCAGCCTTCGCTCGTCTTCCGGGATCTTAACATTTCTGTCGTGTTCTGGCCTGGTATTTTGGAGAGTGTCCCTCCTGATGTTTTCTCACAATTATATTGAGGTTATGATGTTGTTGTTGTTGTTGTGTTTTTTTTACACAACTGCTTGCAGAAATATGACCACAATCGACCTAACATAAAATTGACCATTTTAGCAACGTTTAAGGGTCCAGTTCACTAGAATTAAATAGAACCATACTGTCGTGCAAACGGTCCCTGCCATCCACCTCCAGGACTCTTTAAAAAAAAAATTTTTTTTTTTTACATTTATTTTTGAGAGACAGAGAGAGACAGAGCACAAATGGGGGAGGGGCAGAGAGAGAGGGAGACACGGAATTCGAAGCGGGCTCCAGGCTCCGAGCTGTCAGCACAGAGCCCGACGCGGGGCTCGAACCCACGAACCATGAGATCATGACCTGAGCCGAAGTCGGACGCTTAACTGACTGAGCCGCCCAGGTGCCCCCAGGACTCTTTTCATCTTCCCAGACTAAAACTCTGTCCCCATTAGACACAAACTCCCCATTCCTGCCTCTGGAACCCACCACCTACTTTTTCATCTTTTTTTTATAAGGGCCCAAATCCCATGTACAAGGGCTCCATGCTCCTGACCTAATCACCTCCTAGAGGCCTCGCCTCTGATTGTCATCACACTGGGGGTTAGTTTTCAACACATACAATCTGGGGAGACATATCTAGTTTGAATATGTCTTATTAAGGGCCATGCGTTATGTTGATGTTGTCTGTGGTCATTATACTCACATTCTTTTTTTTTTTAATATAAATTTATTTATTTAGTTTTGAGAGAGAGCAAGCGAGCAGGGGAGAGGCGGAGAGAGAGGAAGAGAGGATCTCAAGCAGGCTCTGCACCATCAGCGCAGAGCCCGACGTGGGGCTCGAACTCACGAACCGCGAGATCATGACCTGAGCCGACGCCAAGAGTCGGACGCTTGGCCAACTGAGCCACCCCGCCGCTCCATTACACTCCCATTCGTTAGCCCCACACTTTTGGGCTGCCCCGGGGCGTTGGCAAACATGGGAGGAACTGCATGCATGCATGTGTGGTACAGGCTTGACATGTGATATTGTCAGCAAGAGGTTACTCAGATCTTGCAGGAACTGTCCCCCTGTGGTGAAAGCGGGGGTGGGGGGGGCTGAGGGGAGGGGACACGGGCCACCGGAGGGTCTGCTGCAACAGACATAATGATAAACCAGCCCGTCAGCTCATGTTATAGTCAAACTGAAGGTGGTATATACCCAGCGCCCCGTGGGGGTTGGCCAGTGCTATGACGTTCCAACATCAGCCAGGGCTGTCTGAGGTCATCAAACCGTGGACCCCACCAGCTTGCCCGCTGGCAGCACCTTTATTTCTTGGCCATCCCCAAGATCAGGGAACCCAAGTAGTCGCAGCAACGCCCAGGCCAAACATTCCGTGTCCCTCAGGAAATAATTCAGCTATAACAGCACTAACAGAAGTAAAAGGATTGAAGCCCCGGGGCCTGGGTGCCTCCAGCCTCTGCTCCGGCCTCGTAGGATCGTCTATTCTCCACACAGCAGCCAGAGGGAGCCTTTGTTTTTCCTTTTCAGCAAAGTCAAAAGTTTTCAAATTTGTAGCTCACTTTTTTTTTTTTTTTTTTCAAATGGAAGCGGAACGCACAAAACACAAAGTTCACCCGTTTCAGATGAACAATTCAGTGGCACTTAGGGCATTCACAGCGTTGTGCAAATATCACCTCGCTCTAGTTCTAGAACATTTTCCTCACCCCAAAAGAAAACCCTGTACTCGGTCAACATATGTTGAATGGAATAGCCAGAACGCCTGTGGTTACGGGGCGACCTGGAAGGGGGTATGCATGGTGACGCATAGTATGCGTCTTAATGGGGCCCTTATACTACTCAACATTGCTGTTCTCGCACTTCTCGCTTAGGGGCAAGCTGAGCAAATAATTAATTAAATCACCCATCGGTTTGTTTACGGACAGTCATTTATTTTTGTGCAGGCGTTGGAGCAGATGGTGAAGACGCAGGGATGGAAAAACTTGCCCTTGCCTTCAAGGGAGTTACGTTGATAGAGGAGACGGGTGAAGCAATTAGGACGCGGTGTATACCAAAGGCAGGCAAACTATAACCCCAGGGCCAAATCTGGCCCTCCCACCTGTGCTTGTGGATAAAGTTTTATTGGAACACAGCCATACCCATTTGTTTATGTGTCATCGGGTTACTTTCACACTACAAGGGCAGAGCTGAATTGTTGCGACCGAGACCGTCTGGCCCCCAAAGCTGAAAATATTTACTCCCTGGCCCTTTAGGGAAAAACGCTTGCCGACTCTGGGTGTATATAATTATGGCAAACTGGAAATGTGGACAGAGAGCCTTGGGGACTGAGGAGGGGCAGTTAGCTGGAGGTGGGAAGAATTGCAAGCCTAGAGAAAGCTTGCAGGTGCTAAAACTTAGATCCATAAATGCAAAAATCTTGACTCCTACATCTCGGTGGGTTTTTACATATGTATATACCCATGTAACCACCACAGGATCAAAACACGGGATCCCTGCAGCCCCCAGGAGGCTCCCCAAACCACTCATGGAAACTGCATTGTGCTGTAAGTCCTGGGCTTCATGCAACGATTGAGTCTCAGGCGGCTGCTGTGTCCTCTCAGCTTGCTCGCCTTCCTGCTGCCTGGAATGTCACCGCTGGATCGCTTGCTGGCTCCTGAAAAGGCTCGGAGCCCCTGCGGTTCTCACCAGGGTGACTCAGGGCTGTGCTGGGGGCTTTAGCACACGGTGCCCACAGGAGGGTACAGGAGATCTGTCATGGAAGCCGGAGTTTTAGACTTTGCTTCGGGACCCCCCTCTTTTTTTTTTTTAAGTTTATTTATTTTGAGAGAGAGAGAGAGAGAGAACAAGCAGGGGAGGGGCAGAGAGAGGGAGAGAGAATCCCAAGCTCCGTGCTGTTAGCGCAGAGCCCCACATGGGGCTCGATCCCATGAACCATGAGTTAAGGACCTGAGCCAAAATCAAGAGTCGGACGCTCAACCGACTGAGCCACTCAGGTGTCCCCAGACAAATGTTCATAGCAGCATTATTCACAATAGCTGAAAGGTGGAAATTTCCATCAACGGATAGCAAACTGTGGGAGATCACACGGATTCCACTGTAACAAGGAGCCAAGCCCTGACACTGGCTACAATGTGAACAAATCTTGAAAACATCATGGTGGGTGAAAGAAGTCGGACACAGAAGGCCACGGATTGTAGCATTCTATTTACGCGAAACCAGAATAGGAAAATCCATAGAGACGGAATGTAGATAGTGGTTGCCAGGGGTGAGGAGGGGGGGTGGAGTGGGGGGTATGGGGAATGACTGCTTAATGGGTGCATGGAAATGTTCTGGAACTAGAGAGAGACGGCCCTTGAATTGTGGACTTTGAACTGGTTAGTGTTATGTGAGTTTCCCCTCAATAAGATGAAAAAAAAAAAATAGCACAAAGAATTCCTATATATCATTCACCTCGATTTCCCAGATGGTAACTTCTTATAAAACTAGAGCATGATGGGGGCGCCTGGGTGGCTCAGTCGGTTAAGGGTCCGACTTCAGCTCAGGTCACCATCTCGCGGTCCGTGAGTTCGAGCCCCACGTCGGGCTCTGGGCTGATGGCTCAGAGCCTGGAGCCTGCTTCCGATTCTGTGTCTCCCTCTCTCTCTGTCCCTCCCCCGTTCATGCTCTCTCTCTGTCTCAAAACTAAACGTTAAAAAAAAAAAAAAAAAAAAACAACTAGAGCATGATAGCCAAAATCAGGAAATTAATATTGATGAGATACTCATATCTAATGGACAGACTGGTTGAATCCCAATATTGGCTAAAGGATCTCGGTTCAGGTGGCACTTCCTAGGTTTCTCCAACTGTGAAGTTTGTGCTTATTTTACTTAGCATAATGTACCTGGATTTTTTTTTTTTCTTTAGCAGAGAAACTGTATTTTTATTCTCTGTCTTAAAATGGGTACAGGTGGGACAGGCTGGCCCCTAGGTATGAATTCATATCATGAAGGTTTCTCATGATTTTTCGTGTCTCCTTAGCAACTCTGTTCTCTTCATTATCTCCAATACCTCTGCCCACACGCTGGAGGAACAGAAAAGACAGGTAGAAATACAAGGGAGCACATTTATTTGCTCTCTCTACAAATTTGAATTAACGCACTATTTTTAGAATAGAACTCAACACTTCTCCTTTTTCCCTGGGATGAGTTAGGGATTTGAAGTGGCTTTCTTTCCCCGCAAGCCCCTCCCCCCCGCCCCAGTTTTTTTGCTTGTCTCATCGTGACCATTATTTGTGATCCGTCTGCAACTTTTGACGTCATGATCACGCTTTCCCTTTAAAAGTGTTCTCTTCATGGAGCGCCTGGGTGGCTCAGTCGGTTGAGCACCCGACTTCGGCTCAGGTCACGATCTCGCGGCTCGTGAGTTCGAGCCCCGTGTGGGGCTCTGTGCTGACAGCTCAGAGCCCGGAGCCTGCTTTAGATTCTGTGTCCCCCTTTCTCACCGCCCCACCCCCTGCTTGTGCTCTATCTCTCTCTGTCTTTCAAAAATGAATAAACATCAAAAAAAATTAAAAGTGTTCTCTTCCCCAGTATAGAGGTTCCTCAAATACTGAATCCTAGAACTGCCCTAAGATCAAGTAATCGCACTCCTGAGTACTTACCCAAAGAATACAAAAACACTAATTCAGACAGATACATGCACCCTGTGTTTATGGCAGCATTATTCACAATAGCCAAATTGCGGAAGCAGCCCAAGAGTCCACTGATAGATAAATGGGTAAATAAGAAGTGGGGGTCTATATATACATAACGGAATATTTTTCAGCTGAAAAAAAAAAAACAGAATGAAATCTTGCCATTTGCAACCACATGGCTGGATCTAGAGAGTGTAACGCTAAGCAAAACGACAGATACCATACGATTTCAGTCATATGTGGAATTTAAGGAACAAAACAGGGGCGCCTGGGTGGCTCATTCGGTTAAGCATCCATCTGAGGCTTGATCTCAGCTCAGGTCCTGATCTCAGGGTTGTGAGTTCAAGCCCCGCGTTGCACTCTGTGCTGGTCGTGAAGCCTACTTAAAAACAAAAACAAGGGGCGCCTGGGTGGCGCAGTCGGTTAAGCGTCCGACTTCAGCCAGGTCACGATCTCGCGGTCCGTGAGTTCGAGCCCCGCGTCAGGCTCTGGGCTGATGGCTCGGAGCCTGGAGCCTGTTTCAGATTCTGTGTCTCCCTCTCTCTCTGCCCCTCCCCCGTTCATGCTCTGTCTCTCTCTGTCCCAAAAATAAATAAAAAACGTTGAAAAAAAAAAAAAAACCAAGAACAAAAACACAACAAACGAATAAAGGGGAAAAAAAGAGAGAGAGAGAGAAACCGAAAAGTAGACTCTTAACTATAGAGAGCAAACAGAGGTTTGCCAGACGGCAGGTGGGTGGGGGGCTGGGCGAAATAGGTGAAAGGGATTAGGAGCACACTTAGCGTGATGAGCACTGAGTATCCTCCCGAAACCAATAGAACAGCGTATGTGAACTCTACTGGTATTAAAGTAAAAAATAAAAAAAAATAAATGAACCAAAAGTGTGCACTCCTATTGTGTCTTACTTTTTTTTTTTTTTAATTTTTAAATGTTTATTTATTTTTGAAAGAGAGAGAGAGACAGAGCATGAACGGGGGAGGGGCAGAGAGAGAGAGGGAGACACAGAATCCAAAGCAGGTTCCAGGCTCCGAGCTGTCAGCACAGAGCCTGATGCAGGGCTCGAACCCATGAACCGCGAGATCATGACCTGAGCCGAAGTCAGACGCTCAAAAGACTGAGCCACCCAGGCGCCTCTTACTTTCATTTTTCTGACAGTTTATCTGGCAAGTAGGTTTCAGGAAGCAGGCGCAGAGGAGTTGAGAGAGGAAGGCAGGTCAGGAGGGAACCTGGGGGGGTGGGTACCTGGTTAGGGCAGGCTCCCCGGTGGCCCTCCGGGGGATGGGGTAGAGTTTCATCCCCGACTCCTTCTCTCCAGGCTCAGAGTTCCCTCCTGGAGACTTGAGCCCCTTCTGGCTGCACCTACACGGAGAGTAGCCTTTTGAGGCTTCACGAACGCTTTGAGGCCGAAACACGGGTTACCGCGGGGTAGACGTGAGGTGGGCGGAGGGGTGTATGCACAGAACTTCCCCGGTCATGTTCTGCCATCTCTGAAATCGGAGGTGGGCCAAGAGGACGGGACAGGGTGCCAAAAAGTGCCGGCCTCACCTTCTCAACTCACTCTCTGTGCCGGCTTGACCAGCATCCCCTCAAAAGTCACATCCACCTGGAACCTCGGGATGGGACCT
Organism: Neofelis nebulosa; assembly: GCF_028018385.1. NCBI lineage: Eukaryota > Metazoa > Chordata > Mammalia > Carnivora > Felidae > Neofelis > Neofelis nebulosa. Next base: position 160,402,014 of record NC_080785.1, read on the forward strand.
TAGCTAGAATCAAGGTCTTTGCGGATCTCACTATTAGCTGAGATGCAGCCAGTCTGGATGGGGAGGGGCCTCGTATTTGTCACAGTTCCCTGGAGAAACTGATGGAACTGATGACTGTGGAGGCTGAGAAGCTCCCGAGACCCAGGAGCTCGCAGGTGGTGCAGTTCAGGGGCCGGAGAGCCGGAGAGCTGACGTGTGGTCCAGTCTGGGTCCAAAGGCTTGGGAGCCAGGGACACTGAGGGCAGGTGTCCCAGCTCTAACGGTCAGGCAGAGAGAGGCAAAGAACAAGCGGATCCCCCAGCCCCACTCCATTTTTGGGGGGTTGGGGCTTGGCTGCTACAGGTGGAGGGCAGCTGGGTGGCTTTGATTCATGCTCGAACTTCTCTCTGTAGGTTGGAATCAGCGGTACCCTGTGTGTCTTTATTCTGGGGTCTCGGCCGAAGGACTAGCCGTGCCTGGAGGCGGGTGCTCTCCCTCTCTGATGATGGAGACGCGGGCAGGTGGAAACACATGAGGTCTCTAGGGGTCTAGGCTGAAATTGGCACAGTGAGTTTTTTAAAATTTATTTCTTTTTATTTTGAGAGAGAGAGAGAGAAAACAAGCAGGGGAGGGGCAGTGAGGGAGGGAGACAGAATCCCAAGCAGGCTTCTCGCTGCCAGTGCAGGGCCCGATGCAGGGTTTGAACTCATGAACCAGGAGATCATGAGCTGAGCTGAAGTCTGGACGCTCAACCGTCGGAGCCCCAGGCACCCCACTTCTTTTACATTTCATTGACCAAAGCCGGTCAGGGTGTATTAACTATGTCTTTTGTGGGGCACCTGGGTGGCTCAGTCGGTTAAGCGGCTGACTTCGGCTCAGGTCAGGATCTCGCGGTCCGTGAGTTCGAGCCCCGCGTTGGGCTCTGTGCTGGCAGCTCAGAGCCTGGAGCCCGTTTCGGATTCTGTGTCTCCCTCTCTCTGACCCTCCCCTGTTCATGCTCTGTCTCTCTCTGTCTCAAAAATAAATAAACGTTAAAAACAAAAAACAAAAAACTATGTCTTTTGTTTTCTGTGTTGTGATTTTTAAAAAAATTTTTTTAACGTTTATTTATTTTTGAGACAGAGAGAGACAGAGCATGAACAGGGGAGGGGCAGAGAGAGAGGGAGACACAGAATCCGAAACGGGCTCCAGGCTCTGAGCTGTCAGCACAGAGCCCGACGCGGGGCTCGAACTCACGGACCGCGAGATCCTGACCTGAGCCGAAGTCGGACGCTTAACCGACTGAGCCACCCAGGTGCCCCCTGTGCTGTGATTTTTTAAAAATTTATTTATCTTGGGGCGCCTGGGTGGCGCAGTCGGTTAAGCGTCCGACTTCAGCCAGGTCACGATCTCGCGGTCCGTGAGTTCGAGCCCCGCGTCAGGCTCTGGGCTGATGGCTCGGAGCCTGGAGCCTGTTTCCGGTTCTGTGTCTCCCTCTCTCTCTGCCCCTCCCCCGTTCATGCTATGTCTCTCTCTGTCCCAAAAATAAATAAAAAACGTTGAAAAAAAAAATTTAAAAAATAAAAATTTATTTATCTTGAGAGAGAGAGAGCAAGCGGGAAGGGGAGGGGAGAGAAGGAGAGAGAGAGAATCCCAAGCAGGCTCTGAAGGCTTAGAACAGAGCTCGAGGCGGGGTTCGAACGCACGAACCATGAGATCATGACCTGAGTCGATCCACCCAGGAGCCCCTGGACTGTGATGCTTTGACATCTGGGGCCTTGATGGCCCTGGAGGGACTGCCCCCCCCCCCCCCCTCCCAGGGCTCACCAGTTCCCGGAGACAGTAAGCAATTTGCACCCAAGTGTGCCTTTCATATGAAACCAACCAGCCCAGAGTTCGCTACCCCAGCCACCCCGTCTCCTGGGCTCTCACACACTGGGTCCCTGACTGCCCGCTCTAACCACCCCATGGCTCAGGATCAGAGAAGCGGGGGTAGCCCCTGTGCCCCACAGCCTGCTGAAATTATTCAAACCAGCCCATCCCAAACCTGCTTACCTTGCCTTACCTGTTTCTTCCCGGGAAAACCACAATAAAGGCTCCTGCCCACACTCCACTTTCCTCTGCCTCCAGGCAGACCCTGGTGCTTCCCCGGGTGGCCCTGCATGGCAGGTGTGACCTCGGTTCTTGGAAACTTTGAGTAAGAAACCATGTTGTCAGTGGAAATCGTCTTCTGGCCTATGGGCCTTACTATACTGTAAGCTTTCTCTTAATATACTGTATTTTAGGGGCACCTGGGTGGCTCCTTCGGTTAAGTGGCTGACTCTAGATTTCGGCTCGGGTCACGATCTCACGGTTTGTGGGTTCAAGCCCCACATCAGGCTCTGTGCTGACAGCAGGAACCTGCTTGGGATTCTCTCTCTCTGTCTCTCTCTCTCTCTCTGCCCCCCCCCCCCCCCCATGCAACGTGCACTCATGTTCTCCCTCTCTCTCAAAATAAATAAGCTTTAAAAATATATGTAATATGGGGTGCCTGGGTGGCTCAGTCGGTTAAGCGTCCGACTTCGGCTCAGGTCATGATCTCGTGGTTCGTGGGTTCGACACCCGTGTGGGGCTCTGTGCTGACAGCTCAGAGCCTGGGGTCTGCTTTGGGTGCTGTGTCTCCCTCTCTCTCTGTCCCTCCCCGACTCGCACTCTGTCTCTCTCTCTCAAAAATAAACATTAAAACAATTAAAAAAAAAAACCCTGCAACATTTTAAAACACAAGGGGCAGGGGCTTCTGCCTCTAGTGAGTAACAACAAAGTCCATGATGCAGGGTGTGGGCAGGGGGGGGGCAGTAAGGGGTGAAGCAGGACACAGAATTCAATCTGCCGCACAGGTCACTAGTTGTCTGTCCCTCGCTGGGCGGCTGTAAGCCTCCAGGGGCAGGAACCGGGAGAATCCACTGTGTTTTCCAAAGCCTAGCGTAGCACCCGGAACATCAGCACCCTACGAATGTATACCAAACAAAGCAATTGATAATAGGAAGCCCAACTCTCTCGGTAGCCTGAAGGGCTCGGAGAAGTTCGTGTAGCTTCCCAGACAGCTGAGAAAATGCCTTGGTTCGCCAGCTGGGTGTTTTGACCCAGATACGGCAAGTGATGAAAGGGTATGTTTTCATCCACAGCTTCTGCGCTCTCTCATTTTCTCAGTCTCCGCTTGACATTCAATCCCTCCACGATGTCACCGTCCCCACCCGGCATTTGTCTGACGTGCTGTGAAAGGGCATCTTGAACAGCTCTATTTTGGGATTTTGGCAACATCGCCTCCCCACCCAGCCACTCCCTCCACGCAGTCTGTTCTCACGGGGGCAGAGAACTTTCTACGGGTCTCGTGTCTTGTCGGGGTGGCGGTGGGGGGGGGGGGCCTAGTTTTCTTGCAGATGCCTTCGCGCGGACATCCTGTTTTACCTCGATTTGATTTCTCGCCAGCTCCAAACTATTTGAACAGCCCACATTCCAAGAATCACAATTAGGCTGAGGTTCCCTGGCTCCAAAGTGGCTGATGCAATTCTTGAAGGAGTTCTTGCTTTCGGAGGAGGAAACCAGCTCTCCGTTCTGGCACACACAATGTTGTTGACTAGATGCCTGCGAGGAGAGATGGAAAATGCAGATCGACTGTGGCTAATGTGTCGTGGTAAAACCAAATCGCTTTTAAGAGTCTCAGATTTTCCTCTGTTTTTTTCCTTTTTTAAGTTTTAGTGTTGATTTATTTTCAAGGGGGGGGAGGGGCAGAGACAGGGGGAGACACGGAATCCAAAGCAGGCTCCAGGCTCTGAGCTGTCAGCACAGAGCCCGACGCGGGGCTCGAACTCCTGAGCCGTGAGATCATGACCGGAGTTGAAGTTGGATGCTCAACCACTCAGCCGACTGAGCCACCCAGGTGCTCCCTGCTCTGTTTCCTGTATTAGGCTCTCACAAGGGGGTATTTTGATCGCCAGGTGCCACACCTGAAATAATAAGAATTTGGGGGGTAAGTAGACTGGGTGACTTCTTTTGTCAACATTTTACTTTGAAAATGTGTAGACCTATAGGAAAATGACAAGAACAGTACAATAAACACCCACAAATCCTTCGCCTTGACTCCCCAGTTAACATTTCTTTTTTTCCTATTTTTTATTTTTTAATTTAGTTTTACTTATTTGTTTTTTTGGTGCCGAGACCCGGGAGCGAGCCAGAACCTTTCTTCTTCTTCATTTTTTAATGTTTATTTATTTTGAGAGAGAGGGACAGAGAGAGAGAGAGAGAGAGAGAGAGAGAGAGTCCCAAGCAGGCTCTGCACTGTCAGGGCAGAGCTTGATAGGGGGCTTGATCTCACAGACCATGAGATCATGACCTGAGCCAAAACCGAGAGTCGGACGCTTGGCACCCAGATGCCTCTGTTTAGATTATTTTATTTTATTTTATTATTTAAAAAAAATTTTTTTAAACGTTTATTTATTTTTGAGACAAAGAGAAACAGAGCATGAACGGGGGAGGGGCAGAGAGAGAGGGAGACACAGGATCGGAAGCAGGCTCCAGGCTCTGAGCCATCAGCCCAGAGCCTGATGTGGGGCTCGAACCCACGAACCTTGAGATCATGACCTGAGCCGAAGATCGACGCTTAACCGGCTGAGCCACCCAGGCGCCCCTTTAACGTCTATTTATTTTTGAGAGACAGAGACAAAGTGGGATCAGGGGAGGGGCAGAGAGAGAGGGAGACACAGAATCGGAAGCAGGCTCCAGGCTCCGAGCCATCAGCCCAGAGCACGATGCGGTGCTCGAACTCACGGACCGCGAGATCGTGACCTGAGTCGAAGTCGGACGCTTAACTGACTGAGCCACCCAGGCGCCCCTGGATTCTTTTATTTTTACAGAGTGCATACAAGGGAGGAGCAGAGAGAGAGGGCGACAAAGAAGCTGAAGCCGGCTCCAGGCTCTAAGCTGTCAGCACAGAGCCCAACGCAAAGCTCGAACTCAACAACCACGAGATCATGACCTGAGCCAAAGTCAGACACATAACTGACTGAACCAACCAGGCACCCCTGTTTGGATGATTCTAGAACACCACCTTTCACGTTAAAAAAAAAAAAAAATGTTTAGTAGGTTTTACACCCAACATGGGGCTTGACCCTACAACCCCCGGATCAAGAGTTGCATACTCTACTGACTGAGCCAGCCAGGCACCCCAACATTTTACAGTTTAGAGGAATAGCTGCATTTTTATACACCACACATTTTTTGGAATGGTTTGGGCAAATGAAATCATGTACACAGAGACGATCAGGCAGTTAAAGTCCAATGCTGCTGAATTTAATATATGTGCAACTCAAGGACTGTGCCTGAGCTGTTATTATAATTAGTTTTCTGTTGGCAAAGTTTTTTTTTTTTTTTTCCTCCTCATCCTGCCCCAGGCACTTAGGCATTTACAAGAAATGTTTGCATGATGATCCTCTCTTATTCTAATTTGATGAATGTGACCTTTCAAACTGAGGACACAACAGCAGACAAGAGAAGAAAAACTCCAACTAAATTTGGATATAATCAGTTTTGTGCGCGCAGAACCTTTCCGGTACTGAGGACAGACCAAACATAAAAGCAAACAGGCCATTTGTTAATTCCAGAGAGTTTGTTGGCAGAAAGAGGCAGGAGGGGGTTGCCAAAAACTCTGCCAAGTTTAAATTTAGGACATCAGGTTCCTTAGGAGTGGAGAAGTTTTAGAATCCTTGCTCCATTCACACTATAACCTTTCTGTGATCTCTAGGGATTGCCACATGAGGGGAAATTATTTCCAAACTGTTATTATTATTTCCAAACTTCCTTTCTGCTCTCCTTTCTCAAATTATCCAGACAGAAATTACAATCAAGAGATTTTTTTATTTTGATGAGACAGTGGATTGCAGAGACTTTTTCATCCAGCCTCCCAAATGGGGAAACTGAGGCCCAGAATGGCGAAATGACTTATGTGCATCACTCCTGGGAGAGGACTCCTAGAGAGTCCCTTTCAAGAGACTTCTTGGGGCGCCTGGGTGGTTAAGCGTCCAACATCAGCTTAGGTCATGATCTCACGGTTCATGGGTTCAAGCCCCTTGTCAGGCTCTGTGCTGACAGCTGGGGTGGGGGGGCTGGAGCCTGCTTCGGATTCTGTGTCTCCCTCCCTCTACTCCTCCCCCACTTGTGCTTGCTCTCTCTCTCAAAAATAAATAAAAGGTAAAAAAAAAAAACAAACATAAAACAAATGAAGAGACTCCTTGAGAGTCCCTGTGTAATAAATGATTTTTTCCTCTCTCATGAAAACAATGGGATCAGCAAACCGCTGCCCATTGATCTTGGTTCTTCACTAAGTTCTGTGAGTTTTTCTTGCAAAATGAATTACACACGTTGTAGCTGTGGGGAAAATGAAAGGTAATGTCTGTAAAATGTCCTCGAGAAGTCTTCCTTTGCCCAGAAAGTAGGCTCGCGAGTCAGCGTAAGGCTCCATTCAGCGGTGATAACAAGCAAATTGGAAACTTTAGCAGCTGCCCCCAGGACAAGATTGCTTCTCCTTTCTGTAAAGCTGGTTAGCAGGGCTCCCCGCGGAGCAGGGACTCAGCCAGCCAACCTTCCTCCACTGCTCACCAGCACCACCTCTCCCAAGGCTCACCCTGCCATCTCTGGAGGGATGCACCTGCTCTCTACGGCCTCTGCCCCAGGCGTGATCATCTATTGGCTAGAATGAGTCACGTGGGCTGTCCCAACCGCAAGGGAGTCTGGGAAATGTAGGAGAACGTAGGGGTGAGCTTTGAACAAGGCTTGTTCTTTCCACTAAACACGGACCTGCCTCTTAGTACCTTGAATGTGGCAAGAGAATTGTGTTTGGGTATCTCCAGGGTGATAAAAGGGGTCAGAACACGTCCCCCTTTTGAAAAGCAGACATTTAGAGAGGCCAGTGCTCTTGACCGTCCATAGCAGGCAGACCCTGAATCTCTCACAGGACCAAGTAAATCACATTTATTTAAGACCGATGTTCTGCTCAGACATTTGAAAACCCAGCTTTAGCGGAGGGTGAACCCAGCGAGAGCAGAATGGGCTAAATTTTAGGGACTTGAAAAACAATAAGGTTTGTTTCTCTCCCACACTACCCATTTATCTACAGCTGAGTAACAAAATGTCCCCAAACTTAGTGGCTTAGAGCGATCACCATTGTTATTTCTCACCATGCTGTGGTTGACCAGGCTGAAGCCAGGCAAGGACATTAAGTGGAGTGAAAAAAAAGCCAATCGCAGAGGGATACAGATTGCATGACTCCATTTATACAACATTTGTGATACAATTACAGAGACGGACAGCAGATTAGCGGCTTGAGAGTAGCAAGACAGAGTCTTGTGACGTTCCAGTTAAATTCCTCACTTGTGGTGGTGGTTACATAAAGCTCTGCGTGACAAAATTGCAGAGCGCTAAGCACACCGCCCAGATACACGCAAGACACACACACGTGGGTACACACACACATTCACCAATGCATCTGTAACTGACGAGATCTGAGCAAGTTCCGCAAATTGGAGAATTGCACTCATGTCAATTTCTGGTTTGAGGCTGTATGACTGTCATGCACGATGTTACCTTTGGGAGAGGTTTGGTGAAGGGTGCACAGAACCTTCCTGTACCTTTCTTTGTAATTCCCTGGGCATCTGTGATTATTTCAAAATCAAAAGGTTAAAAGTGTAGGCAGGTGGGGGTTCCAGAGCTGGTCCTTTTCGGCAATGATTTATTTTTTTTTTTAATTTTTTTTTAACGTTTATTTATTTTTGAGACAGAGAGAGACAGAGCATGAATGGGGGAGGGGCAGAGAGAGAGGGAGACACAGAATCGGAAGCAGGCTCCAGGCTCTGAGCCGTCAGCCCAGAGCCCGACTCGGGGCTCGAACTCACGGACCTTGAGATCGTGACCTGAGCTGAAGTCGGACGCCCAACCGACCGAGCCACCCAGGCGTCCCATTTTTCGGCAATGATTTAATCACCAGAGCCACTCTTCACCCCCAGCATCACAAAAATTGCCAGAGCACACTGAGGAATGCAGCAGACTAAATGCAGTGACTGAAAGAAAGTTTGTCTGAAAAAAAAGTTGAAATATTAGTGTAATGGGATTGTGGATGTTCTTCTTTTTACCTGTCTTTCTTTCTTTTTTTTTTTTTTCAGCTTGAGTTCCTCCTTTTTTTTTTTTTTTTTAATGCTTATTTTGAGAGAGAGAGAGGGAAATTTAGAGCGTGAGTTGGGGAGGAGCAGAGAGAAAGGGAGACAGAGAATCCCAAGCAGGCTCCCCGCTGTCAGCGCAGAGCCCGATGTGGGGCTCCAACTCATGAACCATGAGATCACGACCTGAGCCGAAATTGAGGATCGAGAATCGGACGCTTAATTGACTGAGCCACCCAGGCGCCCCAGCCTGAGTTTCTCCTAAAGGAGGTGCCAAGACAAGGATGTGAAGTAGGTTATTTTGGAGGTGACACCCCCTCCCCAGTCTGGTGAGGGGGAGGCGGGTGTGAAGGAAAGGAAAACAACGAAGGGTGTGTTTCAAGTAATTTTCTGTGGAGCAGCTGAAGCTTAATCCTGCTGGGGACGCCTGGTAAACCAGCATAGGGCACAGCCTCAGAGAGCTGGGCATTCACCCACCGACTCGGTCAGTTACTGGTTGAGAGCTGCTGGCCAGGGCATTCATTCCGTGGCTTCTGTGTGGCAAAGCGGGGTTTGGTGGCAAACAAAAGCCCCCAGTTTGGGCAGCTGGAAGACAGGCTGGTGCTAGAATCCTTGTGCAAGAAATAAAAACCGGAAGGAAAAGGCAGCAGGCTTAATGTACAGACACTGCTTACTATATCCTCAGTCCCCGTCTTTTCTATTCTTTGTTCCAACAGAAACCCCCTCACCCCCATACCGGTATTTGTTGGGGATGACAAGGTGCTCAGCTTAAAAAAAAAACAAAAACAAAAAACAACAACACCAAAACCCAAAACCAAAAACCCAAAACGTACATTTCCTAACCTTTAATGCAGATAGCAGTGGCCCAATGAAATATATACGTGGAAGTTACCAAGGGGAGCTTCTAGTAACTCTTTAACAGCGAGGACTCAGTTGGGAGATGTGCCCCTAGCCCTTTCCCTCTTAATAGTGCCAGAACATGGATACGATGGCTGGAGCTGTGGCATGCATTTTGTGGCTACGAGACACATCCTTGAGGATGAAAGCCAAGGAGGAGAAAACAGAAAGGTGCCCTTCCAGCTGTGAAACTGCCTACCACCGTAAACCTACATGCGAGAAAAGCACGCCTCTCTTGTTTCACCCCTGTTTTATTTGAGTTTTCCGATCTATGCAGCAGAATTGAATTCCAATTGATAGGCTTATTCATGTACGGAAAGAGGAAACAGCTACGACTAAAATGCTTTCTCCTCCCTCCTTCTCCTCCTCCTTTGCTACAATGTGCTTTAAAGAGTCCGAAAGCTCCGTTTCTTCTTCTGTGAGACACTGAGTAATTGGCGGCCACCTTACTGTGTTTGTGGCTAGGATCAAGTGCGATCCTGAGGCATATAGAACAGGGTGGCGGGCACCTAGGTGGCTCCGTCAGTGAAGCGTCCGACTCTTGATTTCGGCTCAGGTCATGATCTCATGGTCTGTGGGTTTGAGCCCCACGTCGGGCTCTGCGCTGACAGCACGGAGCCTGCTTGGGATGCTCTCTCTCCCTCTCTCTGCCTCTCCCCTGCTCCCTCGCTCTTCCTCAAAATAAATAAATAAACTTAAAAAAAATCCCTGGTATTTGGCTATTTTTCTTGTTATGTGAACCAGTCTGTTTGTTTAATTGCCTTAATTGGAATGGGAAGAAATTGCATTTCACATTTCCAAGCCAGGTTTGTAGGACAGTGACTTTTGGCTAACAGTAGAATGTTCTCTGAATTTTGACAAGTGAGAATCCCTTCAATCTAGTTCGTGTGTTCTTTTGACAAAATTCTTTAGTTTTTGAAAGTCCCTTCCTTGCTTTCTGACATAAGCAGATATTCTAAGCTCTTCTTGTTTATTTCCCGGGAACAGGTTTCTTTTTGTCTTTGTTGTTTCCTGTTTGCCCAGAACAGAGCCTGACGCTGAACGAATGAATGAATAAATGATTGCACTTCACTCCCTCCTCTGCTTCTTCCCTAATAACTTTCAATTTTCATCATCTGCTAAGTCAGAAATTGGAACTTGTACATTATAGGGATGCTCAAAAACCTCTCCGAGGTGAGACCACCCACTGATATCCCTTTGCTGTAGCTAAGCTCAGCCTGGCCACAACTCCTGGATCTGTTAAAAATAGCTCCGTGCAGCCTCAACAGCTCCCAGCATTCTGGCTATTTTTAGGACAGAAGAGGGGGTGAAGGAAAAATGTGACCAAGAGTCACCTCCAGGGAGAAGTAACCCCTTCCACTAGCTCAGGACGAGGGGACTCACCCACTGCCCAGAGATGCCCACTCCTGTGAATGGCTCGAGTCTGAGAAGTTGATGGTCACATGATACGGTTTCCCTCAATCCTGGATTCTGAACGCCAGGCAGATTTCCTGCTCTACGGGGCTTGCAAGAAAATTCAGTGCTCCAGGGTCCAATCAGAGAGGCCACTAAAATTCTCTGGAGGCTCTCAACTTTCACTACCAACTGCGGAAGGGTAGCCATTCTCTAACTCAAGGGATATGTGGGTCAGTTCATTCATTCAGTTCATGGTCCGAGGCGTTGTTCTAGGTGCGCTCTTCTGGCAGGGACGGAAACAGACGAATGTTCCTGCCTTCTGGGGGGCGGTGCCATCCCAGCCCTGGACTCGGACAATATAATAAGGAAGTAAACTATACAATATCCCAACTATCGTTAATTAGTATGCAGAAAAATAATGCTGCAAAGGGGCATGGGCAGTGCTGGGGCAGGGGTTTGGATGAAGCAGGTTTCTGCCACTCTGATATTGGGGGCCTGGCTGAGCCTGGAAAGACTGCCCCTCACAGCGTCAGCCAATTCTTAGAGCAAATAAAGGGCTTCAATCCAGATTCCACATCCCAACTATCTCTTTTACTGGTTCTCGCACTCTGGGCCACTATCCACCTGCCTTTTTTTTTTTTTTTAAGTTTATTTACTTATTTTGAGGGGTGCCTGGGCGGCTCAGTTGGTTAAGGGTCCGACTTAAGCTCAGGTCACGATCTTGCAGTTTGTGGGTTCGAGCCCCGCGTGGGGCTCTGTGCTGACAGCTGGGAGCCTGGAGCCTGCTTCGGATTCTGTGTCTCCCTCTCTCTCTGTTCTCTCCCTCCCCTTGTGCTCTGTGTCTGTCTCTCAAAAATAAATAAATGTTAAAAAATTTAACGTTTATTTATTCATTTTGAGAGACAGAGCGAGCGTGCGCGCACCAGTGGGGGAGGGGCAGAGAGCGAGGAAGCGAGAGAGACTCCCAAGCAGGCTCTGTGCTGTCAGTGTGGAGCCCGACATGGAGCTTGAACTCACGACCTGCAAGATCATGACCTGAGCCAAAATCAAGAGTTGGGTGCCACCCCACTGAGCTACCCGGGCGCTCCTCCACCTGCCTTATTAACCCCAAGGCCAGATATCAGACAAGGAGGGGCAGTTCTCTTTTTTTTTTTTATTTTTAATATTTATTTATTCTTTGAGAGAGAGAGAGACAGAGAGACAGAGAGCGAGCAGGGGAGGGGCAGAGAGAGAGGGAGACACAGAATCCCAAGCCGGCTCCAGGCTCCGAGCTGTCAGCCCAGAGCCCGACGCGGGGCTCGAACCCACAGACCGTGAGATCATGACCTGAGCCGAAGTCGGTCGCTCAACTGACTGAGCCGCCCAGGTGCCCCTCGGGACAGTTCTTATGCTCCAGAACCCACTGCAATTATTCAGACTAGTCAATTCTGAGCCTGCCCATCCTGCCTCAACTGTTCCTTTCTGCAGAACTCCCGCCCGTGTGTCCCTTTACTCTCCCCGCCTCCTGCCTGACCCTGGTGCTTCCCCTGTGCCCTTGCATGGCATGGCGTGCCCCCTCCTCATGGGAACCGAGAATAACAAACTACCTTCTTCTGTGGTGGTCCCATCTCCTGATCTGTTGGCCTCACCAGAAAACCTACGTTTAAAAACAGGGTTCGTGTGATTTTAGGTGGGATGGCTTGGTGTGGCCTCAGTGACAAGGAAAGATTTGAAGGAAGTAAGGAAGCCAGGAAGGAAGTAAGGAATCCCATGAATATCTAGGAAAGGATGTTCCAGGTAGAGGAACAGTAAGTGCAAAGACCCTGAGGCTAGATCAGAGTGGACGAGAGGAGCAGTGGGAGATGATGGCAGGGATGTGAAGAGGCCGAGTGTGCAGGGCTTTGTAGGTGGTGGGGACGCCTTTAGCTTTTGCTTTGAGGAGGTGGGAGCCGTGGAGTGTCCCTCTGGCTGCTGTGGCAGGAAGAGGCGGGGCCGGACAGGGGGGGGCGGCTGTTGGGGAGGGGGGGAGGGTGGTGTTGGGAGCCCAGAGACCAGAGAAGAGGTGATTTGTACTGGACCGAAAGGGAGATGGTGGGGGCTGGGCCAGGGTGGCGGCACTTAAACAGGGACTGTGAACACGGACACGTGGGGCGGCAGCGGGGAGCAAGCAGCCCGCGTTTTCGTCTGCATGCAGCAGAAGTGGATTCGGTGGGTCTTAAATGTAAAGGGTGGGTTGTACAGAAATAACACCAGAGGTGCTCAGAAATGGACCAAGAAGCGGGGCGCCTGGGTGGCTCAGTCCGCTAAGCGCCCGACTTGGGCTCAGGTCACGATCTCGCAGTCGGTGGGCTCGAGCCCCGCGTCGGGCTCTGGGCTGACAGTGTCTGCACCTTCTCGCCCAGGGGCCTTCTCTAAAGTTGTCACCGGCCGGAAGTGCCTGTGGAGGAACAGCCACGCCCCACCCGTGCCACCACCAGCAGCGCTCAGCCAGTGACCGATAGCAGCGGGTGCCGGGACCCCAGCTCCCTCTGCGACAGGTGCAATGACTGTGAGACGGTGTGGACCGCGTCGTCCCTCGGCGTTCCCCAGCAGAGCTGAGCCCCAGCTGCCCACGCGGGAAGCCTGTTTATCACTGCACCCATTATGGGCTGCCCTTCCCTTTCTGTCTCACGTCCCCAGTCCCCTTCCGGTATCTCCCGGGGTCATCTCCCAAATGAGTGATTTGCTCGTGAGTCCTCGGGCCAGCGTCTACTTCTGGGGGGGGGAACCCCGAGAGAAGACAATTGCATCCCTTGGCAGAAGCCTCCAGACCCAGGAATTGAGAATCCCCACTGAGAGAGAAGGGCTGAGAAGCGGTGTTGCTATCGGCATCTAGAAGTTTCCTCCAAGTTTCCCGGTTACCTGGAGACAGCAGCCCCTGAAACAGAAGCCGGGCACAGCGGGTTTCCCCAGCTCTGGGAGCACAGCTCTGCTCCGAGCGATCCTTCCATTAGTACGCAGCGGACATTCGACGTCGTGGGGAGCCGGTGGGAAGCTCCCAGCAGGGCTCGGTGCCCCCCTTCTCCCGGTCACTTGTGTATTGTCACGGGATGCCTGTGCACATTCAGGCTGGATTAAAGGGTTTGTAGGAAGCTTATCCTCAGCATGTCTGCGTTGGATGAGCCTGCCTCCTTGGGGGCCAGCAAGAGGCGTCAGAGCCAAGGTCGCACGGAAGACAGTGCTGGCCACGTGCTACCCTGCCACTGGCCGTTAGGCATTCCCAAGTGATCCTGGAGTCAAAGCAATGAGCCGGGGCCGGGGTTGGCCAAGCGTGGATCCCATGCCTGCCCCAGGACATTGGTGTTGGAAACAGCCCTTGTGGGAAGACTCCTCCCCGCGGGGAATTTCAGCCCCGCGCCCCGCCAAGGGAAAAAGGGGTGCTAATGGGAAGGTAGAAGGTTAGATGCTGTGTAGTCAGAAATACAGCCAATGTCAGCTCTCCGCAGGGAATGAAGCCCCGTTGCGTTTGTGATTTCTTTGTAGCATTTATAACAGTTTTACAGAGATAGGAAAAAAAAAGTTGCAACCTGCTGTAGCAGGCGTTATTGGCGATCCTGTGACCTTGGACCGCCGCAGAGGTCACGGGTAAGCAGTTCCCTTTTACACCAACCACTGCCTGCAGCCTGTGTTGGTTTCCTAAGGCTTTTGTGACAGCTGATCACAGACAGTGGCTTCAGAAACAGAAACTTGTAAGTTCTGGAGGTCAGGAGTCCGAAATCAAGGTGTTGGCAAGTTTGGTTCCCTCTGGACGCTCCGAGGGAGAATTCACCCCGTGCCTCTCTCAGAATCCGAAACAGGCCCCAGGCTCTGAGCTGTCAGCACAGAGCCTGACGCGGGGCTCGAACTCACGGACTGAGAGATCTGCGAGATCGTGAGGTGAGTCGAAGTCGGACACCCAACCGACTGAGCCACCCAGGCGCCCCTAATGTTTATTTATTTTTGACAGAGAGAGACACACACAGAGTGCAAGTAGGGGAGGGGCAGAGAGAGAGGGAGACACAGGATCAGAAACAGGCTCCAGGCCCCGAGCTGTTGTGGCAGGGTCCCCTCCCGAAGGAAAAACAAAAACAAAAACCCTCAAGGCAACCTGGCTATATGCCTATGCGACCTCAGCCCTCAGCGACCTTGTAACACGAGACCACTTAATCAGACTACGCCTTTGTGTGTTCCCATATATGGGAGACAAACAAGTGAAACATAAATAAAAAACCATACCACGTGGTGTTGGGGGGGGGGGGGCTCGGGGCTCAGTTCTTCGGTCGGAACCCACCTGAGCGGCCCCAGCAGGAATAAAGTTGCTTCCTGGAAAGAAAAGCCTCGGTGTCACTGGCTTTCTACGCGAGAATCCCACTACATTCCGCGGCCAGCACAGAGCCTGACGCGGGGCTCGAACCCACAAACCGCGAGATCATGACCTGGGCCAAAATTGGACGCTCAACCGACTGAGCCACCCAGCTGCCCCTAAAGTGTGCTGTTCTAAATTGCTAGGTTTTGGATCACTTGTTATACAGCAGTAGCTAACCAATACAGCGCTCACTGTCCCACCTTTATTTGGCTTCCCTTCTGTACCTGGCTTCTCCGCTCCTTCACCCCGCTTCCTGGGCTCCCCTCCCCCGTAAACCACACGTGCGCTGAGATGCTTAATCCGCAGGGTTGCCCTTGAGGCCATCTGGACGAAGACACCCGTCATTAGGACGGCGGGACAGTTACTTCTGTTTATAGGAAAATCCACGCAAGTTGGAAAATGTCAAAGAACGAGTGTCCTAAAAGGTTTTGTCTGGCGTTCGGTGTAGGCGGATGTGTACTCGGCCTCCGTCCCAATGTCCTTCTGACACAGTTTCTTGTGATGCAGAGCCTGGGCAGCAAAACGTGGCCCTTCCAAGCATCCCTTTTGCAGCCAGAATGCTGGAGATGAATTAGGTCCGACCAGCTGGAAGCTCAGTAGGTTTGGAAGGTGCGGTGAGTTGGGGGCCAGCTCTTTGCCGCCTCTAGGGGTTGGCAGTAGCAAGGATGCCTGGCGAGACCTTGGCTTCTCGTTTTTGTTCCCCAGCAGAATTCCAATGCCCGGGGCCTAGCTTTGTGCGTGTCAAGAGAGGTTTTGGTCCAGCTTCCTGGTTTCTGAATCGACCTGGGAATTGTGGTTTCATGGCGTCCGAAGGACGATTGTTTTGCTCATGGGAAGTCAGTGGAGCGTTCGGCAAATGGTTTCCCTTGCGGATCTGGGACATCCAAGGCGCGGAGGTCAAGATGCGATTAGCCATGTGACAGATCGTTGGGGATGGTGACGGAGGGCCATTAGCGATGTACCGCAGGGAGAGTAAGGGAGGGAGGGGAGGGGAGCAGATTAGGTGGCAGGGCAGCTCTGAGGGATCTGGCCAGGCCATCAAGCTCATTTTCTTGTCCCAGAGGAGTCCTGTGTCTCCCAGGACCTGGCCTGCCTTAATGTCCCTGTTCTACTCAGTAACTGGCAGGAAGCAGCTCATGGGAGGCATGGCCTTGGCAGTGATGGACTTCAGAATCCAACGGTGGGGGGTCTTTTTCGCCTCCAAAACATCTTCACAGCAGGGTTGATCTAACTGCTAAGAAATGGAAACAACCCAAGTGTCAGCGTCAGCCGAGGAGCGGATACACAAAACGGGGTCTACACACACAGGGGTCTGCACATACGGCGGAATTTTAATCAGCCTAAAGAGAACTGAAGTCCTGATAGCTGCTACAAGAGGGCCGAACCGTGGAAACACCGTGCCGAGTGAAATAAGACAGTTGCAAAAGGACTGCACGAACCCACTTCTATGAGGTCCCCGGAGGAGTCACATTCATGGAGACAGGAAGTAGGATGGGGGGGGGGGGGGAGCCAGGGGCTGGGGGAGGGGCTAGGGAGTCGGCGTTCAATGGGGACAGAGTTTCAGTTTTGCAAGATGAAAAGAGTTCTGGCGACGGATGGTTGCACCACAGTGTGAAGGCACTTAATGCCCCTGAAATGTACACTTACAAATGGCTACGATGGTAAATCTTACGCATTTGTACCGCAGTTTTATTTTTATTTATTTATTTAATGTTTGTTTATTTTTGACGCACACACACACAGTGTGAGCAGGGGAGGGGCAGAGAGAGAGAGAGAGGGAGACACAGAATCCAAAGCAGGCTCCAGGCTCTGAGCTGTGAGCACAGAGCCCGACGCGGGGCTCGAACTCACAAACCGCGAGATCATGACTGCAGCCAAAGTCGGACGCTTAACTGACTGGGCCACCCAGGCGCCCCTGTACCACAGTTTTAAAAGGGGGGGGGGGTGTGTTTTTCTCCTGTAACTTACCCTGCCTGGTTCATGGAACCTCTCAGTTTTACACGCATCACACGATTGATGGGCCACAAAAGCTTACTGTGGCTTCTATGGCAAGATTCTCATCCCCAGGAGCTCAAGGTCACATGCTTCCCTCTTCTTCAACATCCTAGCGAACAATGACCGGAATGTCTCTGCCCAGGGGCTTTCTCTTGCAGCCAGGGTCCGTTTTGGCCTTGTGGCAGCCGGAAATGCTGGGGCATCAAAGTCCCCTGGGAGCAGCCTTTGCAGTAATCACCGACAGAAGGCAAAGGATCAATACCCCAGCATCCCTCACCCCACAGATGGGCGTACTCTTGGGGGCAAGTTCTCCACTGGCTCCCAGACTTCCCCAGGGGGATTAATCTCCAGTTACCCACGTGGGTAACTGGGTCACATGGTACCTTGCTCACCAATGCATCCTTTACTGGGTGCTTTACTGGGTACCTTCTCTCTTCACCTGACCTCCCTGTTCCCTACTGATGCTTCCTGGGGGCTACTTCCTGAACACCGACTCATCCTCAAATCCTTGTCTCAGGGTTGACTTCTGGGGGAATTCAGATTAAGATACTCTCAAAGTAGACTGAGTATGTTAAGTCTATCCAGCCTGAACTTAGTCGTGTGTGTGTGTGTGTGTGTGTGTGTGTGCGCGCGCACGTATATGAAGAAAGCACAATTTGGAAAGGCAAAAACTCTACAAAGAGTTGGCATTGCCCCAACACAAGACGTTGTCTTGATGTCTCCCGTAGCACGTAGACTAGAACCCCCGGTAGAGCTCTGTGTCCTCGAAACGGTTGAGTTGATTTGTGACTCGAAGCGGGGAGAAAAAACTAAAGAACTACCTTTGTTCTCAGCTCGGAATTGCTAAACCGTTCCTTTTATATTTTGAAGTGGGTCCAGGAGGGGTTGGCAGCCCCCCACATCCCCCCAGCATGCCACTGGAGGGACCCGCAGACGTTTCTGAGTGCAGAACCAAACGCACACCCATTATGTGCCCACCCACTGACACCATCCAAGAATTTCCATTTTCTGACCCCACTTGGAAAATGTCAAGGCTGTCGGTATCTGTAAAAGGCTGAACAATTTCTTCGCTAAACACAACTTCAACTGGAAGAAAACTGTAGGGGTTTTTTTTGTTTTTTCCCAGCTCAGGAGCACCTGCTGTAGTCGGCACCATACCTGGCTTGGCTGCTCTGGGGGATGATGGACTGGTGCCTGCCCTCCTGAGTCACAGCCTCTCTGTAGGCACACACCGTTGTCAAAGGCTGCCAGCCTGCCGACAGGAGTCTCATCACCCGGTGCCAGCCCCTGACGTCCACGGAGCCCAAGTCTTGAATCACTGCTTCTTCCTGGGGGTTGGTCAAGAAAGAGAAGCAGAAAATGGATTCTTTTTTATTGCACAGAAGTTGGCTGGCTTTCAAGGCAAATGCTTTTGAGACGAACGCTCAAGTAGGCTTCGGGTAGAAGCTTCTCGTATTTTCGCTCGCTCTCGGCAATCAAGCGGGGGGGACCAACCCGGGAGGTCACCCAGGTCTTGGCCGTACTTTGGGACCATCTCAACGAGGGGGAAGTCAAAGCCCTGTGGTCACCATTATGGATTTTGTGAAGAAAAAAAAAAAAAAATCTGAGAACTCTTTTGGTCAAATTGCCCGGGCTGTGAGAGGAGATGGGAGACTAAGTCTGGAAATTTTCGACTCTAACAGAAAACTTCTGCAGCCTGGCGTGGAGTGACAGACATCTGCCGACACCCAATTAAAACGTACTTCCCCCATTAAAAGAGATTGATAAGGTGTTTTTCGTTTCTCATTCCTACTTTCTCAGCAGGAAGTACTTGACCCCCGCTCTGTGTGGGCGTCCTCCTGCTTCAAGCTTACCTGCTACCTTCTCACACCTGTGACCTTCAGGGGTCGCTCATGGCCACTGGAGCCAGCCTGCTCATATGGAGGACCAGAGAACCTGGGAGTTTATCTCACTCCGTCCCCCCATCCTGGGTGGACACATGCTATTGGGTTTTGGAGTCTGTTATGGACTGTGTCCCCACAAAATTCGTCTGTGGAAGCCCTATCCCCAACGTGACTATATTTGGAGACAGGGTCTTTAAGAGGTAATTAAGATTAAATGAGGTATTAAAGGTGGGGCCCTGGTCAGGGACGATTAGTGTCCTCACACGAAGAGAAGGAGAAACCAGGGAGTTCTCTCTCTTCACGCTTGCACTGAAGAAAGGTCACGTGAGCACCCAGTGAGAAGGCAGCCATCCGCAACCCAAGACGGGACCCCTCGCTAGACTTTCACCCCGATGGCACCTTGATCATGGACTTCCAGCCTCCGAAACTGTGAGGGAAAAGATTCTGTTGTTTAAGCCCCCCAGTCTGTGATACTTTGTTGTAGCTGCCCTAGCAGATGAACACAGGGTCCCAAAGCCAAACTTCCCCGCCTGCTGTGTAATTTACAACCACCCCCTCCCCGCCCCCCCACCGGAACTCTCCACTGGGTCAGTCCTCGTTCAGAGCTGCACTTGACATTTTACGTCCTTGTGTGGCTTCCTCCCTTTGCCTGTCCTGATCCCCCACTCCCTCGCGGTCATCTGGGAGAGCATCTGAATTCTTGTCTCTAGTTCTGCTTCTGGGAATATCTGACCTAAGAAATCAGTGATGCAGAACTTCCCCAAAGGTAATCAGAGTGGAGGACACAGAGACTGCTGGGGAATGAATTTCACTTGCAGACATTCGGTTAGTGTGTCTTAACGGGAGTTCCTTGGGTAATCGGCAGATTAAGCAATGTCAGCTGCTACACTGGACGATTCCTGAAATCTCAGTGGCTTAAAAATTTTTTTTTTCAATGTTTATTTATTTTTGAGAGACAGAGACAGAGCATGAGCAGGGGAGGGGCAGAGAGAGAGGGAGACACAGAATCCGAAACAGGCTCCGGGCTCTGAGCTGTCAGCACAGAGCCCGTCGCGGGGCTCGAACTCATGGACCTCGAGATCATGACCTGACCCGAAGTCAGACGCTCAACCGACTGAGCCACCCAGACGCCCCTGAAATCTCAGTGGCTTTACACAACAAAGGTTTAGTTCTTCCTCCCCTGTGGTCTGCGGTAAGTTGGGCAGCCCTGTGTTCCGTCTTGTAGCTGTGCCAAATGAAACACATGGTTTCTGAGGTTGTTGGGCAGCAGAGAAACACATGTTCGTAACTGCTCGGTCCAGAAATGGCACGCATCATTTCTGCTCACAGTTCTTGGGTCGAAACTAGTCGTCTGATCCTAATCAAAATGCAAGGGGTATTGGGAAATGTGGGGGCGCACATGGGCTGTTTGGGGAACCACAGTTTATTCTTAGAAGTGGAGTTTACCTTATATAATGATTAGGTTCTTCAGAAAAGAACAGTGGAAAAGACGAGAGCTGCATGTGGCCCAAACTGCCTTTTTAGGAAGGCAACATCAATGTGATTTGTGGGCTCATACTGTCTTTCAGGACAGAAAATAATTAATATCAGAAAATGTCTTTCCTCTGCATTTTTTGGGCAACGATTAAGAAATGCTTCTAACATTTTTTGAACATTTGCTAGTTAAAGTAAACTAAAATTCGAACGTACTTTGTGAATTTCAATGAAAAGGCATATGCTTTTGTTGGAATAAGAAGGTGAATGAACCCCCCAAAACCGTGAACCATAAAATATCGACAAATTAGACTTCAAGATTAAGACATTTTCTTCATCAAAAAAGCCCACTGAGGGGCGCCTGGGTGGCTCAGTTGGTTTAGTGTCTGACTCTTGATTTCGGCTCCGATCGTGATCTCATGGTTTGTGGGTTCAAGCCCCACACCAGGCTCCTTGCTGACAGTGCAGAGCCTGCTTGGAATTCTCTCTCTCCCTCTCTCTCTCTGCCCTTCGCTCTCTCTCTCTCTCTCTCTCTCTCTCAAAATCAATAA
This sequence comes from Neofelis nebulosa, assembly GCF_028018385.1. Classification (NCBI taxonomy): domain Eukaryota; kingdom Metazoa; phylum Chordata; class Mammalia; order Carnivora; family Felidae; genus Neofelis; species Neofelis nebulosa. The sequence continues at coordinate 160,422,715 of NC_080785.1, forward strand.
ATAAACTTAAAAAAAAGCCATTGAGAGAATGCAAAGTCAAGCCATGGCCTTGGAGAAGATATTTTTTCCGCATATACTTATCTCAAAGGACTCATATTCAGCATATATAAAGAACTCTCACAAAGCGGTAAGATGGATCAATGAATAACAGAACGGGCAAAAACCTTGAACAGGCTGGGTGATTCTGCCTCACGTTGTAGATTGTTTGGGTCTAGTTGGTGCCAAGGATTAGGTTCGCTCTTCTCCATGCCTGTCAAGTCTGTGGCCCCGATAAACGGGGGAAGCGACTCCTTGGGTATGCTCTTCTCCTAACAAGATAATGGAGCACACGAGTTAAATTAAATCATGCAGGAACATTTAAATCCTTTGTTCGCATCTGCTAACATCCATTGGCCAAAGCAAGTCATCTGATCAAGCTTACTGTCAACGAGTTGGGGAAATATACTTCACCCACAGGGGGAGGGCACTATACAGTCACATACAAGCAGGTGTGGATGTACTGCATTTCTAGAAGTGCAGTCCCATCTACTATAGCTGTTGTGGATAGGTTATGGGAGGCAGGAGGTCCTTACCCAACGCGCAACAGATGTGAGAGATAGCGTGAGTTCCAGTGACATCTTTGGCAGCCCTGGATCTGGTCATACTTGGAGCTGGATTCAACTTTGGACTTTGCAGCGTCCCCAGTCGATATATCCACCTGCTGCCCTCCCCCCACCCCCCCGCCGGCCCCAACCCTTTATGACTAAGCTCTTTTGAATCAGGATCCTGTCCCCTATGACCACATGATTCCTAACATACACTTTCCCTCACGGTACATTAGAATGCTCGTTTCTCTTCACCAACAACAGCACTGGGTGTTAATATTCTTTTTCGGTTTCTGCCAATTTTCCAGGCGAAGAACGGCACCTTGGCAGTAATATCAAAAATCTTCATTCGCCTGCTGACGGGTTGTATCTCTCCTTTGTGCACTGAATTTGGCTTACTTTCCAAATGTGCTGATTTTTCAAGCTGGAGTTGGGTTTGCCAAAGGGATACGTTTCCCAAGAGTTCTGGGTGCTGAAATGGTTTTGCCGTTGATTATAATATCCCTCCAGGCTGAGAGTGTTGCTACCTTTACGTAGCCAATGTTTCTTGTTGAAATGAGCACAGAAGGCCTTGTGTCACCTTTTCCAAAGCCTCAATGAATGTTATTTTGGGTTAGAGAGCAAGAGAAAGACAGAGGGTGAGACAGCTGTCACAAGGTCCCGGGAAAGTGGCATCATATTTCACAGTTTCATGGTGACTGCTCTTTGGAAGCGTGACACCTTCCTAGGAGAAATCTAATGCTTGAAAGAGAATTGCCTATTCAAAACACCCTCACGGTATGAATCCAACTAATTTCCAGAAGAAAGGAAGAGCACAGAAAGGGGAGCATATTCTTGGGAGACAATTCATGGTCATTTGACATCTGAGACCAGAATTTGGGAATCTGGACACTTGGCTCCTAACTCTTAGGGGGAGGCAGGGGCATGAGCTGGTTGAAATCCTTGCTCTACAAAGCGTGACCCGTGGCTTACCAGCGTCGGCAATACCCGGGAACTTTCTGGAAATGCTGGATTACTGAATCAGAACTTTCTGCACGGGCTTTGGAGCATGATAAACCTCGACAAATTTCAACCTCTGTCATGCATCATTTTTACTGTGATAGTTCTCGGTCCTGAGCGACTTTCAACCTGTAATCCTGCCACACCGCTTGTGATAAATCACAAGTTGGGACGTATCGTTGTCTCTGCTGTTTGGCCAAGTTATTTATCCAGTTCTTTCTAATTGGTCGGGGGGAGGGGGAGGGAGGGGGACAGCACGGCAGTTACCAGGGGATTTAGCGGCTATGGTGTATTTAGAACACTTCCCCGTGTGTAGGAGGCTGATTAGCTACATTTGCTAAGTACCGAACAGCTGCTATTAGCCTTTAATGATCTTAATTCCCAAAGTAGCTCAGTGGCAAAGGCCGGTCTCAGATTTTTCCCTGCCAGGGTTCCCAGGGGACAGACATTTGCTTTCAGCATCTGGGTGTGAGGGAGCCGAAAGGAATGTTCTCTGGATCCTGAAGATTTCTAGCCAAGGGGTTAGTAACAAAGCCCGTATTTGGCAGAAAGATTAAACCCTGAGATTGAAATTGCTCTCACTTTATCCCATGGGCGAACGGAGTATGTTCTCTTCAAGCTTTTGCCTTTTTTTTTTTTTTTTTTTTTAAATTTTAACGTTTATTTATTTTTGAGACAGAGAGAGACGGAGCATGAACAGGGGAGGGGCAGAGAGAGGGAGACACAGAATCTGGAACAGGCTCCAGGCTCTGAGCTGTCAGCACAGAGCCCGACGCGGGGCTCGAACCCACGGACTGTGAGATCATGACCTGAGCCGAAGTCGGACGCTTAACCGACCGAGCCACCCAGGCGCCCCAAGCTTTTGCCTTTAGAGATGAAGCAGGGCGAAGGTTTTTGTTCTGTGTTCAAGAGCAATTTGCCTTCTTTGTACTAAAATTGCCAATCAGGTGCTTTGCGAGCTTTCTCGTTCACAGTCCTGGGAATGCCCTTGGCATTTCTCCAAATAATTTGCAGGGGAGTGCAAAATCGCATTTTTGGAAATGGATTGTCTTAAGACTTTCGGCCGAAGTCTTTTATTTTTTTTTTAAATTTTTAAAATGTTTATTTATTTTTGAGAGAGAGAGAGAGAGAGAGAGAGCGAGCAGGAGAAGGGTAGAGAGAGAGGGAGACAGAATCCCAAGGGAAGCTCTGTACCGTCAGCACAGAGCCTGACTCGGGGGCCCGAACCCCCGAAACCGTGAGATCGTGACCTGAGCCGAAACCAAGAGTCCGACGCTCAGCCACCCAGGTGCCCTTTGGCTGACGTCTTAAAGCTCCAGCTGTACCACTTACTAGCTGTGTGTCACTGGTCACATCACTTAGACTTCCTATCTCTTAATTTTCTCATTTATAAAATGAGATTAATAATAGTCACCATAGGGGCACTCTGCTGGCTCAGTTGGTGGAGCATGTGACTCTTGATCTTGGGGTTGTGAGTTCAAGCCCCATGATGGGTGTAGAGATGATTTAAAAATAAATCTTTTAGGGATGCCTGGGGTGACTCAGTCGTTTAAGTGTCCGACTCTTGATTTTGGCTCAGGTCATCAGCTCATAGTTCATGAGATCGAGCCCTACATTGGGCTCTGGGCTGACAGTGTGGAGCCTACTTGGGATATTCTCTCTCCCTCTCTCTGCCCCTCCCCATTCGTGCATGCCCTCTCTCTCTCTCTCTCTCTCCCTCTCTCTCTGCCCCTCCCCTGCTCAAGCGCTCCCTTTGGCTCTCTCTCTCTCCTCTCTCTCGCTCCAAATAAATAAACTTAAAAACAAATGGCATGGTTATAAATAAAAAAATTTTTAAATGTTTATTTATTTTGAGGGAGAGAGAGACAGGACGCGAGCAGAGGAGGAGCAGAGAATCCGAAGCAGGCTCCAGGCTCCGAGCTGTCGGAGCCCAGCCCAGAGCCCGACGCGGGGCTCGACCTCACAGACTGTGAGATCATGACTTGAGCCGAAGTCAGACACTTAGCCGACTGAGCCACCCAGGCACCCCGGTGTCATTATAAATTAAAAAAAAATTTTAAAATAGTAACTATAATAATAGTAATAGGATTAAATGGGTTATTGCAAGGAAAGGACTTAGAATAGCGCCTGGCGTATCATATGTAAACATCAGCTGGTATGATTTTACTATTACTGCAAACAATTGTGAGTCGGGGCATGCTCTTCCTTTACCCCTGCCCCCCCCACCCCGCGTTCAGGCATCGTCACCCACCCCCGGGGAGTCCCTCCCCCCTTCATACTTCTGGTAATTGAACTCCCCAGAGTTTTGGCAAAGGACACGGTGGTCCAGCTTCCCAGCAGTAGAATATAGTGGAAACAATACATAAACTCCTGTGCTCCTTCCTTAAGAGGAAATTCTCACCCTCCACTTTTTCTCCCCACCCCCTCTCGCGATGGCTGGAATAAAGACACGGTGATAGGCCAGGTTGGGCATATGGATGAAGACACTCTCGGAGACGTGTTAGAGCTACGAGACGGAGGGAACTGGTCCCCAGATGACCTTGTACAATGAAACCGTTTGCCTGCGTCAGACCTCCTGCCCACGTCTGCGTTCCGAGGTGAGAGAGAACAAAACCTGTTTCTGAGCCATTGTTGTCCTGGGTCTCTTTGTTTCTATTTCTTGTTTCCATGCTCAATAACACATCACTTACAATCTGGGTGTTAGAGTATATCTCAGGGAAATAAATTTAGTTCTTTTTTTTTTTTTTTTTTAGTTTATTTATTTATTTTGAGAGAGAGAGAGAGAGAGAGAACGAGCTGGGGAGGGGCAGAGAGAGAGGGGGACAGGAGATCCGAAGCAGGCTCAGTGCTGACAGCGGAGAGCCCCGATGTGGGGCTTGAACTCACGCACCGTGAGATCATGATCTGAGCCCAAGTCAGATGCTAAACTGACTGAGCCACCCAGGTGTCCTGAAATAAATTTAGTTCTTTAAAAAATTTTTTTTTAATGTTTATTTATTTTTGAGAGAGAGAGAAAGAGCAGGGGAAGGGGCAGAGAGAGAGAGGAAGACACAGAATTTGAAGCAGGCTCCAGGCTCTGACCTGTCAGCACAGAGCCTGACATGGGGCTCAAACTCACAAACCACGAGATCATCACCTGAGTTAGAGTCAGATGCTTATCCAACTGAGCCACCCAAGCACCCTAATTTAATTCTTAACGTGAGCCAAGCTTTGTTAAAAAAAAACTTAGAGTTAAGGGGCACCTGGGTGGCTCAGTTGGTTAAGCATCTGACTCCAGCTCAGGCCATGATCCCATGGTTCATGAGTTCGAGCCCTGCATCGGGCCCTGTGCTGACAGCTCAGAGCCTGGAGCCTGCTTCAAATTCTGTGTTTCCCTCTCTCTCTGGCTCTCCCCTGCTCATGCTGTCTTTGTCTCAAAAATAAGTAAGCTAAAAAAACCCAGAACCAAAACAAAAAAACTTAGGGTTTAGGGGTACCTGGGTGGCTCAGTCAGTGGAGTGTCTGACTCTTGATCTCAGCTCAGGCCTTGATCTCAGGGAAGTGACTTCGAGCCTCATATTGGGCTCCATGTTGGGTGTGGAGCCTACTTAAAAATCTTTAAAGTTTAGGGGCGCCTGTGTGGCTCGGTCGGTTGAGCGTCTGACTTCGGCTCAGGTCATGATCTCACGGTCCGTGAGTTCGAGCCCCGCATCGGGCTTTGTGCCGACAGCTCAGAGCCTGGAGCCTGTTTCAGATTCTGTGTCTCCCTCTCTCTCTGCCCCTCCCCTGTTCGTGCTCTGTCTCTCTCTGTCTCAAAAATCAATAAACGTTACGGGGCGCCTGGGTGGCGCAGTCGGTTAAGCGTCCGACTTCAGCCAGGTCACGATCTCGCGGTCCGTGAGTTCGAGCCCCGCGTCAGGCTCTGGGCTGATGGCTCGGAGCCTGGGGCCTGTTTCCGATTCTGTGTCTCCCTCTCTCTCTGCCCCTCCCCCGTTCATGCTCTGTCTCTCTCTGTCCCAAAAATAAAAATAAAAAACGTTGAAAAAAAAATTAAAAAAAAAAAAAATCAATAAACGTTAAAAAAAATAAAAAAAAATCTTTAAAGTTTAGGGGCCCCCCGGGTGGCTCAGTCGGTAAATGTCCAACTCTCGATCTTGGCTCAGGTCATGATCTCATGTTCCATGAGATCGAGCCCCACGTCGGGCTCTGCACCTACTTGGGATTCTCTCTCTCTCCCTCTCTCTCTGCCCTTCCCTCCACTCACACACTCTGTCTCTTTCTCAAAATAAATACATAAACTTAAAAAAACAATTGTAAACACTATGTTTCAGTAAGCCTTACTGACAACAGGTTTGCTGCTGTTTGAGTCCCAGCGGCAGCCGCCTTGCTGCCTTCTCTAGTGCTTTCCACGGGGGCCCTGTTCTTTTGGAGGCTGGGGCCCAGCGATCCTCGGGGATGGACTTCTCAGCTCTCACGGCACCGAAGCTGCCAAGGGTCTTTGGCGGGGGTGGCTTTTGCTCCAACGCTGTCATCATTCCATTTCAGTGCTATGTGCCTTCCATCATTGCTATGGAAAAGTGTGCCCGTTAATGCTGACATTCCTTTGTAGGTGATGTGAACTTTCTCTCTGGCCGCTTTAACCATCTCTCTGTCTTTGGTGTTTACAGTTTCACCAAGACGCGCGTAGGCGTACGTTTATTTGTATTTATCCCACTTGGGGTATGTGATGTTTCTTGAACCAGTAGACTTAATGTTTTTCATAAGCTTTCAAAAATTCGCAGTTCTTATCTCTAAGTTTTGCCTTTCCTCTGTTTTCTCCACTTGATCCTCTTGGATCTTTTTTTTTTTTTTATTAAAAAAGTTTTTTTTTAACGTTTATTTATTTATGAGAGAGAGACAGCACGCGAGCAGGGGAGAAGCAGAGAGAGGGAGACACAGAATCCGAAGCCGACTCCAGGCTCCGAGCCATCAGCACAGAGCCCGAGGCAGGGCTTGAACTCACAAACCGCGAGATCATGACCTGAGCTGACTGACTTCAGATGCTTACCTGACTGAGCCACCCAGGCGCCCCTGATCCTCCTGGATCTTTGATTAGATGTACCCAAATCAGCTGGGATGAAGTTTCCATGGGCCCACAGAACCTGGGGGGGGTGGGGGTTGAACCGGCAATGAAATTGTTACCAAAAAAAAAAGAAAATTACACATTCTCTTAGGTAGCTACATCGGGAACCGAAATTCACACTTACAGCATCCTCAAGGGTTCAGCAGAAGGAAGTCCAAACTCCTCGAGCAGGGGTTGGCCCACCAGCCGGATTTGCTGGCTGCCTGTGTTTGTAATGAAAGTTTTACGGGCACGCACAAAGTTTTATTGTACTCACGTACATATCGTCCGTGGCTGTTTTTGTGCCACATTTCCCCAGCTGCAACGTCGACTCCCAAAAAGCCCCAAAAGGATTCATTACCTGGTCCTCTACGGGAGTTTGCCAGCCCCTGCCAGCTTTCGGTCCTTCCGCAACGTAAGACCAGTTGTTCAAATACAGACTCCACTGTTCTGCCACCGAAACTTTGCAGCGAGTTAAAACTGGTGTGCACAAAGCCCCCTAAGCCATAAGCTCTAATGTTTTATTGTCCCCGACACAACTGGGGGGGGGGGGGATGAAGACCCCACCCCTTCCCACTTTCCAGTGGAAAACAATGGGAGTGTCGCCCTCAAAGCTGGGGAATTGTGGGTACATGGGCTTTCGCAATACACGTATAGATGATTCCCTATTTCCCCTCAATGCGTACATGACTTCAAGGCTGCTTATTGAAAAATTATAGGCCAAAAGTGTTGCTGCTGCAAATGAGTGTTATTAAGCCCTGTCGGATTTGCCAAACACCCCACAGCAAATTACATTGACAATAGCAAGCTAAACCCACAGTGATTTATCACGGGCAAAGCCAAAGGAACAGCAGTGGAAAACCGTGGCCGGCTCCAGATGACCCAGAGACAAAACGTTCCTTCGGGAAATCGCGGGAATTCCTATTATTGGATTACATGTGGGTACAGTGCAGAGGGGTGATATTCGGCAGCCGACGTCTAAGCGGAATACCCAGAGTGCTCGATACACTAGAGTGGCTATTTTTAATTTGTACGCACTATTGGGGCACCTGGGCAGCTCAGTCCGTGAAGCGTCCGGCTCTTGGTTTCAGCTCAGGTCATGATCCCACCGTTTGTGGGATCGAGCCCCGCTTCGGGCTCCACCCTCTCAGCTCGGGATTCTCTCTCTCTCTCCCCGTCGTTCTGTCCCTCCCCCCATTCACACGCTCTTTCTCTCTCTCTCTCTCAAAATAAATACATAAACTTAAAAAAATAATTTTTTTTGATGTTTTTAGTTTTGAGAGAGAGACAGAGACAGAGCGTGAGCGAGGGAGGGATGGAGAGAGAGGGAGACACAGAATCCGAAGCAGGCTCCAGGCTCTGAGCTGTCAGCACAGAGCCCGACGTGGGGCTCGAACTCCTGAACCATGAGATCATGACCTGAGCCGAAGTTGGATGCTTAACTGACTCAGAACCCAGGAGCCCCAACCCCAACCCTATTTCCAAATTAAGATTCCATTCTGAGGTTCTGGGGAGTTAGGACTCCAGTATATATATATATATATATATATATATATATATATATATATATATTTATATTTATTTATTTATTTATTTTTGGTAGGGAGGTACACAATTCGACCCAGGATAGTGCTGCGGTGGGCAAAACATGGCAATTCTCACTCGTAATTCTCAATTCCATTTTTATTTTTTTTTCAACGTTTTTTTTTATTTATTTATTTTTTTTTTTAATTTTTTTTTATTTTTGGGACAGAGAGAGACAGAGCATGAACGGGGGAGGGGCAGAGAGAGAGGGAGACACAGAATCGGAAACAGGCTCCAGGCTCCGAGCCGTCAGCCCAGAGCCTGACGCGGGGCTCGAACTCACGGACCGCGAGATCGTGACCTGGCTGAAGTCGGACGCTTAACCGACTGCGCCACCCAGGCGCCCCTCAATTCCATTTTTAAAACTTTATTTTTTTTAAGTTGAGAGACAGAGCAAGAGAGAGCATGTGAGCAGGGGAGAGGGGCAGAGGGAGGGAGAGAAAATCATAGGCAGGCTCTGTGTCCAGCATGGGGTCTGACATGGGGCTCAATCCCATGACCCTGGGATCGTGACCTGAGCTGAAATCAAGAGTCCAACGTTCAACAGACTGAGCCACGCAGGCGTCCCTCGATTCCATTTTGTTTAAAAAGCCCATCAAAATAGCTGTTCTGCATCAAGGACACATTCGAGGGAGGGGTCTTCTTTTGGGTAAAGCTTGAATCCCTCACCCAGTTTTCTCCGACCCCTCATGTTTGCATGGAAAGCCCTGTCCGCTTTTCACTGATGGGGTTCAATGTCAGCATGTATCTCCCCAAAGGGGCAGGAGCCCAGTGGACTCCTCTAGGAATGCCCCTCCCAGAGGCAGGAATATACCCTCAAGTGACAGGGAGATTCCCTGGCTGCGTATCCACATCACTCACAGAGATCTAAACATTTTTTTTTTTTTTAATTTTCTTTATTTCTGAGAGAGACAGACACAGAGTGTGAGTGGGGGAGGGGCAGAGAGAGAGGGAGACACAGAATCCGAAGCAGGCTCCAGGCTCCGAGCTGTCAGCACAGAGCCCGGCGCGGGGCTCGAACTCATGAGAGCCGTGAGATCATGACCTGAGCCGAAGTCAGATGCTTAATCAACGGAGCCATCCAGGGGCCCCTGCTTATGGAGCTTTTTAAAGACCGTGCTTGCCGGGGCGCCTGGGTGGCGCAGTCAGTTAAGCGTCCGACTTCAGCCAGGTCACGATCTCGCGGTCTGTGAGTTCGAGCTCCGTGTCGGGCTCTGGGCTGATGGCTCAGAGCCTGGAGCCTGTTTCCGATTCTGTGTCTCCCTCTCTCTCTGACCCTCCCCCGTTCATGCTCTGTCTCTCTCTGTCCCAAAAATAAAAATAAAAAACGTTGAAAAAAAAATAAAATAAAAAAATAAAGACCGTGCTTGCCTGGACATACAAATCTAGGTGGGTGTTCCTCAAAAAGCTCATCTGCGGATGGACATTTCGGTTGTTTTCAAGTCCTGGCTATTGTGAACAACCCTACAATGGACATGGGGGTACAGATAGGTAGTTCTATTTTATTTATCTATCTGTCTATCTATCTATTTATGTATTTATTTATGAGAGAAGGACCGAGAGAGAGAGAGAGAGAGATTGGGAGCAAGGGAGGGGCAGAGAGAGAGGGACAGAGAGAGACCGCCCCCCCCCCCCCCCCAAGTAGGCTCGGCACTGTCAGCTCCGAGCCCGATGTGGGGCTCGAACTCACGAACCGTGAAATCATGACCAGAGCCGAAACCGAGAGCCTGACGCTCAACCCACTGAGCCCCCCAGGTAGTTCTCTTTTTAATAGTGTGAGGAATCTCCATTTCTGGTTTCTACAATAGCTTTTCCAACTTACATTCCCCACAACCCCAAGGGTCACCTTTTTCATGTCCTCGCCAACATGTTATCTCCTGTCCTTTTGATGAAAGTCAGCCACGTTTCTTTGCTCTCAAACCATTTCAAAGCCGCCTGAGAGGGCCGCCCCTGCTCTCCCCGGAGACCTCAATTATGTGAGTCATAAGCCCTTTTTTCTCATCCCCCCCCCCCCCCGGCATGTGGGCGCCACACCTTGATCAGTTTCAACATCAAAATCAAACTCTGAGAGGGGGGGGGGGTCCCCTCTGTTCTCCAGGTGACCGTAATGTACGGTGAAGGGAAGCTTTGCTTCAGGAGGTTGTAGAGAGAAAGCACAACAGGAAAGAAAGATCATTGATCCGCATACAAAAGGAAAACTCACGAAGTAGAGGTTTGGTCTCCCCAGAGTTTGCCAAAGTTGAGCTGAGACGAGGTGGTGCCTCCTGAGGTGGGTGCGACCCCCTGTCTAGTGTTCTCAGCAGCCGTCTCTCCCGGACAAGGGGCCCTGAGTGTCCTTGCCGTGTGGCTCTGCACCCGGGCTCCAGATTTTCACGGGGAGGGAGAGAGAGGCTGTGGGCGCTCGCCGATCTGGCACGCAGGGAGAAAAGGGGGGGAGGGGTGGCCTGGGTGCTGGTCCCAGAAGGATCCTTGAACAGGTTCCGAGGCTACGTGTGGACGTGAAGAGAAAGCTATTCTCCTGAGACGTTGGGAGACTGAGGCCCCAGGCCACCCTGCTCGGGGACGCAGTGCGATGACAACACTGGGGAGGTGCCTCCTGTTGCAGAAGCAGAGCCAGGAAAGGGTGCGTTCTTGGGAACGCTGTTGCGGATGTCAACCCCGCCAGGGATCTCCCCTTGCAGCAAGAAACAGCAGTGTGAGCGGGAGAGGGCGCTCATGGACGGGGACGCCACCAGCATCTCAGTGGGGACGCCGAGCTTCGGTAAGGGTCAGGGAGTCTGGGACTCTCACTCAGAGAGAAGAGGCGGAAGGGTCCTCGGTCAGCGATGGCCCCAGCTCCTGGCCAACCTGCTCCCGAGGGATGCTTCCCCAAACCCGGATTTGGACCCACAGGCCTCCCACCCGGCAAGACTGAGCGACGGGACCTGTCAAGAGTATGAAGAACCAAATCCCCAAGGAAGCTTCCATGGCTGCGTGGAGATGGCTCTGGGAAAAGCCGTGGGCGCCCCTCTTGGGGAGCGTCTCTCCTGAGTTAGGAACGAGGCTCGAGGAGTTACCGTGCTGTCATCCAGCTCCTTACGAAAGGGTGAGCCATCGCCCTGGTTTGCCACGGACTTTCCTGGTGTTGGCACTGCTGGTCTGGATGCCAGGAACTCGTTCTGTTCGGGGCCAACCGGGATGGCTGGTTAATGACTGCATGAAATCAGAAACCACAGCAAGCCAGGAAGTGTGCGTTCAGTTGGTGAGTTCGTTTGTTCTGTGGCTACGTATGACTAGTTTCTGGAGGATGCTCCTGGGGACACAGCCACGAACAGAGACCACATGCTCTCTGACCCACGCCGCTCACCTTCGGGGAGGGCAAAAGCGGTGCGTGATTGCAAATGGTGGTAGTTTCTCTGAAGGGAGAGGCCTCGGGAGCAGAGCCGGGCGCCTGGTTTAGAAGGAGAAGGTAGTGGGGTGCCTGGGCGGCTCAGTGGGTTGAGCGTCCGTCTCCCGGTTTCCGCTCAGGTCGTGATCTCTCGGTTGGCGGTTTCGAGCCCCACGTCGGGCTTCACGCGGGTGGTGCGGGGCCTGCTTGGGATTCTCTCCCTCTTAAAATAAACATATAGGGGCGCCTGGGTGGCTCAGTCGGTTAAGCGTCCGACTTCGGCTCAGGTCACGATCTCGCGGTCCGTGAGTTCGAGCCCCGCGTCAGGCTCTGGGCTGATGGCTCGGAGCCTGGAGCCTGCTTCCGATTCTGTGTCTCCCTCTCTCTCTGCCCCTCCCCCGTTCATGCTCTGTCTCTCTCTGTCTCAAAAATAAATAAACGTTAAAAAAAAATTAAAAAAAAAATAAACATATAAACTTAAAAAAAAAAAATCTTATAAAATGAGGAGGTAGAGAAGGCCTCTCTCCAGAGAAACGTTTTGATCCTGATGATTCCGATTCCAGTATCAGGGCACGGGTTCCCCCCACATCACCGAGCAATTCCACGATGCCAGCTGGGTGGCCTACAATTAAACTCAATGCTGACATTTGCTACCTGGAGACAGCACGCGATTCCGCAGATTAAGGGCTCTGTGCCCCAAGATCGCCCCCACCCCAGATATCCTTTGCAGCCTCAGGTTTGTACCGGTGCTTCTCTCTCTCTCTCTCTCTTTTTTTTTTTTTAACATTTATTTATTTTTGAGACAGAGAGAGAGAGCATGAACAGGGGAGGGTCAGAGAAAGAGGGAGACACAGAATCGGAAACAGGCTCCAGGCTCTGAGCTGTCAGCCCAGAGCCCGACGCGGGGCTCGAACTCACGGACCGCGAGATCGTGACCTGAGCCGAAGTCGGACGCTCAACCGACTGAGCCACCCAGGCGCCCCGGTAACCGTGCTTCTGACCGACTGAGTATAAATCAGGAGTTCCTGTGACCACCCCCCCTCCTTTGATTAATGTGCCAGAGTATCTCTCAGTGCTCAGGAAACGGCTTTCCTCACTAGATTACTGGTTATTACAAAGAATATTAAAGGGTATGAATCAACAGCCGGGGGAAGAGAGATACATAGGGCGAGGTCCCAAATAAAGGAGCTTCTGTCCCCACGGAGCCTGGAAGCCTTCTGGCTCACCAACCCGGAAGCTCTGGCAACCCCATTCTTTTGCGTTTTATGGAAACCGCATGACACAGGGGTGATTGAATAACTCATTAGCTATTGATGACTGAACTCCATTTCCAGCCTCTTCCTTCTTCTGCGGAGGTTGGAGGGTGGGACTGAGAGCTCAACCCACTGATCACAAGGTTGGCTGCCCTAGCAACCAGCCCCCACCCTTAAGTGCTCCCCCCCCCCCCCCCCCGTCAACTCATTAACATAACAAAAGACACCTTGATCGGTGCTTATCCTAAGACCTTCCTCAGGATTTAGGAGCTCTAGGCCCGAAACGGGGACCGAGAACAAATAAGCGTATTTCTTTTTTGAAATCACAGCTTCAGATCCCAAGACTCCCTTTCTGTTTGTCAATCCCAGTAAATTCCCACGATTTCCTGCCTGTTGATCGGGTACCTGGGTTCGCCCGCGGGCAGGTGCCTTATCGCCTTAGGAAATCCTCCTGTAAACTCCCCTTTCCCCAGTGAGTGAGAAACGCGGTCTCCGGGGCAGCGAGGTTCAAGTTCTCTCTGACCATGTGACCCCTCACCGTGGGGCTGAGTTCCCAGGACGAGGGAAGGAAAAAAAAAACCCAGACGCCGTATACCGATTTATGTACAACTCCCAGCAGTTATGGATACAGCCCTTCAGGGAAGCGTTTCTTCCTTCCTGTCGCTCTCATATCACAGATATTGCCCCGAAGCGAGCCCCGCATCGGGCTCTGTGCTGACCGTGCGGAGCCTTACTTGGGATTCTCTTTTCTCCCTCTCTCTCTCTGCCCGGCCTGGGCTCGCCCATGCGTGCGTGCCCTCTCAAAATAAATGAGCATTAAAAAAATGTAAAAACCAAACACAAAGGTTTTTGTCCTTCCCTCCTCCCCTCCTATTCACCCCCCAGCATATCTAAGGGATACGACACAGCCCTTTGAGAAACACTGTAGTTGTAGGCTAACCATTTTTAACAGCGATGGGGCAGTCCCCTGAAGGGTGGATGGTCTTTGAGAGTGTGCCAACGTAGGATTAAAAAGTCTCCTCCCCCCCCCCCCCCCCCCCCGCAGGTGGAATCCTATTCGGCCGTAGAAAGGAACAAACTATGGACCCTCACAAGGACTGGGCTGGATTTCAAGGCATTATGCACAGTGAAAAGAGCCAATCTCCAAAGGCCACGCGTGGAGTGATTCCATTCATATAACAGTCTTGAGGTGACCAAATTATAGAGATGGAGAACAGATTAGCGGTTGCCAAGGGTGAAGGAAGGGAAGTTTGTGGTTCCAAAGGGTTGGCAGGAGGGGGTTCTTTCGTGGAGAAGGAGCCTTACTGGTTTCTTGATTGTGACGGAGGTTCTACAGATCTACGTGTGAGATACAATTGCATGAAACACGCACACACGCACACACGCACACACACACGCACACACACACACGGCCTCCCCGGCCGCGTGCTTCCGCCCCAAGCCGCAAAGCTTCTGATTTCTCAACTGCCCAATGTAAGATCGATTATGCACGTCCCGATTTTGATCGGAAAAAAACCTGTGGCCGTACCGTTTCTAACATCACTGTGGCTCTGCGCTTTTACAAGGAGTAAAGAAATCCTGCGGGATTAACCCCTCAGTCCACGAATATTTACTGAGTACGGACATAGCGGGTAGGCTGCCCATATCCCTTGGGTTTCAACTTTCTTATGCACATCAATGGCTTTTGACTCAGCCTAAGGGCTTTCTAATCACCTAGGGGAGTAGCTAGATGTGTGGGAGAGTAGACACCCCCAAGAGCAGCCCTCATCCAGTGATGCATGGAGGATAAATACCCCAGCTCCCTCACCCCTCTGGTGCAAGAACACTGAGGTCCGTGTTCTACACTGTCTCCCAAAATTTCCCAGTGGAATCAGCGGTTAATGGTAACGTGCTCACTAACCCGACTGTATCGGCCTCCTTCCTTTCCCTGTTTCGCGACCCGACTAATGCATCCGGGGTCCATCTCTCAAATAAACGACTTGACCTTGAATCCTTGTCTCAGGCTCTGCTTCCAGAGGATCCCATTTAAGACAAGGCACCAGGCTTCAATAAGCAGAGGGGAAGTGAGATATATGTACAGTGACAAAGGAAGGATATTCAATTGCATTGGATCTTTGCCAGATGCCAAAGTGCTTTTACCTCTGTTTTTCTCATTTTTTTCCCCAGTGGCAGGTCACCAGGAACCAGGACTTCCCTCTCTGGAGTGTTTGCCGAAGAGAAACAAACACTGTTTTCATTAGGGCATATCTACCGCGGGACCTCGCTGTTACAGCAGCCTATCCTGGTCTCCTAATAAATGCATTATCTGTAATGAGAGAATTAGAGGTGAGGCAAGATTTTCCCTTTCCTTTTGAATTTCTTTGTACTGTTTGAATTTTATTTATTTATTTATTTATTTACAGCAGGGGAGGGGCAGAGGGAGAGGGAGAGAGAGAATCTTAAGCAGGTTCCATGCTTGGCGTGGAGCCCGATGCGAGATTCAATCCCATGACCCTGAGATCATGACCTGGGCCAAAATTAAGAGTCTCCAGATGCTTAACCAACTGAACCATCCGGGTAGCCCTGTACTGTTTGAATTCTATGGCCACACACACACACACACACACACACCCCATTGGGATTATCTAGAAGGTTATAGATCAGTTTTTAGTCCCTCCAGCAAATGCCTTTTCAAGCATGGTTCAGTAAACAAAATCATGGGGGTTCCTGGGTGGGGCAGTTGGTCGAGCATCTGACTCAGCTCAGGTCAGGATCTCACGCTTCGTGAGTTCAAGCCCCAAGTCGGGCTCCACACTCCTCTTTCCCATTCTCTCTCTCTCTCCTTCTCTCTGCCCCTTGCTCACTCGTGCTCTCTCTCAAAAAGAAATAAATAATACTAAAAAAAAAAAAAAAAACCCAATAAAACAAAGTGAAAAGAAAATGAAATCATGGTGTTCTCGGCTGAATTGTGTCCCTCCTCCTGAATTCGTATGTCGAGGGCCTAACCCCTGGCACCTCAGGATGTGGTTGTATCTGGGGATAGGGCCTTTAAAAAGGTAATTAAGTTAGAACCAGGCTTTTTTTTTTTTTTTTTTTTTGGTGGGCCCTTATTCAATCTGACTGGTGTCCTTGGTAGAAGAGGTTTAGACAGGGGCGCCTGGGTGGCGCAGTCAGTTAAGCGTCTGACTTCAGCCAGGTCACGATCTCGCGGTCCGTGAGTTCGAGCCCCGCGTCAGGCTCTGGGCTGATGGCTCGGAGCCTGGAGCCTGTTTCCGTGTGTCTCCCTCTCTCTCTGCCCCTCCCCCGTTCATGCTCTGTCTCTCTCTGTCCCAAAAATAAATAAAAAACATTAAAAAAAAATTTTAAAAAAAAAAAAAAAAAAGAAGAGGTTTAGACACAGAAAGACACCAGAGTTGTGGACGTGCCGAGAGGCTACTGTGTGAGGACCTGGGGAGAAGGAGGCCGTCTGCAAGCTGAGGAGAGACAGTTTTACCAACACCTTTTTGTCGGACTTCTGGCTTCCAGAACGGTGACAGAATTCTGTCGCTGCAGCCACTGGGTGTGTGGTATTCCTTACGACAGGCCTAGCAAACGAACGCCCGTGGCTCACATTTCTTCGAATCGTCTGTGCAGTGAGTTCGAAGACTTGAGGGAACCATGGCTTGCCCGCTGTTCTGAGCTGAACTGTGTCCTCCCCAAACAGGTATGTTGAAACCCTCACCCTGGATGTGACTGTAGGTGGAGATGTGGTCTTTAAAGAAGTAATTAGCGTTAAATGAGGTCAGAAGGGTGGGCCCTAAACCCACAGGACTGGGGCCCTTATTAGAAGAGGAAGAGGGGCGCTTGGGTGGCTCAGTCGGTTGAGCATCCGCCTTTGGCTCAGGTCATGGCTTGTGGGTTCGAGCCCCACGTCGGGCTCTGTGCCGACAGCTCGGAGCCCGGAGCCTGCTTCGGATTCTGTGCCTCCCTCTCTCTCTGCCCCTCCTCCACTCACCGTCTGTCTGTCTGTCTCAGCCTCTCAAAAATAAATAAACATTAAAACACATTTTTAATAAAAAAAAAGAAAACAGAAACGGCTGAGCTGGCATGTCACCTCTCTCTTGGAAACCTACCCTACTTTTCATTTGTTATATTTATTATATAACAAATATATGTATCTTGGGCCACTATAACCAAATACCCTTGACTGGGTGATTGCAACAATAGAAATTTCTTTCGTATTTATTTATTTATTTATTTGGTAATCTCTACACCCAACGTGGGGCTCAAACTCATGACCCCGAGATCAAGAGTCACATGCTCTTCTGACTGAGCCAGCCGGACACCTCATGAAATTTATTTCTTTCATTAGTGGAGGCTAGAAGTCCGAGATCAAGATTCCAGGAGATTCGGTTTCTTCCCTTCTCTTCCCTTCCCTTCCCTTCCCTCCCCTCCCCTCCCCTCCCCCCCCCCTCCCCTTCCCTTCCCTTTCCTTTCCTTTTTTTTCTCCAGAGCTGTCTTCTTGGCTCACAGACGACCATATTCTCACTTGGCCCTCACTGTGGCCTTTCCTCAGTGCACACACACAGAGACAGAGAGATCTTTCTCTCTTCCTTTTCTTTTATTAAAAAAATTTTTTTTTAAGTTTATTTATTTATTTTGAGAGAGAGAGAGAGAGACAGAGAGACAGAGAGAATGAGCAGGGGAGGGGCAGAGAGAGAAGGAGAGAGAGAATCCCAAGCAGACTTCGCGCGATCAACGTGGAGCCTGAGGCGAGGCTTGAACCATGAGATCATGACCTGAGCCGAAACCAAGAGTCCGATGCTTAACCAACTGAACCACCCAGGCACCCCTCTTCCTTTTCTTATAAGGACACCAGTCTTATTGGATTCGGGCCCCACCCTTATGACCTAATTTAACCTTTATTGCCTCCTCAAAGCCCTTTCTCTGAATACAGCCACATCAGGGCTTAGGGCTTTCACATGTGATTTTTAGGGGGGGGCATAATTCAGTTTATAGCAGCCAATGTTCTCTTTAATGTTCAATTCAGTGTGAGATTTTAGTTATTCACAACCAGAAGCTTCCTAAATGGTGAAGTGGAAACTTAAGTGATTTTTAACAAGCCCGAGTCTCATTTTCTTCATCTGAAAAATGTTGAAGACACAGGAGGTCCGTTCTGGCCTCCTACTGTCACCATGCAGGTTAAGTAAAATGATGTATTTGTGAGTATTGGGGAAAACATGCGGTTCGTGGAAGATAGTTACGAAAATTGATACAAACAAGAAAGCTGCCAGATGAGAGTCAGAGGTAGGCCCAGCAAGGCGGGAGAAAAAAGGGAAAATGACACTCTGTTTTCCCACAGAGACAGACAAATTACGACACGAACGCGCATACTTGGGGTATGCGTGCCTGACTCGCAAATCCAAAAATAGCCCCTCGGACCCTATGTGGAGAGAGGATAAAGATAGCAAAGTTAGCTATGAGTGACAAGCCCAGTTAGAGGACAGAGAGACAATTTAAAAGGTCTTCATGCGAAACATCTTGAGTAGCTATAAAAATATTTGACGTTTAGGGGCGCCTGGGTGGCTCGGTCGGTTAAGCGGCCGACTTCGGCTCAGGTCATGATCTCGCGGTCCATGAGTTCGAGCCCCGCGTCGGGCTCTGTGCTGACGGCTCGGAGCCTGGAGCCTGTTTCAGATTCTGTGTCTCCCTCTCTCTCTCTGACCCTCCCCTGTTCATGCTCCGTCTCTCTCTGTCTCAAACATAAATAAACGTTAAAAAAATTAAAAAAAAAATGGATGTTTACGGGTCGAGAAAGAGAGAGTTCACGATCTGCCTGTGTATCTGCTCGGTCGTAGGTGCCTTGAGTAGCTGTACAGTCATTCCAGAAGCGCCAGGGAAAGAATGCCTTCTATGAGTGGCCGTGGCCAGATACCCCGGCTCTCTCACCCCGTAGCTGCACAACACTGAGGTCTGTGATCTCTGCCACCTCCCAGAGGCCCCCAGCGGGACTGACTTCCAGTTGCCCACCGAGGTGACTTCCCCGGAGTGCCCTCGGCACTGGCTGCCTTCCTGCCCCGCCTCGCTTGCCGGTCCCCTCCTGGGTCTCCTGGAGCTACCTCTGCAATGAACAACCTTCACTGCACAGCGTGTAGGACTGTCTTTGAGGGAAGCCCAAAGTAAGACCCACACCCCGCTCCTGCCTGTAAATATTATGCCAAGAATAGTCAGTCCTGATTGTCTATAGTGTTTCACGGCGTCCAAGGTGCCTTCACATACAACGGGATGCTATTCAGCAATAAAACAGAATAAAATACGGAGGGACACGACAGCAGGGATGCGTCTCCGATGCGTTACGCTGGGCGAGTGAAAGAAGCCAGACCCAAACGGCCACAGGCTGTATGCTCCCGTTTATATAGGACCTCCTGGGGACGGCAAAACTATAGGGACAGAAAATAGGCCAATGATCGCCAGGGGCTGAGGGTGCAAGAAGGGATTAATTACAAAGGGTCGGGAAGGAACCCTTTGGGGTGATGGAGCTGTGCTACACCTTGATTTTGACCATGGCTCCGTGACGATGTGTATTCGTCAAAGCTCGCAACAAAGGGTGGATCTGGCGGGAGATGAATTATACCTTAATAAAAAAATGTTAGGGGCGCCTGGGTGGCGCAGTCGGTTAAGCGTCCGACTTCAGCCGGGTCACGATCTCGCGGTCCGTGAGTTCGAGCCCCGCGTCGGGCTCTGGGCCGACGGCTCGGAGCCCGGAGCCTGTTTCCGATTCTGTGTCTCCCTCTCTCTCTCTCTCTCTGCCCCTCCCCCATTCATGTTCTGTCTCTCTCTGTCCCAAAAATAAATAAAAAACGTTGAAAAAAAAATTAAAAAAAAAAAAGTTATACATCCGCCTCCTTGAAGAACAGAGCACTCCCCACCTTTGTCTCACCTGGTTGTCATAACAACGCTGGGGCAATCGGGCGCGCTTGGTCCAGGTTTGCAGCCAAGCGCTTTGCGAGGTTTGGCTTCCTTCTTCCCGTTCGCCCCAAACCTTGCCTCCCGACCCACCAGTCGTCTCAAATCCTTCTGACCAAGGTCGCTGCTGACCTCATCTCCGCTCAAGCCCGTGGCTAATTTTCAGCGCTAACTTCCTTGACCAGGTTTACCACTTGGCACTGGAGATCCTGATGCCTTGGACCTGGGCCAGCCCACGGCTCTCGAGGTGCCACTCGGTCCCCGCTGACCTTGGCTGTCCTTGGCGGCTCTGTTTTCTCCCCGAGCTCCCTAGGGGAGCTCATCAAGCCTTTTGGAGCTATCACTTATATACTCCTGACTTCCGAATCTGTTCTACGTCTTAGCCCCTTAACTGCCTGGTCACCGGGATTTCCAGCATCATGCGCAGGAGTTGATTTTGCAGCCTATGGAAATGATATTACAGCGGGGAAGCCTTATTTTCTAAAGTTTCCAAAATAAAACTTAACGGCTACTGTCACAGATTTCAGGCCACTTCCCCCCCTCCCCCCACCCCGCTTTATTTTTTTATTTTAAGTCTATTCACCGGTTGACAGACAGTTAGGTGGTTTCCTTATCTTGGCCATTGTGAAAAATGCGGCAATTAATAATGCAGATATCTCTTTAAGGTCCAGATTTTCTTTCTTTCCGATATATTTCCGGAAGCGGGACTGCTGGATCATATGGTAGTTCTCTTTTTAATTTTTTGAGGCACCTCCATGCTATTTACCATAATAATATGGACATTTTCTACCAATTTATAGTCCCACCAACATTGTGCTCTCTTTTCTCCACATCCTTGCCAACACTTGTGATCCCTTGTCTTTTTGACAATAGTGAAGGCTCCTAATCTTGACCTCCGATGGCCAAAGACACGTGGAGGCTCCGTAGGGTACCGATGGCTTTATGATGACTGGTCCTGGTTCCTCTGACAGGCCCATCTGAGACTTGATCTCGCATTCTCTTGCGTTATTTCCCCTTTATCATCGTAAAGGCTTACACTACCTTTAGTTAATTTCTGTTACATACTTCCAAAAATCCCAAATAAATATAAGCATGCGTGTTTCGATTTTAAAATCATATTTAATATTTAATCACCACGTTGCTCTCCCCAAAGTTTATAACGATGCGTGTGTCCACTGCAGAGTAAATTGATGCCCACCTTCCCACATCCTAGTCCACACAGGGTATTATTTTAAATATATTTTAATGTACAGGGAAGAGACAAGCTTCCTCGTGAGCGTCCTGGGCTGGTAAACAAAAATTTTCCTGGTACCCATTCCCTAGGGTGTCATCCTACCAGCACCCCAGCTCTCTATAAGGAATGTCAATTCTTTTTTTTTTTTTTTTTTTAATGTTTACTTATTTTTGAGAGAGACAGAGAGAGAGAGTGTGAGCAGGGGAGGGGCAGAGAGAGGGAGACACGGGATCTGAAGCAGGCTCCAGGCTCTGAGCCGTCAGCACAGAGCCCGATGCGGGGCTCAAACTCATGAGCCGTGAGATCGTGACCTGAGCTGAAGTCAGACACTTAACCGCCTGAGCCACCCAGGTGCCCCAAAGAATGTCAATTCTCATTCACCATCTGGTCACCAGGGACATGAGGCCTCCTCTCTCACCCCGCAGGGTCAGTAGAAACCCCCACCCTTGCGCTCTGCAAGTTTTCGGGCTCTCATCTTGCATGCCTACCTCCTGGTTCTTGGCTTTCTCTTCTCTGACTCCTGGGCAACCCTTTGTGTCTTTAGGGCTCATTCGTGCATGTATCTGTGTAGGGCATCTTTCACTGCTAGGAAAATGCAGAAAAGCACCCCAGTGAAGTATGTACACATTGCCTCCAGAATGGCTATTGTCAGAAAGACGGGCGTTATCGCGTGCTGATGAGGCTAGAGAGACAGGCCCACTGCGCGTGGAAAATAGTCCAGTAGCTTCTCCTGGAGTTAAACGTACACTCACCAGATGACCCAGCAGTTCCCCTCGTGGGTATTTACCCAGGATAAATGAAAACCCACATCCGCACAAAGGCTTATAGGCGGATGTTCGTCGCAGTCTTCTCGGTAAGAGCCAAACACCGGCAACAGGACAAATGTCTATCCACAGGTGAGTGGACAAACTGGGTCGGGCCATAAAACAGAGCACAATAAAAAGGAACCAATACTGATAAACAGACCGGGAGGGATGAGTCTCGAGAGCATTATGTTGAGTGAAAGCAATTTGACACCAAAGAGGACATAGGACATCTGTCCATTCTGATAAAATTATTGAATGGTTGAGTTTAAGCCCTAGTGACAGAAAACAGATCAGTGGTTGTCCGGGGACAGGAACGGGAGCGTGGACCGCAAGCGGGCAAAAGGGAACTTCTGGGGCGATGGCGATGTTCCGAATCTTGATGGTGGCGATGGTTCTGTGCTGTATGCTTTAGTCAAAACTCATCAAGCTGGCCACTTAAGCTTGGGGCCTTGGGTCACAGGTAATTTATACCTCAGTGAAGTTGATTACAAGGGGTTACGTGTTATCCAGCATCCTTCCTTGATATACACACAGGCTTTTCTCCATGTCCTGTCCAACGGCTGGGCTCCATCTGGAAGTCTGCTTGAATTCATGAACCGTGAGATCATGCCCTGAGTCGAAACCCAGAGTCGGTTACTTAACCGACTGAGCCACCCAGGCGCCCCTTGACCTGTTTTATGAGGAGGAAACTGAGACCCAGGTTAAGTAATTGTGTCTCCCCCCCGTCTTAGTCTGTTGAGGCTGCGATAGCAGAATATACAGACTGCCAGACATTTATTTCCCACAGAAATAATGGGAAGCTGGGAAATCCAAGATCCAGGTGCGGGTAGATTCGGGGTCCAGTGAAGTCCAGCTTCCTGGTTCGTAGATGGGTGCCTTCTTGCTGTGGCCTCATAAGGCAGAAGGGCCAAGGGAGCTCTCTCTCTCTCTCTCTCTGGGGGGGGGGGGTCTCCTTTATAAGGGCGCTAATCCCATTCACGAGGGATCTCCATCATCTCCTAAAGGCCCCATCTTCTAGTAGAGTCATATTGGGGTTAGGCTTTCAATAAATGAATTTGGGGGGCACACATTCATTCTACAGCACCCCCCCAAATTCATGTATATGGAAGTCCTAACCTTCAGCACCTTAGAATGTGACCTTATTTGGAATTGGGGGTCATTGCAGGTGTCATTAGTTAAAATGACGTTGCAAGGGTGGGCCCTCTAATCCGGTGTGAGCAGTGTCCTTATCAAAAAAGGGGGAGGTTTGGACTGTGTGTGGAGAGGACAGGGAGTGAGCACGAAGAGCGCCCCCTGCAGGTCAGGGAGAGAGGCCTGGAGCAGATCTGTCCCTCACAGCCCTTGGGAGGCATCAGCCCGGCTGCCATCTTGATTTTGCTCGCAGAGGATACGTTTGTGTTGGTTCGGCCATCCAGTTTGTGGTATCGTGTTCCGGCTGCCCCAGAAAACTAAAACAGCAACCTGGAAACGATGGAGGTGGGAAGCGGCAAAGCGGAAGTCTGGTTTGGACGACTGGCGCACGTGGGGATTGCCCTTTCCCTTGCTGTTACTGCCCTTGGACTCTGCCCAGGGCAGACAAGTAGCCTTTGTCTTGCCGGGGCAGATGGCCGGGGGCCAATGGTGGGCATGTTATACGTCCCATCATCGCTCTGTGTGCATAGATCGTCAGCTGTCGGGCTGGGAGAGGCCTGTGCCGTCGTGGATGGCATTTAAATTTGGCCAGCTGTCTGCTCCTTCGGCCGAGAGAAATGTGCTCAGGAGAACCTAAACAGTGTAGTAGGCCCTCCTCTCTCAGGGGAGCTGGCTCAAAGCCGGACGTCACGGCAGACACCCGTGTGTAGGTGGAATAGGGCCCCGAGACTTACTGGGGATTCCTTGGAGCCTCTAATTTTCCTTTTTCTTTTTTTTTTTTTTAAATTTTTTTTTCAAAGTTTTTTTATTTATTTTTGGGACAGAGAGAGACAGAGCATGAACGGGGGAGGGGCAGAGAGAGAGAGGGAGACACAGAATCGGAAACAGGCTCCAGGCTCTGAACCATCAGCCCAGAGCCTGACGCGGGGCTCGAACTCATGGACCGCGAGATCGTGACCTGGCTGAAGTCGGACGCTTAACCGACTGCGCCACCCAGGCGCCCCTAATTTTCCTTTTTCTATCTGTTTCCTTTGGTGGCCAGAGAAGGAAATAATCCGGTCAAGAGGACTGCGGAGAAAAATGACCCAAATCACGGGGCTTCAGACTGTAAATGATGATGAACTGGTAACTGAGAATCAGTTAAAGAAGTAAGAGATTTATTCGGAGGAATTAGCGCGTGCAATTGTTGGGGGGCGGGGGGCTGACCAGTCCGTAATTTTCAACATAGGCCTGAAAATGAGAGATGTACGAAGGCTGATGGTGCAGTTCCAGTCTGAAGGCCAGCGGGCTTGAGAGACCCAGGAAGAGCCGGTGTTTCAGTTTGAGCCCGAAGGCAGAGAGACCAAATGTCCCAGTTCTGGTCCACAGGCCTCTCTTGGAGCAAAGCTGTCTTGTTTTGGAAGGTCAATCTGTTGAGCTGTTCACACCTTCAACTGATTGGACGAGGCCCACCACGTTATGGAGAACGATCTGTTTTCCTCAAAGCACACTGATTTAAAGGTCAATCTCATCAGAAAACTCCCTCAGGGAAACACCCAGAATCGTGTTTGGCCAACCATCTGGGCACCCCACGCAGCTCGGTCAAGTCGACACACCAAGTTAACCACCACACACAGCTTCCAGTTGGTTGGGCCAACAGGAGGGACTCCCAGAGCAAAGGTGGGAGAAGAGTGCGGTTGGGGAGTTTATTTTCTTGGCTTCCTCTAGTCCACGTTGCTATGGAGTGTGTGCATCCCTCTGCTGAAGGCCACCGCTCCTTCAGGCCGCGCTCTGTACATCTGTCCCTCTGCAGGATCTGAACACTGTTCCCCCCTCTCTGCTCCCTTAGGCGTGGATGGGAACCGCTCCCTGCTGCTGCTAGCCGGTGGGGGCTGAGTGATCTCACCCTCCCTGCTCTTGTTGTAAATATATTTTACTAAGTGCTTCTCAAATTGCCCAGTTTGAGCTTGCCCTCCGGTTTCTGCATGGATTCCGCTGGATACAAAGAGTAATAATCTAGGAATAATCGTAAGGGCACCAACAACTAATACTCACGTAGCCTTTATTATGCGTCGGGGGCTGGCCTAAGTGCCTTGTACGTGTTAACTTCACAAAGGCCTTGCAGATATTACGATCATACCCATCCTGCAGATGAGAAGGGAGGCACGTAGAGGTTAAGTGACTTCCTCCGCGTCACAGGGCCAGTAACTGCTAGAGCAAGGATTCTGGCAGTGGTCCTCTGGCTCCAGAGACTTAACCATTCACTATTGCTCTGGACTTTTCCAAGAGACAAGGATGATGATGATGATGATGACGATGACAGAAGCTAACATATAACGCACGCTTGCTGTGTCCCGATCCCGTGCCACATTCTCAATCTGCATTTTTTTCAGATGTTTATTTATTTGACAGTGTGTGTGTGTGTGTGTGTGTGTGTGTGTGCAGACGCTAGTGGGGGAGGGGCAGAGAGCGAGGGAGAGAGAGAGGATCCGGAGTGAGCTCCACGCTGACAGCAGGGAGCCTGAGGCAGGGCTCCCGCATTCACGAGCCACGAGATGGTGACCCGAGCCCAAGTCGGACGCTCAGCTGACTCAGCCACCCGGATGCGCCTCAGTCTACATTTTTGATGGAATCCTTGCCGTGACTCCTCGTGGTAGGCACTACCCCCCATCTACAGGTTACAGCAGCGTCCACTGAGGGTCAGAGAGATGAGACGGCCTGAGTGCCACCCAGAGGTAGCCTGACGATTCGGATGGGCACTTGGAGGACGGCAGATGCCTGGCTCAGAACTGGGCCACCCACATCTGTATCTCACTATTTGATTCAGAAAGATACGGTCAGAGTGTTCATAGGGCACACGGGCATTGGAACAAAAGGTCAGTGTCCACAAACATTGGCATGGGAACATGAAGCAGGGCCAGAAGTCAAGATATGCACTTCCAACCTAGATCCCCCAAAGAGCAGTATGCTTTAGGAGATATTAAGGAGACATTAAGAGGGTAAGGAGAATAGTCATGGTCACTACTTGCTGTAATAGTGAGCATACAGCTTAAGCAGCCGTCGCAAAGAGAGCCAAAACATAATGGCTCAGGCCGGATAGAAATTTCTTTTTTCACCTAATAGCCAAGCAGACGTCTTGGGGCCAAGTAGATGGCTCTGCTCCTTGGAGATCATCCAAGCCCCAGCTTCTTTCCGTCTTGTGATTCTGTCGTCACCCAGGGTGCTGTCCTCACGGGCACGGTTGAAGCTGGTCGCTACTATTCCACATTGAATACGGAGAGAGAGAAAGTTCAGGACGAGGGGATCCCCTTTCAGCCGGCAACCTGGGAGCTACGTACGTGACTTCCGCTCATGTTCCCCTGGTGAGGCCTTGGCCATACCCGACTGCAAGGGATGATGGGAAATGCTGGCCTTTGCCACGCGCCCGGCTCAAATTGTTTTACCGTGGAAGGTGGGGGGAATGGAGCTCGAGAGACAGTTAGTGGGCCCGCCAACCACCAGACGGGCTCTCATGGTGGGTTTTGAATTATACAAACAGGACTTCGGAGTCTAACATCCCATCCGAGATCAACGAGCTGCTTCTCCCACTTTCTCACGTCCCGAGGAAGAAATAGAAAAAGGAGGTACAATCTTTACTGATCTTGTCTTCTTTGAAGATGCAAACTCCTTCAAGTCTGAGTCCAGACGTTCCATTGGGGCAGGTTTGGGGGCCGCTGGGGCCCCCCAGCACAACCACATGTGTCTGGCCCACTGCAAGGACCGGCTGGATGTTAATTGGTGGGATGGGTCAGAAATCTATATACTGAAGATATAGAGAGAGAAAAGAGGGCCAGGTAGAGGTGAAAGGAAGCCCAAGCAGCCGATACATTGTTTTTGGCCCAGGACCTAAGAAAGCTCTTGGCACAGGAATTTTGACCGTTCTAGGCTCAGAGCCATCCACTCACACACATCATTCTCTGGAGGTGGGTCAAAAGAATGGAGGTGGCGGGCGGGGAGAGATACTGACTATCATGTATCGGTTGCACAGGTTGTGCACTGCACAAACCTAGAGGCTGCCCTACCTATACGCAGCAGACCTGGTGTGATGCCAATCTCTGCTTTTCCTATCTCTGATTCCAGTCGCTTCGTATCCTGGAATGGAGGTCTCCAAACAGTGGTTAAAACAACTGGGCTAGTCTGTTGGAGGATGATATACCACAGGGAGCAGAGGTGAGTTTTCCCAGCTAAGACAGGCCAACCACTAGACACGAATGAGGCCACAGTAGCTCACAGCCCCGGCCAAACCACCAGCAGACTACGGAGAGCAGCTACCCTGGCCGCGATCGGACGAGCCACTGAGTTAACCTAAAAAAAAAACGGGGACGGACAATCAGTCTTTTGTCGTTCTAAACCACTAATTTTGGGGTGGTGTGGTTACACAGCAAGAGATAACCGATACACAGACACAGGGGACCCCTCTCGTCTACACTGCCAAAGTCGAGGGTGGTCATCCGATTTGCTCTGGCCCATGACAAATGAGAAGTGATGTGAGTCATTTCTCTGAGAGAGTATTCAAGAGCCGGGGCACAATTCTCCATCTCCCTTTTCGCCGCCACGGTAACCGAGATTGTTCTAGATGGTGGGAGCTTCAGGGCTGCCTGGGTGGCTCAGTCGGTTAAACATCCAACTTCAGCTCAAGTCATGATCTCACAGTTCATGAGTTCGAGCCCCGCGTCGGGCTCTGTGCTGACCGCTCAGAGCCTGGAGCCTGTTTCAGATTCTGTGTCTCCCTCTCTCTGACCCTCCCCCGTTCATGCTCTGTCTTTTTGCAGTTTGCACGGATCCTGGCCCTGGGGGGAGCTTTACAGCATCACCTCTTTCCTCTTAGAAATCACAAGTTCTTCACTCCCATCCTCATAAACAAACTTTATCTTCACTCAGCAAAACCCTTTTTTCCTTGCCTCAAGGAGGAAGGAGAGGAAGCATTTTTTTGTGATGTAAAGAGACACACGGGGCACCCGGGTGGCTCAGTCGGTTAAGCTTAAGCGGCTGACTCTTGATTTCAGCTCAGGTCACCATCTCACAGTTCATGAGACCGGGCCCCGCGCCGGGTTGTATGCTGACAGCACGGAGCCTGCTTGGGATTCTCTCTCTCCCTCTCTGTCTGCCCCTCCCCGACTTGCTCTGTCTCTCTCTCAAGGTAAATAAAGAAACATTAAAAAAAAATAAATAAATAAAGAGGGGGGCCCGGGCGGCTCAGTCGGTTGAGCCTCTGACTTTGGCTCAGGTCGCGATCTCACAGTTTGTGAGTTCGAGCCCCACATCGGGCTTGCTGCTCTCAGCGCAGAGCCTGCTTTGGATCTTCTGTCCCCCTCTCTCTCTGTCCCTCTTCCGTTCGCGTGCGCTCTCTCAAAAATAAATAAAACATTAAAGGGGCCCCTGGGTGGCTCAGCCGGTTAAGCGTCCGGCTTTGGCTCAGACTGCGGTCTCGTGGTTCGTGGGTTCAAGCCCCACGTCGGGATTGGGATTCCCTCTCTTTCCCTCGCTCTCTGCCCCTACCCCATTCCCTCTTTCTCGCTCTCAAAGATAATAAACTTAAAATAGATAAAAGTTCAACAGGGAGAGAAGGGGGAAACGCGTTTAGCGAACCTCTCCCATATCCCCAAAACCTTATCAGGTGATCTCACCACGTTCCGTTATCATTGTGGCAGAGGCCACGGAGTGTGCACCCAAATCCACATTCCCCAGCCTTCCTTGCTGTTGGGGGCGGCCAATCGGGGGGTGGGGGGGATTAGGTAAGTGATGTAACGTTTTGCGTATTCCTTCTGGGCCAGCTGACCCCTGATCCCCAAGTCTCTCGATTCGACGGGCACAGCACGTTGCCTTCTAAAATGTTTCCCCTCAGGCATCATTTTGTGGGCGGAATTGGAAAGCTCCTTGGAATTAGTGGAGTGGGGGCCCAGACTTCGGCTCCGGGGCTGACTCCGTTAGATTCCGTCTGGTTCTGCTTGAATTTCATAGGTTTGATGTGCTTCTTTTCTGGGTCAGACGATCAGTGGATCGGTGCAAGAACGCTGCATCATAAACCCCCCAAAGCTCCGGAGCTTAAAGCAACGGTCATATATCCCCTTGCACCTGGGAGTTAGCCAGAGCCGGCTAATCTGAGTGGGACTGGCTGGATGATGACTCTGCTCCGTGTGTCTGTCATCCTCCTCCGGGGACAGTTGTCACGGCCAGCACGGAGGCGCCAGAGGGCAGGAGGGAGCATGTGAGGCCTCTGAAAGCCCAGGCTTGGGACCGACTCATTGCGTTTTGCCCTCGTGCCATTGACGGAAGCAAGTCCAAAGCCAAGGGTTGGGGAAGCACACGTCACCCACAAGGTGAACGTGGGAGAGATAAGGAGACAGGAAGGCATGAGTAATTGGGGCCAATTGTTCAAATCTATTCACGGTCACCAATTCTTGCAAAAGACACCAGGGTTTAAAAGATGATTGACTCAGGATGGTCTCATTCGCGTAAGGGAAAAAAAGCAGAACTTTTTTACATTCTCAGAGGACTTTTAAGGAAACCAGGATGGCTATTTCTGTTCATCATGACGTGACTCATACAAGTTGTGTGATTTAAAAATAGGAAAATTCAATGCTAATTGCACAGACTTACGGCTTCCGGCATAACAATAATGATATCTCACATATACAGCATTTTAGAGTGCACAGTGTGCGTTGATACTCAATGTCTCAGTATATACTCAAAACAACCCCCCTCGAGTATGATTCTCCTGGTTTTGAAATCTTACGTGACTTGCCCAGGGCCACACGGCTTACCCGTGGCAGAGCCTGGGATTTAGAAAAGCCCTTGAGGGGCGCCCGGGTGGCTCAGCCCGTTAAGCGTCGGAGTTTGGCTCCGGTCATGATCTCACCGTTCGTGAGTTCAAGCCCCGCATCGGGCTCTGTGCCGACAGCTTAGAGCCTGGAGCCTGCTTTGCATTCTGTGTCTCCCTTTGTCTCTGTTCCTCCCCAACTCATACACTCGTCTCTCTCTCTCTCAAAAATAAATAAAGATTACGAAAAAAAATTAAAAAAAAAACAGGCTTAAAAAAAAAAAAAAGAAGAAAAGCCTTTGATATGTGGCACAAGGTAAAGGGACTTACATACATCAGACGTCAGCAAACCTCAGCCCAGGGGCCAAATCAGTCTGTAACCAGTCTTTATAAATAAAGTTTTATTGGCACACAGCCATGCCGCATATTTACACATTGTCTGTGGTGCCCCTACCGGCAGAACTGAGTGTAGGTCACAGAGACCGTGTGATGACGAAGCCTAGGGTATTTACCCGGCCCTTTATAGAGAAAGTGGTGCCTCTGTTGACAGACACGACCTCACTTTTTAATTTAATGTTTTAATCTCTGCTATACTCACACGTTTCCAAGCCCCCTAAATAGAAAAGGGAAAGCCGCCTCCACCCCTGTCGTCTCAAGCAGGGTCCCCGCCCCCACTAGAGCCCTTGTGATTAGTTCTTGAGCCGCTTTCCAGAGATGGTTTTAGGATGCATAGAAGCAAGTATCCTTTCCCCCCCACTTTTCCACGGGGTCTCACGCAATTCTCACAAAATTCCCAGAAGGATGAGCCCCGTTTTACTGATGAGGAGACCGAGGCTCATCTAAGGTGGCAGGGCCAGCTTGCTCTCCCAGACCCCGGGGCCCCCAGGCTTGTTCTTTTCGCTTTGCAGGCCTTGCTGCTGAACTGGGGGCGGCACGCACCCACAGGGGAGCCCCCCCATCCTCTTCTGTCGATTCAAACTACCTCCACGGCTGCATTCTTCCCACTCCACCCCACCCCCACTTCCCTCTTTATTTTTTTATAATTTTTTTTTAATGTTTATTATCTATTTTTTTTGAGAGAGAGAGAGAGAGAGAGAGAGAGTCTGAAGCAGCTCCAGGCTCTGAGCTGTCAGCACAGAGCCCGACGCGGGGCTCGAACCCACAAACCGTGAGATCATGACCTGAGCCGAAGTCGGAGGCTCAACCCACTGAGTCACCCCTCCCACTTTTCTCTGTAAAAGAGAAAATGTCAAGCACACACCCTACAGGGAGAAGACAATGGAAAAAAAAAAAAAAACAAACCAAAAAAACCCACAAAAAACCACGCACTGCATGCCTCTTCCTCAGCAACATTTTGCTGTTTGCCTTTCCTTCCTTTTTTTGTTGGAGTTTATTTTTTTTTATTTTTGAAATTCTTGTCACATGAAATTAACCATTTGAAAGGGAACAGTTCTGTGGAGTTTAGTACATTGACAATGCCACTGAGGACCCCACCTCTGGCTGGTTTCAGAACTCTTTCATCCCCCCCCCCACCCCCCCCACCCCAAAGGAAACCTTGTATCCATTAGGGTCACTCCCCACCTCACCCAGAAACACTTCAATAAGAATCTCTAAGAAATAAGGACCTAAAAAAAAATACCATGATGAAAATACTATCAACAGACCTTTATAAAAACGAACAAATAGGGGGCATTTACGTGGCTCAGTCGGTTAAGCGTCCCATTTCGGCTCAGGTCATGCTCTCAAGGTTTGTGGATCTGAGCCCCGAGCCAGGCTCTGTGCTGACGGCTTAGAGCCTGGAGCCCCGCTTTGGATTCTGTGTCTCCCTCTCTCTCTCTCTCTGCCCCTCCCCTGCTGACTCTCTGTCTCTCTCTTTCAAAAATAAATAAACATTTAAAAAAAAAACATTAAAAAACCCCCCAAACGAACACTAATTTCTCAGGATTCCCTAACATCCAGCCCAGGTTCAATTCTCTCTGTCTAAACAATGCCACATTCTTAGATATTCGATTCACAATCTATACAACTATGGAATCATAATGCTGTATGCCTGAAACTGACATAATTATCTCAATTAAAAAAAAAAGTGTTGCTATCCCCAGGAAGGTAGATATCCCGACTTTGACTCTACCTTGGGAAAAATTATGGGGTCTCTCTGTACCCTAGAAGCCTCTTAGAAGAAAAACATAACCCTCACTGTTAACAGGAGGCCCCCTGTAAATAGAGTCAGGCTGGGGGTCATCTCAGTGTTTGGAACCTAAGTGTTTGCCTGTGGCAACGAAACCCCAGAACTTGCAATCAATTGCTTTTTTTTTTTTTTTTTTGCTTGGAAAGGCTGTTTTCCTTCTCTCTCTGCCTTTCCGTTCCAAGAATACGACCCTTCGGGCTAAGGAGGGGTGAGGGGTGGGGAAGGGGAAGCTGTTTAGGGAAAGAACAGAAAAGACTCAGGGAGGGGCTCAGCAGCTGTCTTCTAATGATTGTGTTTTTGTAAGGGCATCAATAATTTAGGTTGCCATTGGCGGAGGGGAGACGCTTAAATTGTGAGCGTGATTCCACAGCCCTGCCGCCTCCCGCCTGTTGGACACGCCCCCTCCGCAGACCCCCTCCCCTCCCCCCCCAGGAAGAGAGCGAGCCCTCGTGTTACCCTCCCTCCCCTGCTCCTTAAGAGAAGCCCGTCTTGAAAGGAGGTGGCCTGCAGGATAAACAGCATGTCCTTCTAGAAACTAGTGTCCTGCCCCGTGCTGGGAGGTCGCGCGGCGCCAGTTGCTGAGGGGCCTGGAGAAAAGAGCAAGAAATTAATTTTCCCTTAGGAGCAATGGAGGGGCGGGGGGCGCAGCGTATCCAGCCTCCCGTGCTGGGTCCCCGAGGAGCGCTTGGCTGGAAATGAGCAGTTGCTGATGAACTGCTAGTCCTCCCCCCCCCCCCCCCCCCGAATCAGGGAAACCTCCTCCTCTTTCTGCACCCCCCCAACCCCCTCCCTGCAGCTGGCACAGCCAAGCTTGGCGCCTGCCTTTGTGGGGAGCCCTCGGCTCGGAACACGGCTGCTGCTGGCGTCCCCCCTTCTCTCTGCTCGTCTCCTTTCCATTGGATGGGCAATGGGTGCGTGGGCTTCAGCTGGCTCGGCTCCCCGGGCGCTGGCAAGGTGGGACCCTCAGGACAGCTGGCGGGTGCGCTGCGCCGCTCACTAGCTACACCGCCGGAGCCCCGGAGCCCATGCGATACAGGTGAGCGAGCTGGGGCCGCTGGGGCCGGTCCTGCCGGGAGTCGAATCCGTTCTCCCGCAGCTGCAACATTTCCCTCTGTCTGCAGAGGTGGAAAACCCATGACCTCCCTCACCCCCTTCCTATGAATCGTGGTGGTTTTTTTTGGGGGGGGGGATGGGTGGGTGGAGGGGAGACAGTGTATCTCCAGATTTTCCTTGTTTCTGGCTGAAAAACCGCTGCCCCTTTCCGGATAGTTTTTCTGCACGCGGGAGGTGCGGGGGGCAGAGCCTTCATTTCCAGCGTATACTTTGAACAGTTCTTTCTTAAAAACCCATTTTCTGTCAACGGCCCTGAGCCCCCCCCCACCCCCCCCCCCACCCCCCCGCCTTGGAGCGCCTCCCGGCTTCGCCACCTGCCCTGGGCTTGCGCGGTTTCCCGTGAGTAGTTTCGGATCTGAGCCAAATTGGACTTTTTCGTGTCCTCCGCCCCCACCCCCTCTCCCCCCCTGCCCTCGGGTCTGCATTAAGCCTCTTTCTGCGTGGAGACCCAGGCAGGCTGGGCAGGCGACAGGGCTCTCGGGGTCCCGCGCGCCTTCCCCTCCCCCATCGCCTCTGTCGCCTTTGGGGGGGGTCCCCGAAACAAAAGTTGCCTTTGCCGGTGTGGCCCGGCCTTGTTTTCTGTGCTCAGGGCAGCGTGAATGTTGGAAAGAGGGAGATGGCAGGTGGAGTTTAGGCTGTTGAGAATAATTACCTCGTCTTAGGAAACCGCTTGCTGTGTTTAATATTTAATATTCTCCCCTCCCTTGCGCCAAATGACAAGCGGGGACAGCGCTCGTCACCCCTCTAGACCAACCTCCCCCTTTCTATTTTGGACACGGTGGACTCTCGGGGTGGCTTTTTGTTCCCCAAGACGTGAGACTGGCAGCGGGATCCCTCTCCCCTCCTGCTCGAGCTGCTGACAGCGGCATCTTCGCAGGACACGTGTCGCCGCGACCCGAGGGGGCGGGCGGGGGAAGCGGGCGGCGGGGCTCCTGCCTTCTGGGGGGTGGAGGGGGGTGGGCTCCTGCTTCGGGGGCCGTGGGAGACTGCGCCGGGAGTAGGAACCAGAATAGAATGTAAACAGGGCAGAGGGCCTTCCTGGAGGCGGCAGCCTCAAGCTGAGGCCGAACCCACAGGGGGGGGAGCCCCTATCTGCACCCCCTGGCTCCTGAGCTCCGAGCCAGGGTCCTGGGGATGGGTCTCTGCTGGGCAGGCGGCTCCGTCCGGATTCTTTTTCAGAGTCGACGACTTCACAGCACCCTTGCCGTCTCTTTCGGGGACAGTCTTAAGCCCCTTGCCGTTGGGGCGGGGGTGGGGTGGGTGGCCGGGGGTCTGTGACTGATGCTGGCCCCTCCCTTCCCGCTTGGCTTCTAGTCCCTCCTACACCCCCAAATCCAGGCGGCAGGAAGGCCCCCAGATCTGCAAACGTCTTAAGTAGCTGAGGTTATCCCTGTTGACAATTTTGTTTTCCTCTACGGCGTCGCAGAGATTTGCAGAAACGCCTAAAGGTGTCACTAGGGGCAAATACCGTCCTTCCTCTAGGAGGGTTTATTTAATAAGACGGATTTAACTACACGCTGTCGTGTGTCTGCCCGCCCCGCCCCCCCCCCCCCCCCCCCCCCCCCCCCCCCGCCGCTGCCCAGGAAACAGAGCAGGACCAGGGTTCCAGGGACAAAGGGTGGAATTGACATTGAACAAAGTGCGTGCAAGTGACCCGCAAAGTAATGGCAAGTGCAGCTCTGGGACAGTAAAAACTCTGGCAGAGGATTTTACTTATTGATTTCATCATTCTTTTTGAAATGTTAGCTTACAGCACCAGAGGCCCCTAATGACCTGGGGCAAGTGAGGAAGATTCTATTCCAGGATCTTTCAGCTGTCTCTGCCTTCACAGTGACAGGCAGGGGCTCTTGGGTTGTTCTGCCCCCTCTGGCAAGGCCAAGCCTGTCTGATGGAGGAAGCTGACTGGCTTTGCCGAGCATCAGACCTTCCCCTCAAAGTGTTGGCCTTGGGCCAGCGGCAGCCTTTAAGGATGCAGAGTTTCAGGGGCGCCTGGGTGGCTCAGTGGGTGAAGCGTCTGACTTCAGCTCAGGTCGTGATCTCGGTGTCCGTGGGTTCGAGCCCCGCGTCGGGCTCTGTGCTGACAGCTCGGAGCCTGGAGCCTGCTTTGGATTCTGTGTCTCCCTCTCTCTGCCCCTCCCCTCCTCACTCTCTCTCTCTTTCTCTCTCTCTCTCTCACAAATAAATACACATTTTTAAAAAATTAAAAAAAAAAAAAAAAAAGAACGCAGAGTTTCAGGCCCCACCCAGCTCTGCCAAGTTAGAATCTGCATTTGAACACATCCTGAGCAGCCCGGAGGTGGTCAGAGTCTGAGAAGCCCTGGGGCATCACTTGACCCTCCACCCCTCAGGGTTCCTGGCTGACCACCTAGCTAACACTGGCGGCTCCCTCCTAGGGTTTCAGGAAGGCCTGGCTAGGTGACGCACAGTCCTGGGTACACAACAGGGTGCTTACTAAGTCTTGGCTACTTTTTTTAGTAAGCAATTTTTTTTCTATTTAAATTCACTGGCTTCCTTTTAAAATTTGCTGTTGGTTGTTTTTTTTTTTTAAATTTTTAATGTTTATTTATTTTTGGGAGAGAGTCAGCGTTGAGCCAGGGAAGGGCAGAGAGAGAGGGAGACACAGAATCCGAAGCAGGCTCCAGGCTCCGAGCTGTCAGCGCAGACCCCGGCTTGGGGCTCAAACTCACGAACCTCGAGATCATGATCTGAGCTGAAGTCGGATGCTTAACCGACTGAGCCACCCAGGTGCTCCTGTTTCTTTCTTTCTTATTTTTTTTTTTTTAAAGAAAATACAAGTTATGTTACTTTTTAAAAAGGAATTATCACTGGATGTAGTTACACTGAGTTTTAAACTATATATTTATTTATTTTGAGGGGGGTGGGGGAAGGGGAGGGGCAGAGAGAGAGGGAGGGAGAGAATCCCAGGCAGGCTCCGCGCTGTCAGCACAGAGCCCCACGAGGGGCTCGAACCCACAAACCGCAAGATCATGACCTGGGCCGAAATCGAGGGTTGGATGCTTAACTGACTGAGCCACCCAGGCACCCTTTCCATTTTAAAGTGCGTGCTTTTTCTTAAGATTTATTTTTTTTGTAAGTAATCTCTACACCCGACCTGGGGGCTCGAACTTGGAACCCTGAGAACAAGAATTGCACCCTTCGCCCACTGAGCCAGCCAGGTGCCCCTCAAAGCGTGTCATTTAATGGTGTTTAGTACCTTCACACTGTTGTGCGACCCCCCCCCCCCCCCCCCGTCTAGTTCCAGAATATTTCCATCCCTCCAAAAAGGAAAGCAGTCACCCTGTGTCACCCCTCCCTGGCAACCACCAGTCTCCTCTCTGCCTCTGGGGGTCCCTCTTGTCTCCATATTTCATATAAATGGAATTATTCAATGGGTAGCCTCTGGGACTGGCTACTTTGACTTCTATTTTTTTTTTTTTTTTTTTTTTTTTTGTAGCTCGTATTTTCCTCTTCTTTTCACATGACCCACCTGCCCCTGCCCTAAATCATGCAGGTCAGATAAGAGCCGCAGAGCCCCATCACGGACCTACGAATTCACACGGCAACTCTTAGTTACCAAGCACAAAGGCGTAGGGGGACTGGGTCTTCGAACATTTGCCAAGACTGGACGTGAGAGTCTTGAGGAGTCCAGAGGGGCCCCAACTTCGGTGGTTGGCTATTTCTCTCCAGCAAAAACCATCACTGAGGTGTCGTGCAGCCTTAAGGGGACACCGCTTCTAGACGATTTCTCAAGGGTTTTAAGATCCCGAGGCACACGATAGCTGGATCACGGGGGCGCACAGTTGGTGCTCGGTAAATAGTTGTTGAACGCATGACGCACGGCAGCACCAATGACTGCCATCGTGACGAATTCGTGTTGTAACGTATTAATGTGTGCGTGCCATGCACAGCCAGTGACCGGCCCAGAGGGCAGAATGAGTGAGGGGATAGTGAAACCCTTACCTGAGAGGTCAAAAAATATGCCTCGAGTGGGGGGGGCGGGGAACAAAATCCAAAGATGCAGAGTGTAGGCAACACTCCCCACCTCCTCCGTTGTAGTGGTTTAGTTCAAGAAGACACGTTGAAGGAACCCTCTCCCCTGGGAGAAACTTTTTTAAACAAATTTTGTCTCCCCTGGGAGACAGAGAGAGACAGAGCGCGACTGGGGGAGGGGCAGAGAGAGAGAGGGAGACACAGAATCCGAAGCAGGCTCCAGGCTCGCAGCCGTCAGCACAGAGCCCGACGCGGGGCTCGAACCCACGAACCGCGAGATTGTGACCTGAGCCGAAGTCGGACGCTCAACCGACTGAGCCACCCAGGCGCCCCTGGGAGAAAATTTTTATCCCCGTGGCCATCTGTCCTTTTTGACTTTTGATCTCCCAGCACGGATGGGGTCAAGCAAGTTTGAGAGAGAGCGAGAGAGCGAGAGAGCGAGAGAGAAGATAAATGGCATTGAGCATCCAGATTGTTGGTCTGGCTGCCGTATTGCCCGTCCCGGACAAGAGGGATCGTTGACCTGCCTTTCGACAAGCACTGCACCGCAGTAGACTTCTGCAGAGAATGGAATCCCACTGGCAGCCTACAACTCTGTGAAGTCAGTGATCATTTCCCTGAGGAGGCAGCTGCCGCCCAGAGAGGTGAAGGGACTTGCCCAAGGTCACACAGCAAGGGGCGGTAGATCCAGGATCCAGTCCCAAGCCGGCTGCCTGCAAAGACGGGGTGGGGGGCATTTCTCCACCAACGCCCAGACAGTCATTGGTTGAGGCATATCCAAAGGTTTTAACTCCCTAGTGCCTCGGGCCTGCCCCTCACCTCCTTCCCATTCATGCACACTCACTCCCCTCCAGCCACCCAGGCCTCCTTGCCGTTCCTTGAACCCACCAGGCAAGCTCCAGCCACAGGGCCTTTGCACGGGCTCTTCCCTCTGCCTGGAATGCTTTTCTCCACCCACATACCCTCATGGCTCCCCCCTCACCTCTTTCAAGTCTTTACTCCAATCCTTCCTCCTCACTGGGGCCTCCCCTGGCCACCTTCTCTAAATGACGTTTCAGTCCCCCATTTTCTTTTTTCCAATGTGACCGTCTGCATGTTTTACTGGAATATCAGCTTCACGAATGCAGGGTGCTTGAGTCTCTTTTGTTCACTGCTGGATTCCCAGTGCCTAGAACAGTGCCTGGTGCACAGTAGGTGCTCAATAAATGTTGCTGGGTGAATGCACGCCTGAGCCAGTGACGGGAGGCGGATGGAGGCATGACCTGAAGTGGGGAGAAAGAATTCAGCTCGAGATTCAGTGGCTCACACGGATTCCCGCCCAGCAGCCCCCACGGGCAGTCTCCCCGCCCCCCACCCCGTCTCCTTCCTGAGTCCCAGCCAATGTCCTGGGGCTGCCTGTGAAACCCAGCGATCCCAGGCGATCCGTTCATGCCAGTGGGAGGCAGCGCACGTGTCTCGGCTGTGCCGCGATGGGCCCGCGAGGGAGAAAGCAGGTGAAAACCCACCGCAGCTGCGCATCTCGCTGGGGTTGGAGCTTTGCAGCCAAGCTCAGGGCCTTGCCGGCCGGCTGCTCTCTGCCGTCTGGCCTGGCGTTTTATTTAGCTGTGTTCTTAGGTATGTGGAGGCAATTCTGTACTTTTGCTCCAAGCAAGGAGAGTTCTTGCTGGCCCGGGGTTTATTTTTCACGTAACCTTGCTCTCTGCTTCTCTGTGCAAAGGTGGGATGTGGGGTGAGCCCATGCGGCCCGAATCGGGTAGACTTTGTATGTGTTTGTCCCTGCTCGGTACGTCCTCGGTTGGTGGGTGTCAGGATGTGAGGCAAGAAGGCTGGAACACCGGGGCAGCTGTGGATATGTAAGTACCTTTATTAAGATGTAGGGATTTTTGTGTGTGTGTGTGTGTGGTTTGGAGACTTGCTGGTTTTTATTTAATTTTTTATTTAATTTTTAAAATGTTTTATTTATGTTTGAGACAGAGAGAGACAGAGCATGAGCAGGGGAGGGGCAGACACAGAATCTGAAGCAGGCTCCAGGCTCTGAGCGGTCAGCACAGAGCCCGATGCGGGGCTCGAACTCACAAACCGTGAGATCGTGACCTGAGCCAGAGTCGGACCCTTAACCGACTGAGCCACCCAGGTGTGCCAAAAGCAAACTCTCAAAAAACAACTCCTTTTTTTTTTTTTTAATTAGAGAGAGAGAGAGCGAGAGACCACATGCGCAAGCGGTGGGGTGGGGGGGGGGGCAGGAGAGAGGGAGAGAGAGAGAGAGAAAGAGAGAGGATCCC
Source organism: Neofelis nebulosa (assembly GCF_028018385.1). Classification (NCBI taxonomy): domain Eukaryota; kingdom Metazoa; phylum Chordata; class Mammalia; order Carnivora; family Felidae; genus Neofelis; species Neofelis nebulosa. The sequence continues at coordinate 160,462,028 of NC_080785.1, forward strand.
AAGGAGGCTCCACGCTCAGTGCAGAGCCCAATGCAGGGCTCGATCCCACCACCCTTTGGCCATATGACCTGAGCCAAAATCAAGAGTCAGATGCTCAACCGACTGAGCCACCCAGGCGCCCCGAGGATCCCTTTCCTTTTCAAGGACTTAATAATACTCCACCACATTTCGCTCGTCCATTTTTCTGTGGATGGACATTTGGGTGCTTTCCTCTTTACCAGTTGTCACTCCCACCATCAGTGCCCAGGGTCACCTTTTCTTTTCTTTAAAAAAATTTTTTCTTGCGTTTTTACGTGAGTAATCTCTGCACCCAACGTGGGGCTTGAACTCACGACTCCAGCACCCCACCATCAAGAGTTGCATGCTCGTCCGACTGAGCCAGCCAGGCCTCCCTAGGGTTGCCTTTCCGGAAGCCCTCGGGGATGTTGCTCTTGTCCTTTTGATAACAACCATCGTAATAGGTGTGAAGTGATTTCTCAGTGTGGTTTTGATTTGCATTTCGCTTTTTAGCTTGATGTAGTTCCAACTTCTTGATTTTTGCTTTTATTCCTCCCTATTGTGAGTTTTTACTCCGGGGCGGAGGCGGAGGCGTAACACCCGCCCCATCCCTGGCTACCTGCTCGGGAGAGTGTTTGCTCAGGGCTCGGAAATCACTGTTACTATCAGCCCAGTAAACCATCATCCGGAAGGAAGGTGACAAATGCGTCTGAAGGTCGGCTGAAAATGACATTTGGATTACCGTCATCCTGGCTGTTAGAATCCACGGTCTGCTGCATTTCACACTCTTCAGCCTAGGACTCTGGAGGGGACACTGTTTCCGCGGGGACTTAGCAACCTTTCTTTGTCCAGGGCTGGATTAAGATGCTGTATTGACCGTGTGCACGTTAACCACACAGCCAAGACAGGAAGGCGTGAAACCACCCGGGAGAGGCTCAAGCAACAAATGGAAGAGAGTAAAGACTGAGAGAGAGTAAGAGAGAAGAGGTGGGGCGAGGGAGTCCATGTGGAGGTGGTATTTCTTTGCTCTCTCTTTTTTTTTTAGTTTTTATTTTTATCTTGAAAATTTTTAAATGTTTATTTTTGAGAGAGAGAGAGGGAGAGAGAGAGAGAGAGCATGAGTGGCGGAGGGGAGGGGCAGAGAGAGAGGGAGACACAGAATCCAAAGCAGGCTCCGGGCTCTGAGCCATCAGCACAGAGCCCGACGCGGGGCTCGAACCCACGGACGGTGAGATCGTGACCTGAGCCGAAGTTGGACGCCCAACTGACTGAGCCACCCAGGTGTCCCTCTCTTTTTTTTAAATGTTTATTTTTGAGAGAGAGAGAGAGAGAGAGAGAGAATGAGTGGGGGAGGGGAGGGGCAGAGAGAGAGGGAGACAGAATCGGAAGCAGGCTCCAGGCTCTGAGCCATCAGCGCAGAGCCCGACACGGGGCTCGAACTCACGGACCGCGAGATCGTGACCTGGGCTGAAGTTGGACACTTAACCGACTGAGCCACCCAGGTGTCCCTCTCTTTTTTTTAAATGTTTATTTTTATTAAAAAGTTTTTATGTTTGTTTATTTTTGAGGGGGGGGGCGTGTTGCAGAGAGAAAGGGAGACACAGAATCTGAAGCAGGTTCCAGGCTCTGAGTTGTCAGCACCAAGCACGACGCGGGGCTCGAACCCACGAACCGTGGGATCGTGACCCAAGCTGAAGTCAGATGCCTAACTGACTGAGCCACCCAGGCGCCCCGCTTCCTTTCTGATTTAAAAAAATTTTTTTTAAATGTTTTTATTTTTGAGAGACAGAGCACAAGCAGGGGAGGGGCAGAGAGAGGGAGACACAGAATCCGAAACAGGCTGCAGGCTCTGAGCTGTCAGCACAGAGCCCGACGTGGGGCTCGACCCCATGAGCTGTGAGATCATGACCTGAGCCAAAGGCAGACGCTTAACCGGCTGAGCCACCCAGGCGCCCCCTTGGGGCATTTTTCAGTTCCCATCCTGTCTATATTTAGGAGAATCGTGTGTCTTTCCAACGTATACGGTGAGCTTGAGAAGTTTTAGGGAATAGTTTTCCTTTGCTTTTTTGCTTCCTTGCTGTACCTTTATGCATTTTCACCAGAGATTAGCTGCTTTACCTGTTACTAGCACTTCGCCCACGGGCGGTGAAGCCTGGTGGCCAGCACAGCTGTGTAAATGTCCCCGTCCACATGCAGGGGGTCCCAGGAGGTCCCCAGACTCCCCTGCGGTCCCCTCCCTCCTGCCCCCCTCCCCCGAGCACCAGTACCAGCCTCTATTAATCGCGGCATCTCCGGGCACCATCCGGTTGCCATGGAAACTCAGGCTGGTCCAGGCATGGCAGTAGGGGGTCAGTCCCCCCTCTCAGGTGGCTCTTCAGTTGGGATTCGGGGCTGTGGTGGATACGAGCATGCCTGGTGCTTTGTAAAACTCTATTCCTGTGACATTAACGACAGGGCTTTCTGTGGCCTCGGGCTTCATGCCTTATTTTCTTCTGTTTGCTTTTCTCCCCCATTGTCTTCTCTTTGTGCCGTCTGTTCACTGCTTCTAGGGGGAAGCAAACCCCATATGCTTTGCCATTTCCTCTGGGCAGTGGTTGGACAAACAGAGAGGGGGAACAGCACACCTGGCCAGGGGGCCCAGCAGGTGCCAGGGACAGACACCCGGCCGGCAAGTGCCCGTTGGCCCGGGATGTGTTTGTTTCTCGTGTGTACACACGGAACAGCTGGGGCCCCGCTGGAACCGCTCGCGAGGGCACCGCAGAGCACGCTGGATGGTGTCGCTCGGGCAGCTGTCCCCTCTGCCACCAGGCTCCGCCTGCCTGTCGCGATATCAACACGAGGGAGCCGGTGCTGACCAAGCACTTGCCGTGGCCTGGCGCCGTGCTCAGGATGCTGTCTTCCCACAGGTTAGCTCACCGACCCCTGTGGCTCTCCGTGGCACTCACCATCACCTCCACGTTGTGTAGGAGGAAGCAGGTTGAGCAAACTGCTGGGGACCACACAGCGAGTCGGTCGTGTGCTGGGGTAGGACCCGGCCTCTTTCCCACCGTACTTCGTCCCTTCCCTCCGTAGGTGGAGCCCTGGACCCCAGGCAGTCGCAAGGCGCTTCATGATGTCTTGCTGGGGAGACCCTTTCCTAAGACCCTTCGTTCATCCAGGCAAGAGATATTTAAGGTGGCAGGGACCCGACGCCAACAAGACAGGTCGTGATCCTTGCCTCCGTGGTGCTGACATCCTTTGGGGGCGGCAGATGTTATCGAAGGCTACACATAGGTCCCAGTCCCAGAGACTGACCAGCCCCGTGAGAAAGACCGCACTGGAGGATGCGATGGGGCGGGGGGGGGGGTGCCTGCATCTGACCCTAGCCCTGAATGATGAAAGGGAGTCAGCCCATCGGAGATGAGGGGGACAGCAGGAGCAAAGGTGGAATGAGCTCGGCAGAGACCAGGAATGGTGAGGAGGCCCGTGACTCTGGAGCTGGGAAGGCAGAGGGGAGAAGTGAAGGGGATGAGGTCAGGGAGACGGGACAGCCCTGTAGGGTGTGGCTTTTATTCCTGTAACAGAAGTGCTGACCGAAGACTTTCAGAAGGACCCACTGACTGCCCAGCCGAGTACAGGGTGGGACTTGGGAAGCCCGCTGACCCGGGCGAGGCAGCTGCCCAAGTCCAAGTGAGCGTTGTTGGGGGAGGGGGCAGGCAGTGGCCAGAAAACTGATCAGATCCAGGATATATTTTTGGAGGCCAGCGGCTGGGACCCGGTGAATGCTTGTGACCCAGGGAGTGGAGGCGGCTCAGGAGCCGGGGGGGTGGGAGGGGGGTGGGGAAGCCTGCAAGGAAATGGGGAGACCGGGAGCATGCGCTGTAGGGTGGGGTGGGGTATGGAGCGTCTTGTTTTGGGGTTGCAGGCCAAGCGGGGGGATGTCCCAGAGGATGTCACCCGGGATGTGTGCCTTCGGTTTTGTCTTTCCTGTTCCTCCTCCCACCTTCCCAGGTGCAAATACATCTGTAGATGCGCAGAACTTTCTCCATCAAGGTGCTTCTGCTGTGCCTGGTCTCTGGGGTTTTAGCTAAGTGGTAGATCCTTACAGCACACCCAACCTGTAAGCTGGATTCTTTTTTTAAATCCTGAGGCAGTAATAATATTTTTTTTGGGGGGGGAGGGGGGACTTCTGCAGGTAGAAATGGAACCTGGTAGCAAGGCACTTGAATCCACCTTCCGTCCTCAGTTGTATTTCTGTAAAACGGGAAGGAAAATGCCTTCCCCGGGTACATGCTCATGAAGAAATTACAATGTTTTTTTTTTTCAGCGCAAGGGGAATGCATGTGGAAAAACAAAGGCTTTCTAAATGCACGACTGTAGGTGACTTAGCATAAGATTTCATGAGAGTAAATTGAAGCTTAAAGGCATTGTGAAGGAGAGATCTATTAAACCCCATCAGGTACACGATTTGGAAAGAAAACAGAGGGTAACTGTTGCCGTTAAACTGCTGTTGAGCTGATCAGCTCAGGACAGGCTAGGAGAGCTCTCAGTCTTTGGATGCTTCCAGCAGGGGGAGAGGAAACAGGAAATCGCTGGGGGGGGGCGTGGGTTGGGGAAGATGAGCTTCCATTCCCACATACGTTATTGTTGTTGTTGTTGTTTGGCAATCCAGAGGTGGCCTCCTCCTCTGCACCTCTCTCCTTACATCTCTGGGTGTTGAGGTGGCTTATCAACATTCATGCGTGAGATTCAGCCTCATAACTCTGTTTCACTCATGCTAGCCTTCCAGTGGGTCTGCTTTTCTTGGACGGACGCTGAGAGGCCACTTTTCAGGTGGGAGAAATAGGTTTGAGATTGAAGAATTGCTTGGGTGGAGTGTTCCAGGGCGTTCCAAAAGCCGTGGATTATCTCCTTCCAGGAGAAACCAAATAGAGTCCTCCCCACGGTCCAAAAGGTCCCACAAGCTCTGTCCCATCACCTCTCCACCCTTATCCCTTTTCTCTTTTCAAAAACGCAGCCAGGTGGCCAAGAGCAGGCAGGCTCACCGGACAGATGGCCACGCCCCACGTGGGTTTTTAAAGCCGACCCTTGACCTCGCCCTTTGATTTTTCCCAGTGACTCTGTGGGGCTCGCGACACCCAGGGGCAGGAGGGGAGGCCACGAGCAGACTCTCGATGACCCATTTTGCAGCGAGGAGCCCCGAGGCGCTGAGCCACCCAGAGTCCCACCTTCCGTGGTGCGTCCCGCCATCAGGGCCTCGTCGGTTGCCGGGCAGCTCCCGAGAACCCGCTTCCCGGCCCGAGTTGCCAAGGAAATGCCCACCCCCGGCCCCGGGGGCAGCGCGAGCGGCTGTCCCCGGGCTCCCTTCCCTCCCGTCCCTGCTCGCTGCGCGCCGCGCTCACCGTCCGCCCGCTCTCTGCTCTCCCCTCTAGCTGCGCCCTGTGCTGGAGGCCGAAGACCCTGCGAGTTCTGAGCGAGGCCCATGGATGTGGAAGGCCTCCCGGGTCCCGGATCCCATGTTCTCCCCGCGCAGTTATGACGCCCTGCACGACGGCGGCCGGGGGCCCCCGGCGGCGGACGGCACGGCGGGCGCCCCGCAGGACGCACGGGGCCCCCGGATGAGCGGCCCTTGCCCCGGGCCCCCTCTGAAGCGGCGCGGCGGCGTGGTGGACCACCGAGATGTCATCTTGGCCCACCAGGCGCACAAAGTCCACAGCACGCCGCAGGCCCGGAGGAAGGAATGGGAGTGAGTCCGGGCTGGGACGGCGGGTGGGGGGCGGGCGCGCCCCCGGGGGTGGCTTCCAGGGCGGGAGCGCGCTCCTAGGGCGAGGCTGGCTGCTGAAGCCCCGTCCCCTGCCTGGGAGCCCACCTCCCCCCCCCCCCCCACGTGAACCCCTGCGCAGCCCAGGGTGCCCCAGCGAAGGGGGGAGTTGGTAGGCTTGGCAGGGCGTCCGGGTCGGTGGGTGTCCCCTGGGATGGGTTGGCCAGTCTTTCCGGTGGGAGGCATTCCTGAACCTGGCTGAGAAATGCTGGGTTTCTTTGGGGGGGGGGGGGACGGCGGGGGCGGGGATCACATGTCTACTTCAAGCCCTGGAACTACACCCGAGGGTTTGGCGGCTGGAGGTGAAGTTTGTGCTGAAGGCAGAGAGAGGCGCTGAGGGGGTGGGGTGGGGGGGTGGGGGGGATGTGTTGGCTCCGGGGGCGCTGGTCCTGGGTCCCCTTTCCCTCTGCCAGTGACCCTGAAAGTGGGTCTTCTCCTGGGAGTCGCCTTGGCGAGGAAGTGGGGGGGGGGGGGGCCTCTGAGCCGGCTCTGCTCCTGTGATCTTGGGGGGGAGGCCTCCCTGGGCTTGTATCCTCACCTTGAAGTCGCTCTTCCTAGGCTGAGGCTGGAAAGCAGTGCGTGAACGGTTCAATCCCGGGTACAGAAGGAGAGCTGGCGCTTTTTTTTTTTTTCTTTTTCTTTTCTCAAGTGCTTCTTTGGCAAAGGCTTAAGACGGGGGTGGATTCCTGGACGGACATCAGGAAGGTGGGATTCCGAGTGCAGATTTCAGGGCGACCGGAGCTGAGGCTGGCCTGGACGCTAAGCACTCCTGGGCACCCAGAAATGCCCCTCCCACCCACTCCGTGCTCCGGTCTGACCCCTGGGAAGTTACAAACACGGTCTCCGGCACCCCACAGGGCTGTCCCTCAGGCTTCCCTGGATGTTCGGTCTGCTGGGAGGGAGACCTGGATTCGAAATGCCAGCTGGGTGCAGGGTGCGCTCGCGAGGGCTGTGTAGATACGGACTGCGATGAACACTGTGTCCTCAAAAGGTGGTGCTAATTTGGCCTCTGAGGCGGTTTCCTGAGGTTAGGCTGACATCTGGTGGCACGTTGGGGCAATGTGATAAAACTTGATTCGCCCACAGCCGCGTTCCTTCTGACTTTCTCCTCCCGATCCACCGATCTAGCCACTCACCAAACCTGTCCTTCCGTCCATCCATCCATCCATCCATCCATTCACGCATATTTCTTCTTTTTTATCAACGTTTTTATTTTTTTATTTTTTTATTTTTGGACAGAGAGAGACAGAGCATGAACACGGGAGGGGCAGAGAGAGAGGGAGACACAGAATCGGAAACAGGCTCCAGGCTCCGAGCCATCAGCCCAGAGCCTGACGCGGGGCTCGAACTCACGGACCGCGAGATCGTGACCTGGCTGAAGTCGGACGCTTAACCGACTGCGCCACCCAGGCGCCCCTATTTCTTCTTTTTTAAAACATTTATTTATTTTTTTAATTTACACCCAAATTAGTTAGCATATAGTACAACATCGATTTCAGGAGTAGATTCCGTAATGCCCCTTCCCCATTTAGCCCCTCCCCCCCCCCACACCCCCTCCAGCAACCCTCGGTTTGTTCTCCCTATTTATGAGTCTCTTCTGTTTTGTCCCCCTCCCTGTTTTTATATTGTTTTTGCTTCCCTTCCCTTACGTTCATCTGTTTTGTCTCTTAAAGTCCTCATATGAGTGAAGTCATAGGACTTTTGTCTTTCTCTAATTTCACTTAGCATAATACCCTCCAGTTCCATCCACGTCGTTGCAAATGGCAATTGGGCTCTTGTTGCTAGTGCTGCTATAAACACTGGGGTGCATGTTCCCCGTCGAAACACCACACCTGTATCCTTTGGATAAATACCTAGCAATGCAGTTGGTGCATCATAGGGTAGTTCTATTTTTAATTTTTTGAGGAATCTCCAGACTGTTTTCCAGAGTGGCTGCACCAGTTTGCATTCCCACCAGCAGGGCAAAAGAGATCCTCTCTCTCCGCATCTCGCCAGCATCTGTTGTTGCCTGAGTTGTAAATGTGAGCCATTCTGACGGGTGTGAGGCTGTATCTCATTGTGGTTTTGATGTGTATTTCCCTGATGAGGAGTGATGCTGAGCATTTTTTCATGTGTCAGTGGCCACCTGGATGTCTTCTTTGGAGAAGTGTCTATTCATGTGTTTTGCCCATTTCTTTATTGGATTGTGTTTTGGGTGTTGAGTTTGGTAAGTTCTTTATAGATTTTGGATACTAACCCTTTATCCGATACGTTGTTTGCAAATATCTTCCCCCATTCAGTCAGTTGCCTTTTAGTTTTGCTGGCTGTTTGCTTCACTGTGCAGAAGCTTTTTATCTTGATGAGGTCCTCATAGTTCATTTTTGCTTTTGTTTCCCTTGCCTCCGGAGACCTGTTGAGTAAGAAGTTGCTGCGGCCGAGGTCAAAGAGGTTTTTGCCTGCTTTCTCCTCGAGGATTTTGATGGCTTCCTGTCTTACATTTAGGTCTTTCACCCATTTTGAGTTTATTTTTGTGTATAGTGTAAGAAAGTGGTCCAGGTTCATTTTTCTGCATGTGGATGTCCAGTTTTCCCAGCACCACTCACTGAAGAGACTGTCTTTATTCCTTTGGATATTCTTTCCTGCTTTGTCAAAGACTAGTTGGCCATACGTTTGTGGGTCCATTTCTGGGTTTTCTATTCTGTTCCATTGATCAGAGTGTCTGTTCTTGTGCCAGTACCATACTGTCTTGATGATTGCAGCTTTGTAATACAGCTTGAAGTCCGGGATTGTGATGCCTTCTGCTTTGGTTTTCTTTTTCAAGATTGCTTTGGCTATTCAGGGTCTTTTCTGGTTCCATACAAATTTTAGGATTGTTTGTTCTAGCTCTGTGAAGAATGCTGGTGTTATTTTGATAGGGATTGCATTGAATATGTCGATTGCTTTGGGTAGTATCGACATTTTAACAATATTTGTTCTTCCTATCCAGGAGCATGAAATATTCTTCCATTTTTGGTGTCTTCTTCAATTTCTTTCATAAGCTTCCTATAGTTTCCAGTGTATCGATTTCTCATCTCTTTGGTTAGATTTATTCCTAGGTATTTTTTTTTTATTAAAAAAAATTTTTTTTTAAACGTTTATTTATTTTTTTGAGACAGAGAGAGACAGAGCATGAACGGGGGAGGGTCAGAGAGAGGGAGACACAGAATCTGAAACAGGCTCCAGGCTCTGACCATCAGCACAGAGCCCGATGTGGGGCTCGAACTCACGGACCGCGAGATATGACCTGAGCCGAAGTCGGCCGCTTAACCGACTGAGCCACCCAGGCGCCCCTATTCCTAGGTATTTTAATGGTTTTTGGTGCCTCTTCTTTTTTAACATTTGTTTACTCTTAAGAGAGAGAGAGAGAGAGAGAGAGAGAGAGAGAGAGAGCGAGCGCATCAGGAGGGGCAGAAAGAAGAGACAGAGGATCCCAAGCTGACTCCACACTGTGAGCAAAGAACCTGATGAGGGGCTTGAACTCATGAACCGCAAGATCATGACCTGAGTAGAAGACAGACGCTTAACCCACTGAGCCACCCAGGCGCCCCAGTGATTTCTTAAAATATCACCTAATTTCCACTCCACAGTCAAATGTCTCTGCTTGTCTTTTTCCCAGTTGATTTGTTTGAATCAGGAAGGTGGGCGTGTTGTATTGGATCATTCTGTCTTTTGAAAAAAATATTTGTGGTCGCATTTGGGGTACCTGGGTGGCTCAGTCGGTTGAGCGTCTGACTTCAGCTCGGGTCGTGATCTCGTGGTCCATGAGTTCGAGGCCCGCGTCGGGCTCTGTGCTGACAGCTCAGAGCCTGGAGCCTGCTTCGGATTCTGTGTCTCCCTGTCTCTCTGCCCCAACCCCACTCGCGCTGTCTCTTTCTCTCTCAAAAATAAGTAAACATTAAAAAAAATAAAAAAAAAAATTGGCTACTCCCATAAGTGAAATCCTAGGTATTTGTCCTTTTGTTATTAGCATAGTCCTCAAGGTTAATCCATGGTGTAGCCTGTGTTGGAGTTCCCTTCCTTTTTAGGGCTGAATACTATTCCAGTGTGTGGACGTACCACATCGTGCGTATCCATTCATCTGTTGACGGACCCTGCTTCCGCCTTTTGGTGATTGTGAATAACGCTGCCGTGAACATGGGTTTATAAATATATCTTCTGGACCCTGCTTTCAACTCTCCTGGGTGTGCTGCTAGGTCACGTGGGGATTCTCTAAGTCTTATTTCATCAATAATAGCGTTCTCTCCCTGTCCACCCTTTATACCGTCCCAGTGGCTCACAGAAGAAGCCAGATCGCTCGTTCTACAGAATATCCACCATTCTGAACCGTCTGTTTGGGAAGCTTCTTTCTTTTAAAAAAAAAATTTTTTTTTAAATGTTTATTTTTGAGAGAGACAGAGACAGAGCTAGTGTGGGGGGAGGCATAGAGAGAGAGGGAGACTCAGAATCGGAAGCAGACTCCAGGCTCCGAGCTGTCAGCACAGAGCCCGACGCGGGGCTCGAACCCACAAATTGTGAGATCTTGAGTTGATCACGAAGTCAGACGCTCAACCGACTGAGCCACTCGGGCGCCCCGGGAGCCTTATTTCTGCACGTGCTGCTGACCGTGGTGGCTTTGCCCATCTGTAGGAATCCCACGCAGGAAAAGTATCCACCGAGGTGAAACTAACCGTCGTGAATGTGACTCCATGTCTCAAAATGTCTTCCTGAGAATCTCGAACGTGTTTTTGGCCACCTTCTGCTAGGGATTGAATGATATCACTAGGGTTTCTTCTTCCTGTGACCGACGGAATCCTGGTGCCAGGAATGGACAGAGACCCAGCTTGGCCGTTTCTCGCTGCTCCTGCCTGCTCCCGTTACTGTTTTCTTCAACCCTTGCTTTCCGGGCAGTGGCCTTTTTAGGCCACGTGCCCACGTTGCCAGCCTTTGTCTGAATCTGTCAACCCATTTGCGCAGGGCCGTGCAGACCTTGGTAGATCACCACACACTCCATGGTTCTTTATCTCCTTTCTTGTCTGTCTTGCCCACTGGAATGTCCCGGGCCCCTGAGACCCAGGCTGGTTCCGCGTAGGTTACACAGGAAATATCAGTTGAATGAACGCACCGGGTGAGAATGAGTGAGGGTTGCTATCTATCTATCTATCTATCTATCTATCTATCTATCTATCATCTAATCTATCTATCGAGGAAGATTCTTAAGCAGGCTCCGCACCCAGCGTGGAGTCCGACACGGGGCTCGATCCCATGACCCTGAGATGGGTGACCTGAGCCCAAATCAAGAGTCAGACGCTCAACCGACTGAGCTGCCCAGGTGCCCCAGCTTTTCCTTGTTTTAGATGAAATAATCACAGGGCTGGAAGTTGGAGCATTTGGTTTCAAACTGCTGCGGATGTACTCCCTGGGGAGCCCCAACCCGCTCTGGAGATTTTTGCACCCCGAGTTGAGTGAGGAGGTCCTTCTTCCCTCCCCTCTGCTCTCCCCCACCCCAACATGTCCCCTCCCTCTGCCTCCCCCAGGACTTCTTTCTTTTACCAATACTTAGGCCACCCTCTCCGTGCTCAGCTCCATGCGGGGCCTTCGGACACATCGGTCAACAGTCAGCTCTCCACCCAGCAGGAAAACCAACAGGAAGCCGGCAGGAAGAGTGTGGAGGGTGGGGAAGGACCAGGGCGGGGAGGGTTAACTCTCATCCCCGGCTGGCAGACCCCTGCGGGGCTTTGTGAGATGCACCTCTCATCCAGCAGGGCTCCTGGGGCGTCCCAAGCAGACTCTGGGTCGTTAGCATGAAGCCCGATGCAGGGCTTGACCTCACGACTGTGAGATCATGACCCGAGCTGAAATCAAGAGTCGGACACTTGACCGATTGAGCCACCCAGGCGCCCCTGCATTTCTTTTTAACAGGCTCATGTGTGGGGTGCGTCCTTGGGTCCACAGAGGGCGATCTAAGCAGCAGGTTCTAAGTCATCCCCACGGTCGCCGTCATCGCCAGAGAGCAGAGGGCCTGTGCACGAGAATGGAGGGCGGCAAGAGGAAAGCCAGCCACACCGCCGTAAGGACCATGACTAACACTTACTAAAAGATAGCGCAGAATATCATTATTTTCCAGCATCTCTGTGCCGCACGTCTCGTCACGTGCACTCAGCGAGCCGGCCGTGTTGTTCTTACTATTGCCGTTGGTCTGCTCCTCATGCAGACGGGCGGGCAGGCCCCCAGGGTTACCGAGGCATCTGGAGGCTGAGTCGGGACAGGGTGGTGTGGCCTTGACTCCCAGGTCGGAACTGGCTGTTTCTAGGATGTGGGAGCTCAGGCCCAGCCATCCTGCAGGTCACTGGCTGGGGTGGGCAGCCTGAGTCGTTCTGGTCCCCGAGCCTGAGCTCAGAGGAGGGACGCACTGGGTGAGGAAGGAGGCAACACGGGTCCTTCTAGCAAACAGATTTTCTCGTTTATTCTCGGCCCCTTCCCTACCCCTGTTCCCTTCGTCTTCGATACCCCATAGAATAGTTCCGTGGTTTTCAGCGGACAAATTAGGATTATTTAGGGTTATGTGGGACTGTTGGTAAAATGACTAATGCCACTGGACCCCAAAGAGACATGTTTTGTTTAAACCACACACGCGGTTCCTGAGTTCGAGCCCCGCGCTGGGCTCTGTGCTTTATTGCTCAGAGCCTGGAGCCAGTTTTGGGTTCTGGGTCTCCCTCTCTCGCTGCCCCTCCCCCACTACAAGGTCCTGTGTGATCTGTCACTTGCCTGCTTTCACCTCTTCCCATTCTCCCCCTTACTCACCCTGCTCCAGCTACGTGGGCCTCCTCACTGTTCCTCAAACATATCAGGGCAATTCTGTCTCAGGACCTTTGCACTGGCTCTTCCCTCTGATTGGAATGCTTTCCCCCCAGACACCCATATGGCTCCTTCCTTACTGCCTAATGGCTTTTACTTAAAGGCCACCTCCTCAGCAAGCCCTTCCTCACCACCCCTATTTATTTATTTATTAAAAATGTTTTTAAATGTTTACTTTTGAGGGTGAGAGACACCGAGGATGAGCAGGGGAGGGACAGAGAGAGAGGGAGACACAGAATCTGAAGCAGGCTCCAGGCTCTGAGCGGTCAGCGCAGAGCCCGATGCAGGGCTCGAACCTGTGAACCATGGGATCGTGACCTGAGCCAAAGTCGGACGCTTAACTGAATGAGCCACCCAGGCGCCCCCCCCTTCTTTAAAATTTAACCTTTATACATTTCGATTTCTTCTGCCCTACTTTGTTTTTCTGGTTAGTGCTGATGACCAACTCATATGTATTATACATTTGGCTTTTTATCTTGTTGATTATTTATATTCTCTCCATAAGCTCCCCGAGGGCAGAAAGTTTTGCCTGGTTTGTTCTTTGCTGGGACCCTAGCTTCCGGAACAGGAATCAGCAAGCTACAGTAAGGGGGCCAAATCTGGCCAGACACCTGTTGTGGTGTGGCCCATGGGCTAAGAAAGGTTTTTACATCTAAGTGGTTGAAAAAAATCAAAGGAAGGGTAATATTTCTTGATATGTGAAGTTGTATGAAATTCAAAATTCAGTGTGCATAAAGTTTTACTGGAACGCACCCCGGTTGTTTTGTGTGCCTCTTGTCTGTGGCTACCTTTGCACCACAGTGGTGGAGTCCGGTCTGTAACAGACTGGCCTGCAAAACTGAAAATAGGCCATTTAGAGGAGTTTGCCCACTTCGGTCCTGGCGTCGCGGATGCCCAGGCCAAGGGATGCCCATTCGCCTGCGGCTGCCACGACCAGCCACCAGGTGGCGCTGTGGCTCCCGAGCCCGGCGGACGTTGGCAGCCAAGGCAGGAAGCGATCTGCTCACCCTCCTGGGGGGATTCACCTACGGGGCTCATCCTTCCCTCTCGGGGTTCTGAGAAATGGAAGGCGGCCCCAAAGTGAGAGTCCAATTTTTACCATATAATCCTCCATCACTACGTATATGGCACTTTCTTTTTTTTTTAGGCACAAAGGGCTTATAAAGATGAATGAGGGTATCTGAGGGCTGCAGGTGGGTCCTGGGGTCAAGTCTGAGGCCCATCAGGCCTTGGGCTGGGGTTGTGGTTAAATTCCTGGACTGGGAGCCAGAGGGCGGGGTTTCACATCTCAGCCCTGCCCCTCAATGACTCTGTGACTCTGGGGGGAGGGGCATTCTTCTCTCTGCGTGTCAGTTTCCCAGTCTGTAAAATCGACGTAATAACACCCATTTCTGGAATTCTTGCAAAGATGAAATTTAATGCGTTATTATATGGCAGGTCTTTAAAACAATGCAGGTACCTAGTGAGCCTTGATGCTGGTTTGCTATAGTCCTAGGGAATGTCGACTGTTTTGCGCCTAGAGGCCTCAGTTTACACAGTAAAAAAAAAAAGAAAAGAAGAGAAAAAGAAAAAAAAAAAAAAGAATAGCAAGTTGTTTAGACATCACAATTAAACCAAAACCTGACCTTTAAAGACCTGCTTGGAAATCAGAGCACTTTTTTCTCCCTTCTTTTTTAAGGGAGGCAGTTGGACAATTCTAGCCTACTTGATATTTAAAAAAAAATATAGGTCTGGTCCCAGGGAGTTTCTTTTTCAGTGCAAGCTGGCTGGTTTTTGGTGCAGAAAGACCCTCCTTTTGTCCTCTGAAGCAGTTACAGCTTTGGCCGTGGCCAGCCATAGAGGGCCTGGGGAGCACCCCCTACCACGGTGTCCCCCCCTGGGGCCCCCTCCCCCCCATCCCATCCCTTATGATCAATCAGGTTTTCCATGCTAGTTTTTGGAACCCAAGCAGCTTGTGAACAAATGTCCCCTGAGCCCACCGCTCATTCCCATCTTTTCTTCTTGCTGCCAAAGTCTACCTTTGAAACACCCCAAGATTCTCTTGATGCTGTCTGTGTACCTGCGCTCTCCAGGCTGTCTGCACTGTTTCCTCCTGGGGGGGGGGGGTCATCCACTCCGTCTCCGCCTGTGTTTCCACCATAACTGCTCTCACTTTGGTCAAGTCTCCCTGGCCTGCCTTCCATGCCTGGCATTTTCAAGTCGTGTTTGCACCTCAGGGCCTTTGCACTTGCTGTTGCCTCTGTCTGGGATGCCCTGGCCATAGCTGGCTCCTTCTTGCAATCCAGTCTCGGGACAGATGTCAGCTCCTTATGCTCCCTGTGCAGAGACTCCTGCCCTGTCACTGTGGCTCACATCACTCTGTTCATTGCCTGCAATTGTGTGTTTCCTTCTAAACTGGACTGCTGGGACCATGAAGGCAAGGGTTTTTGTCCTCCTTGTCCACTGCAGTGTCCCTGGTGCATAGAAGGTGCCAATGTTTGTTGAGGGAATTGGTCCCAGTGTTTGTTGAGTGAATCGAACATCTGTGTTGATGACCTTTCTGGGTCTCTGGCTTGGAGACCTGCGAGTTCGTTAGAGCCAGTGAACCTCATTTTGACTTCAGGTCTCTGTCCAGGGCCTCCTCTGGTTCCAAGTCCTGCATGATGTACTCAGGGGGGTCTGCCTGGAGGAAGAGGCAGACAAGTGACTGCCCCCATCATCCAGGGGGTACACAGAGACCAGCCCCCATTTATCCCACCATCACCGTGGGCCTAGGAGCTTAGGGTCTGAATTCACGGGGTCCTCACCCCGGCACCCATTTCACAGAGGAGGCTACGGAGGCACAGAAAGGAAAATAATGAAGACTATAGGGCAGAACCCGCCTTGGAGCCCAGAGCTCTCCAGGTACCGAGCCCAAGCTCTTAGTTCCTCTTCTTGCAAGATCGTGAGCTTGGAAATGCCGGCACAGAGTACACTGAATGCGTGCATGAATGAATGAGGTGTGACCATTTAGCTTTTCCGCGCCTTTTAGGTACTAAACTCCATGAAGGAACATCCTTTTCGTATTGATCCTTGAATCTTTCGCATTGCCCAGCACAGCGCTTTGTGGGGAGAAGACACCTGATATCTGCTAAATGTGGTTGTGTTGAGTCTGAGACAGGTTCAGAATGAAATCTATAAAACCTTGAAGGTGAGTGTGGCACACATAACCCGTCCTCCAAATCTGTCGCCAGAATCGGCTCCGAGAGGCCAAATTGGGATAAAATAAAATGTAGTAATTTCTTACCTTCTAACATTTTCTACTTGTCACAGCCCCTTGGTGGTGGTGGCGGGGGGCAGGTCTTATAACCCCTGGGTGAGCCCAGCGCCTCGAGTCGGGTCGGTGACTCGAGTTAAAAAAAACAATGTCCCCCTCCCCCGTTCATGCTCTGTCTCTCTCTGTCCCAAAAATAAATAAAAAACGTTGAAAAAAAAATTAAAAAAAAAAAAAAAAAAACAATGCCCACGTTGGGGCGCCTGGGTGGCTCAGTCGGTTGAGCATCCGACTTCGGCTCAGGTCATGATCTCGCGGTCCGTGAGTTCGAGCCCCGCATCGGGCTCTGCGCCGACAGCTCGGAACCTGGAGCCTGCTTCCGATTCTGTGTCTTCCTCTCTCCCCGCCCCCCCTCACGCTCTCTCTCAAAAATAAAAAAAAAAAAATTAAAAAACAAAAATAATGCCACCATCTTCCCAAAATGCCACCTCGTAAAGCAAATCTGTTCCTTTGCCACCCGAGAAGGCTGTTCTTGCCTGGTTTTAAGTTCTGCTGGAGGGCCCCAAGTGTTGCAGAGAGGATTGATTTGGGGGCAAAAAGGAGCTGCTTTCAAACCTTAGCCCCTCCCTTCAGGGCTGGGTGGCCCTGGGAAAGTACCACGGCCTCTCTGGGCTCCAGGAATGGTTACAGAAGTTCCCGGTGCAGAGAGTCGGGGGTGCATTGACGCGGCGGGGCGCAGCCAGCCAGGTCTTGGAAGAAAAAAACAGCCTGTCTTTCCCCTCCGGTGGCCTGGGAATGGCCTAGAAGTGTGGGCCATGGGCCTTCTCCGGTCTGCATCTTAGGTCCGGGGATTCTGAATAGGAAGCCTTCACAGCCTGGTGACTCTGGAGCCACTGTGCCTGGATTTGCCACTCTGGTTCTGTACGTGCTGTGTGACCTCGGGCCGGTGACCCCGCCAGCGGCCTCCCCTGCCTTGTCTGTAGAATGCGGACTAGCTAGGCCTTAATCTTACTGATTACGTGGCACCAGGGCGAAGTGCATAGGAGGTGGTCAGCAAAAGTTCATGCAAGCGGGATAGGAGACCGGAATGAGTCTGTGGGCGAGAGATGAAAATCTGACCTCTGAATCTGGGGTGCAGACCAATATAAAGGGCCAGATAGTGAATGTGTCCAGCTCCGGGAGGGCGGGGGGGTTGGGGGTCATGTGGTCATATAGTCTCTGTAGCAGTGACTCAGCTCTGCTTTTGTGCCGCCATTGAAAATGTATGAGTGGATGACTAGGTACCAATAAAACTTTATTTATAGCCATATCTAACCTGACACGTAGCTTGTCTCAGTGGAGACGAAGAGAAGGTAATTCGTATGGTGATTTCTGGGCAGATGGTGATGTCAAAAGCCACCGCTGGTGGCTTAAGCCTTGAATTGGAGGGTCGTCTTATTTTTGTTACTTATTAACATTTATTAAGTAAATGCCCTGGCCACCATTGTAATGGGCATTCTGATACTTTCGTTTAATCTTTAGGAAAA
The DNA here is from genome assembly GCF_028018385.1 of Neofelis nebulosa. Lineage (NCBI taxonomy): Eukaryota > Metazoa > Chordata > Mammalia > Carnivora > Felidae > Neofelis > Neofelis nebulosa. Next base: position 160,479,435 of record NC_080785.1, read on the forward strand.
CCTTTGCGAATATTTTATTTAAAAAAAAATTTTTTTTTTAACGTTTTATTTATTTTTGAGACAGGGAGAGACAGAGCATGAATGGGGGAGGGTCAGAGAGAGGGAGACACAGAATCTGAAACAGGCTCCAGGCTCCGAGCTGTCAGCACAGAGCCCGACGCGGGGCTCGAACTCACGGACTGCGAGATCGTGACCTGAGCCGAAGTCGGCCGCCCAACCGACTGAGCCACCCAGGCGCCCCCTTCGCGAATATTTTAAATTACCCTTTCCTCCTTTTTGAATCAGGGGACTAGAGCCCAGAGTGGTTGAGAAGTTTTCCTGAAGGCACACAGCTCAGAAATAACTTTCAGGCTCTTCGGGGTCCGTTTCCCCCAAATCTGGCCTTTCCCTCCAGGGTCAGAGACTGGCTGGGACCTTCTTTCAAAGCTGTCATTTACATGTTGACAGCTGCCAAAAAATGCCTCAAAAAATGGGGACACGCCCAAGACTAAACGTGAACGTGTCGGGTTTTTCAGCAGACACGTGTAAAGACTGAAATTCTCTACCAACTGGCATGGAACCCGTGGATGGGGCCTGTTGGGGAGCCCTCTGGAATGCTGTGGAACTCTTCGGTTCCTGCCTCGGAATCTGGCTGTTCCATGCGGAGGGAGAGGGAGAGAGTGAGCGCAAGCAGGGGAGGGGCAGAGAGAGAGGGATGAAGAGAGAATCCCAAGCGGACTCTGCATGGTCAGCGAGAAGCGGGGCTCGAACCCACCAACCGTGAGATCGCGACCTGAGCTGAAATCAAGAATCGGGCGCTCAATTGACTGAGCCACCCAGGTGTTCCTGTGTGTGTGTGTGTGTGTGTGTGTGTGTGTGTGTGTGTGTGTTTAATACATATTTTATATTATTTTTGAGAGTGCGAGGGGGGTAGGGGCAGCAGGAGAGGGGGAGAGAATCCCAAGCAGGCTCCGTACCCAGTACGGAGCCCGAAGTGGGGCTCGATCTCACGACCATGGGATCGTGACCTGAGCTGACATTGAGTTGGATGCTTAACCAACTGAGCCACCCGGGCGCCCCAGTTTCCAGGTGATTCTAACACGTAGTCACTCTTGAAAACTAACACATAGGCCATCACTTCTCATGTCACTTACATATACTCAGAGGAGGTCCCCAGGCTTACACACAATTCAGAAATTTAAAATACACTAGAGGATTAAAAAAATAATAATGTCTAATCCATTCCTAAGCCAACACAGAATTATTCTCATATGATTCACCGTTTGGATTCTTACTCTTCTGGCTTCAATGATCTCTTCTCTGTGTATTCAGATATTCAGCTGGGACACATTGGTACAGCTTATTGTTAAAATATTAAAATATTTCCATACCAGTTAGTAAATAGCTGTTGCCTGCAGTCCTCCCCCCCCGCCCCCCGGGTCCTCCCACGCCTCCTGTGAAATATTTTATTGTATTTTATTTACTTTATTTTTGAGAGAGAGGGGGCATGAGTGAGTGAAGGGCAGAGAGAGGGGGAGAGAGAGAATCCTGCGCAGGCTCAGCGGGGAGCCTGCAAGCGGGGGTCGAGCTCACGGAGGGTGAGATCATGACCTGAGCCGAAGTCGGATGCTTGACCGACTGAGCCACTCAGGTGCCCCTGGTTGTTAAATACTTTAAATTTTGCCCAGTGCGTTATGACCTGCTTGCCCATATGGGTGTCTCGAATGCAGGTGGGGATCTAGAATCAGTAGGAAACCTCTGAGCCATCAGTCCACCCTGCTTACCTTCGAGAGCCTCCCTTGTCCCAGCCTGCAAGGTCCCCTCCTTGCAGGAGGAGACTCACCTGCTTCTGAGACACATCTGGGACCCAGGAATCTTTGGGAGGCCTGGGCCCTTTTTCAAGGGTCCAGTCACCCCTGATGCCCCGGGCATCCTTCTCCTCTTGGGGAACGGTCAGGCTGTACTTGGGGCATCCCCCAACCTCCACGACCCTCCAATTTGCTGCCCTCAAAGGCACCTTCCTCTCCCTGCCTTTGGGCACAGCTGGTATAACTTCCTGAATGAGATCAGGATTTCCTAAGAGACAAGGAGGGTGTTGACTTTAAAGAATGTTTCTTCTGAGGCTGGAGACCACAACTTCCTGTAACAGAGAGGGCTATGTTGGAAGAGAGACACGAGCAAAGCTATGGGGGCGCGCAGGTGAGAGAGAGAGAGAGTCTGGGGAGTCGGGGGGGGGGTGGATCACGGAGACGGGGGGAGGGTTTCCTGGTGCAGAAGATGGGGAGAAGCATGCCCTGGAGGAGGGCCAGCAAGGCCCCACCCACGAGGAGCCCTTTGCAGTCCGATCAAGTGTGGGGACCCCTTTTCAGAATCGTGTTTTTAGAATGCATAAAATCAAATGCAAAGAAGACCAGTTGTAATGAATGTTAGTAACCAAAATATCTTAAAAAAAAAAAAAAAAAAGCTTATTTATGCTGGGGCGCCTGGGTGGCTCAGTCGGTCAGGCGTCCGACTCCGGCTCAGGTCATGATCTTGCGGTTTGTGAGTTCGAGCCCCGCGTCGGGCTCTGTGCTGACAGCTCGGAGCCCGGAGCCTGCTTCAGGGATTCCGTGCCTCCCTCTCTCTCTGCCCCTCCCCCGCTTGTGCTCTGTCTCTCTCTGTCTCTTAAAAATAAATAAATGTAGTAAAAAAATTTTTTTTTTAATTTTAAAAATTTTTTCTGCAGTAGGGACAGAGAGAGAGAGAGAGACCGAGAGCCCCAAGCGGGCTCCGCGCCTTTAGGGCAGAGCCCGACACGGGGCTCGAACCCACGAACTGTGAGATCATGACCTGAGCTGAACTGAAGAGCTGGGTTTGTCCTACTCTTACAAATATGCTTCTTTAATAACACGTAAGAACCAAGCTCTAGTGACAAGCATAACAATCTCAAGGTAGTGATGAGAGTAAATGATACTTCAAGATTGCTACAGCAATTGTCATGGGACATAAAAATGTGGTTTCCGCTGATGACAGAGTCACAGGTGCTTCTCTAACACTGTTAATGCTACTGCATTTTTTTTTTTTTGCCTCCATTCATAATTTCAGCTAGAGGTAGTGAACCTTAGGATGTGCCTCCCCGCCCCCCCCCCCCTCCAGCCAAAGTCACGGACTCCCTGAATGAAAAAACAAGTTAAGTCCTCCTTGGTCTGGTGAACGGAAGAAGAGATGTGTTCAGAGGGAACCCTGAGGTTTCGAGTCTGGGGAGGGTCAAAGTGGAGTTCCCCGGGAGGCCGTGAGAAGTTAGAGGTCAGGGGCGCCTGAGTGGCTCAGTCGGTTGAGTGTTCGACTCTTGATTTCAGCTCAGGTCATGATCCCAGGGTCGGGGGATCGAGCCCCATGTCAGGATTCATGCTGAGCGTGGAGCCTGCTTAAGCTTCTCCCTCTCTCTCTCTCTCTCTCTCTCTCTCTCTCTCTCTGTGTGTCTCTTTCCCTTTGCCCCTCCCCTGCTCATGCGCACATGTACTCTCTCCCTCCCCTCTCTCTCAAAAAGAAGTTAGAGGGTAGAACAGAGTGGGGAGAAGGGGGTAGATTCTGGAGGAATTGTGAGACAGGCCAGAGCGTTTAAACCTGTGGCCTTGGGAGCCAAGAGTGCCCGTGTTCTAATCCTGCCCCACCTCCTTTTTTTTTTTTTTTTTAATTTTTTTTTTAACGTTTATTTATTTTTGAGACAGAGAGAGACAGAGCATGAACAGGTGAGGAGCAGAGAGAGAGGGAGACACAGAATCTGAAACAGGCTCCAGGCTCTGAGCTGTCAGCACAGAGCCCGACGCGGGGCTCGAACTCACGGACCGTGAGATCATGACCTGAGCCAAAGTCGGACGCTTAACCGACCGAGCCACCCAGGCGCCCCATAATCCTGCCCCACCTTCTTACCAGCTTTGTAACGATCCTGCGTCCAACAGCACCCCACTTCTGGCACCACGTGCGGACTCCATTGCCTTATGGATCAATCACTGACCCAACCTCACGTGCCTCAGTGGACACATCTGTAGAATGAGGAGGGCAATTGCGTAATCCAGGGTGAGGGAGTCCTGTGTGACCCTGACTGGAGTGTCTTAGAAAAGGTGGTCAGGGATGGCCCATCTGGTGAGGTGACATTTGAGTTGAGTCCTGCATGAGGGGGATGAGGCTTCCATGCAAAGTTCTTGGAGAAGGAAGTTCCAGGTAGGGAGAAGAGCAAATGCAAAGGTCCTGGGGCAGGCACATGCCTGGTGTGTTTGAGGACCAGCAAAGGCAGCCGGTGTGGCTGGAGCAAGGCGAGTGAGCGGGGGAGAGTGGTGAGAAAGGATGTCGCCGGGGTTGGGGCGGGGGGTGGGGGTGGGGGTGCTCAGCTCCTGTGTCGTATGTCCGAGATGTGGAGGATACAGGCTTCCCGGTCGGTGCCCTCAGTGACGCCAAAGACCTAACCGTAGACTGGTTCGGGGAGGCAAATGCTTTAGGAGAGGTATAAGCAGAGGGATTAGCCACAGCTTTCTAAGGGACTCAAGAGGCAAGACCCAAAGATAAGCAGGAGATCATTCCAGAACAGAACAAGAGTGACGAGATCCAAGAGAGAGAGAGCAGGTAGGCAGAGAGAGGGAAGAAGGCAGGGAATTCAGGTGAGCGGTGGCTGAAAGCTAGATGCCCCGGTCGTGTGCAGAGGCGGGGGGGGGCAGGGGGGGGTGGTGGCTGGGGGCACATGTGTTCCCGACTCACCGAGTGTCAGGACACACGTGGGAGTCCCGTTTTGACTCCTCTCTTTCTTTCCACCCTGGGACTCAGCGGTGTCACCGCGCCCTTTCCGTGCTTGCCTCGAACTGCCTGGCTCGTCCAGCATTGGTGGGGGCATCCCGGAACCCCGCCTCTGACACCCAAGTTCCGGTCCCCGTCAGTCTGCATGGACCAGCCTCGCCGTCACTTTCTCGGACTGTTGCCGCCTCCCCCCCACTCATCACTTCCATTCTTCGAGATGCCACCAAGCCTTCCCATCTGGGTTCTCATCGGACGTTTACTCTGCTCCTACGATGTTCCGGGCACCGAGCCGGGCGTTGGGCAGCGATCGTAACCGCCCAGCCAGCAGGGACCGCGCGAGGTCAGCTGACGTTTCCGGTTCTCTGCTTCCTCCACCTGGAGGGTGGCCACGTGACTTGCTCTGGGTGAGAAAATGTGAACGAAAGCCAGTGTGCGACCTGCCACGCGCTCCCTCCCTCCTGCTCCCGTGTTGAACACGCCGCCGGAGCAAGACATAAACGTCCGTTCTTTTAAACCCCTGGGGCTTTGGGCCCGTCTGTCGCGGCAGCCGCAGGGAGGCCATCCCGACCGCGATGCTAGCCTTTGTGACTTCCGCAGGTCCCGGCAGGCTGGTTTCCCCTCTGCTATGTGGGAGCACGCTCTTCCCTTCGCTTCTAATTCCTTTCCAAATGCTATCGATTCGTTAAAAATAGCTTCGGCGAAGGCTCCTTGAAACTTTCACAACATTTACAGTCCCGACGTCGCTATTTAACCACCTAATCCTCTGCTCTGGTGCGTATGGTTTGTTTCTTTCCACCCGCGTCCCAGGACCTCAACCCTCCGTGGGCAAGACTTTGGGCTGTTTGTTGTATCCCGGCATCTAAAACTTCCGGAGAATCAGTAGGCGTTCCGCAAGTATTTTTGAATGAACGAACAGACAGAAGAATAAACGAATGAGAACGTTTATGGGACCGCGTTTGAATCCCTCCTGCTGCCTTGTGTGGTGCAAAGCAGAGAGCGGGTTGCTGCATAAACACGGGCTGATTAAACGAGTGACCTCACGGCTTTCTCCCTGGAATGTACACTTAAAAAAAAAAGTTTATTAATTTATTTTGAGCGAGAGAGCGCAAGAGAGTGAGAGTATGTAAGCAGGGAAGGGGCAGAGAGAGAGAGAGAGAGAGAGAGAGAGAGAGAGAATCCCAAGCAGGCTCCACAATGTCAGTGTCATGAGCTGTGAGACCACGACCTGGGCTGAAATCAAGAGTCAGACGCTTACCTGACTGAGCCACCCACGCGCCCCAGGAAGGTGGACTTTTTGAACAGAGACTTCTGCTTGGAATTTGAGGCAGAGACTTACTAGTAAACAGTAAGATGATGGTGGGATAGTATAAAGGAAGCATAGTCTGGAAGCGGGTCACGTGAATGGGTCCGAGAAGGATGGTTGTCACCGCAATTGACAAATGCCCCGTTCACGTTGAGGAAGAGGGAAACACTGACTTCCTGCGATGCTCTCTGCACCACCAGAAGAGCCTGGTAGACTTCTCCCTGGGTCATACTGGATCCACATTGGCCCAGGCTGCCCATCTACGAACCAATTGCTAATGACGAGATTGAGGTTGACCGTCATCTGCCCAGATTCACCAACTGGGTGGCTTGATTCTGGCCAAGCCTGAGTCTCTGGCCACTGCCCGAGACGAACCGAGGGCTGCATCCTTCCTCTGTCATCTCCCGGCTGTGTGATCATGCATCAATGTCTCAACCTCTCTGAGCCTCAGTTTCCTCATCTGTAAAATGGGGATCTTAATACCTGTTCATAGGGTTCTTAGGAGGGTGAGGTGCGTGATAGACGTAAAGTACCCAGGATAGTTCTCACGACAAGCAGCCCAGCAGAGAAAGGCATTACTGCTTTGCATAACGCTAGGGTCACCACTCACCTAGACTGTGTATGCGATGGTGCCTTCTGGGGTTGCACCGATTTGCAAAATGCTTTCCGAGGATTAACTTAAGTAACCTGACGACAGCCTCATGAGTCAGGCACGCTCATCGTCCCCGTTTTACACACGGGGAAACAGGCACAGAGAGGGTAGGCCACTTACCCGGGGTCACACAGGGCACAAGTGGCATTCGAACGCTGGCATCCAGACTCCGGCTCTCGTTCCGTCGGAACCAGCCAGCTGTCGGCCTCCAATAGCTGCCAGCCACCGAGCTCAGCCCCCAGCATTTCCTCTCATCGGTTCCAGAAATCCGAGGGGGCAGAAATCACTGATCCCGTCGACAGAGGCATGGACGAGCCACCCCGCGGGCTCCCGGCAGGTCAGCCGCAAGAGCCGGGTTTTGGACCCCACAACCCCAGCGTGAGGCCCCCCAACCCCCACGCCAGGTGGCCTCGGAGGTCCCCGCGCCCACCACCCGAGCGCCCGAGAGACCTCTGAGATGGGAATCCGAGTCATTATTGCGAAGGTTGCAAAATACTGCCGTGAGTGGGTTTCAGACACTGTAAACAGGTTTAGTCCCTCTTCCGTTCCTTCGCGAAGAGGCAGTTTACTCAGAGCCGAGGAGCCGAAGCTAAATTGAACGAACCAGAGCTAGTGAGTACCGCAGAGCCCCAAGGAGGCGCTACCTCGGCCGGATCAGGTGAGACAGCAGGTAGCTCTGGGAGCCCTCCTGGAGGTCCCCTCCCCAGTGCCGGTGGGCAGGGGTCCCAAGGCAGGTCTCGGGGCGCCTCGAATGAGGCGGGGGTCAGAGACACCCTCGTCGTGGTCTTTGCCGACATAGCGGGCAGGGCTGAACATAGAAGGGGCTTCCTCTTCCTGCATCTCTATGAATTCATCTCTCTCTCTCTCTCTCTCTCTCTCTCTCTCTCTCTCTCTTTCTGTCTGTTTCTGTCTTTCTCTGGTCTCCTGTTTCTCTGTCCCTGTCTATCTGAATCCCTCTCTTCTCCGTCAGTGTCCCCCTCCCTCTGGGTCTCTCTGTCTCCGTCTCCTGTCCCTCTCTCACACGTGCACAAACTTTCTCTCACGCCCCCTCCAGGCACCCCTGGCTTTCCTGCTCCGTCTGCATGACCGGGCTGCCGTCCTGCCTGTGGGTTGGGCCCCCCCCCCCCCCCCCCCCCCCCCCCCGGCACGGAAGAGGAATTCTCCGCACCCGCCCCCCAGTGACAGGTCGTCGCTGCTGGGAGGGCACATTCTGCCTAAAACACCTGTCTTGCGTCAGGTTCCCTGAAATGGGATGGGGAGTCTTGGGCAAGGGAGTTATCGAGGGGGTGTTCTCGGGAGAGACCGCCAAGGCAGGCCTTCTCAGAGCTGCATTACGATTACCTGGGGAGGTTCTGAAAAATCCTGACGGCCGGCCGGGCTTCACGCCTTACCAGTTAAGCCAGAACCTCTGGGGGTGGGGGTGGGGGTGCTTTCCAGTTTGAGAACCGGTGGTCTACGGAAAATGGGGAAGCAGCAAAGGGCAGGGGGGAGTCCAGACCAAGGATGTGGGTTCAGCCCCTGCCTGATTCCAGTGGCAGGGGGTGCAGGGCCCTGGAACAGGAAGAACGCCATAGAACTGCCATAGAACTGATCCCCGGGGGGCTGGGAACTGGGCTGGGAACTCAGCAGCCCAACTCACAGGAGCCTGGGGATAGACGCCCCAGCCCCGTAAAGAGGCGCGAGGAGCCTCCTCTCAGAGAATAAAACCAGGTTGGATGATACAGGACTCTGGATATTCTAGGATTTACATTTCTGTTGGGAGTTCCGCGCCTTTCACTCTCTAAATGATGCAGGGTTGGGTCACTATTACGATCAAGCTGATAGTGGTTAGTGTTGCAGGTCCGCAATGATTCCTATTACCACGATTCGAATAATCCGTGCTCTTATTATGGTGATGTCAGTCACAGGGGCAGCTGGAACAGAGCAGCTCAGAGACCGGACGGTGTGGCCCAAACGGGGTGGGTGTGAGTTCTGCTGCTTACTGGCTGTGTGGCCTTGGCAAGTCCCTTCACCTCTCTGGACCTTGGTTTCCTCGTCTGTAAAATGGGACGGTGGTCCTGTGTGCGTCCTAAGGTGAGTTGATATGGGTGAAGTGCCTGGCACGCCGTGGCTGCTGTGAACGTATTTCCCGTTTGTTCTCATTCGTGTTCTTGTCGCTATTAGGAGATGTGTCAAGTTTGAACCTTCCCCGTAATTTGAGATGCGTTCTTTGTGCATAAGAGTGGGTAATATATGAATGAATTAAAATAGCTCTTTCCGAAATAACCTTGTTGGATCCTGCCTGCCGCCCTGGAGGGTGTCCCCGCCCCCTCCTCCTCTCCGGCAGCCCTCCCTCCCCCTTCTAAAATTTTTTTTTTTAACATTGATTTATGGTTGAGAGACACTGGGCATGAGCAGGGAAGGGGCAGAGAGAGAGGGAGACGCAGAATCGGAAACGGGCTCCAGGCTCCGAGCTGTCAGCACAGAGCCCGACGCGGGGCTCGAACTCACGGACCGCGAGATCACGACCCGAGCCGAAGTCGGTCGCCCAGCCGACCGAGCCACCCGGGCGCCCCGTGCTGAACCATTCTAGTCAAATCTTAGAACAACGAGGCCTTCGGCCGGTTTGCATCCACACAGGTGGGGCCAGGAGGATCACTTCTGTGTGTCTCGAAAGGGTCGAAGTAAATGTCACCGAGGCCGCGCATTTTCAAGGTTACTGGCCAAGCAGAAAGGCTTGCTCCGGAATGGCTTTTTCACCAACCGGAGGGACCCAGGCAGTAGAGAAACAAGACACGGCTGGGCTCGCTGAGGGGTCCACCTGAGAGATGACAGGAGAGAGCGCTGAGCTCCCTGCTGTCGGCTTTGCCCTCGTGACGAGAAGACGTCTGTCTGTCTGTCTTCCAGGGCGGACAGCAAGACAGCCTCAGGTTAAAGGGGAAGTGAAGCCCAGGAAGGCGGGAGGGGCAGATAAGAAAGAACCTGGGGTGCCTGGGGGGCTCAGTCGGTTGAGTGGCTGACTCTTGATCTCGGCTCAGGTCCTGATCTCACGGTTCGTGGGTTTGAGCCCGCGCTCCGGCTCTGTGCTGACAGTGCGGCTCTGCTTGGATTCTGTCTCCCTCTCTCTCTCTCTCTGCCTCTCCCTCTGCTCCTGCGTGCATGTTCTCTCTCTCAAAATAAATACACATTAAAAAAGAAAAAAGAAGGAAGGGAGGAAGGGAGGAAGGGAGGAAGGGAGGAAGGAAGGAAGGAGGAAGGAAGGAAGGAAGGAAGGAAGGAAGAAGAGCCCGGCTCTCTTAACTTCCTAGGCCTGAGCGAGTCCCATCAGAGGGCAGACAGGGAATTTGCAGGTGTGGTTGGGGAACCACTGGCAGAAAACTTGGAACCTTGCGGAGAATGCCGGACACGGACGGGTGAGGCTAGTGCAGCATTAGCTTTGGGTGCAAGATGTAAGGGGCCCCCAAAAAACTCATCAAGGTAAATATTTTAATGCAGTATTTTTTTTTTTTTTTTCTCTTCAACGTTTTTTTAAATTTTTATTTTTGGGACAGAGAGAGAGACAGAGCATGAACGGGGAGGGGCAGAGAGAGAGGGAGACACAGAATCGGAAACAGGCTCCAGGCTCCGAGCCGTCAGCGCAGAGCCCGACGCGGGGCTCGAACTCACGGACCGCGAGATCGTGACCTGGCTGAAGTCGGCCGCTTAACCGACTGCGCCACCCAGGCGCCCCATGCAGTTTTTTTTTTTTTTTTAATTTTTTTTTTCAACGTTTTTTATTTTTATTTTTGGGACAGAGAGAGACATAGCATGAACGGGGGAGGGGCAGAGAGAGAGGGAGACACAGAATCGGAAACAGGCTCCAGGCTCCGAGCCATCAGCCCAGAGCCTGACGCGGGGCTCGAACTCACGGACCGCGAGATCGTGACCTGGCTGAAGTCGGCCGCTTAACCGACTGCGCCACCCAGGCGCCCTGCAGTATTTTTTTTTTAAGTTTATTTTGTTTACTTAGAGAGAGTGAGCTGGGGAGGGGCGGGGGGGGGGGGGGAGAGAATCCCAAGCAGGCTCCACACTGCCAGCACAGAGCCTGATAGGAGGCTCAAACTCACAAACCGTGAGATCATGACCTGAACGAAAGTCTAGAGTTGGACGCTTAACCGACTGGGCCACCCAGCTGCCCTAACGCAATGTCTGTTTTTTAAATAAAAATCACACAAACAGCGGTGATGAGCAAAATATCAAAATTGAACATAGGGGCAAGATCAGTATTTCTTTTTTTTTTTTTTTAAATTTTTTTTTTAAACGTTTTTTATTAGTTTTTTTGGGACAGAGAGAGACACAGCATGAACGGGGGAGGGGCAGAGAGAGAGGGAGACACAGAATCGGAAACAGGCTCCAGGCTCCGAGCCGTCAGCCCAGAGCCTGACGCGGGGCTCAGAACTCACGGACCGCGAGATCGTGACCTGGCTGAAGTCGGACGCTTAACCGACTGCGCCACCCAGGCGCCCCGCAAGATCAGTATTTCTGACCATTTCCTTTGGCCTCAGGCTCCAGTAGGGCTTGGCGTGTGTTATGGGGTGAATTGTGTCACCCCTGGAAATTCCTGCGTTGAAGCCCTAACTCCCAGTTCCTCAGGGTGTGACCTTGTTTGGAGCAGGGTCGTTGCCGATGTGATCCGTTAAGATGAGAGGAGGCTGGAGGAGGGCGGGCCCTGACCCAGTACAACCCGCGTCCTTAGGGAAAGGGGACATTTGGGACACAGAGACACGTGCGCTCGGGGAGAACGCTCTGTCAAGACTGAATTATGTTGCCACCGACCAGAGAACTACCAGCAGGGAGGAGGGAGGCCTGGGATGGAGCCTTCCTTAGGGTTCGCAGAGGGAGCCGGGCCCCGCCAAACGCCGTGATCTCGGGCTTCCAGCCTCTAGAAACCGGGGACCATACTTTTCTGGCGCTGAAGGCCGCTCCGCGTGCGTGTGGTGTTTTGGTGGCCCCAGCTCACGAGTACCCGGCGGGGCAACTGTTACGTTCTGTGCCCAGAGTGAGTGCTTACTCTCCCCTCCTTTGTTCCAGGCCCAGTGCCAGGGGTGTTGGGAAAAGGATGTAGGCCCTAGTTCTGTCTTTCTTTCTTCCTCCCTCCCGCCTTCCCTCCCTCCCTCCTCCTTCCTTCCTTCCTTCCTTCCTTCCTTCCTTCCTTCCTTCCTTCCCTCCTTCCTCCTTTCCCTCCTTCCTTCCCTCCTTCCTTCCTTTGTTCCTTCCTTCCCTCCCTCCTTCCTTTCCTCCTTCTTTCCTTCCCTCCCTCCTTCTTTCCTTCCTTCCCTCCTTCCCTCCCTCCTTCCTTCCTTCCCTCCTTCCTTCCTTCCTTCCTTCCTTCCTTCCTTCCTTCCTTCCTTCCTTCCCTCCTTCCCCCCTCCCCTCTCTCCCTCCCTCTGCCTTTCAAATAAGAGCTTTCTTGAGATAACAATGCACATATCAGAAAACTCACCCCTTGGGGGCGCCTGGGTGGCGCAGTCGGTTAAGCGTCCGACTTCAGCCAGGTCACGATCTCGCGGTCCGTGAGTTCGAGCCCCGCGTCGGGCTCTGGGCCGATGGCTCGGAGCCTGGAGCCTGTTTCCGATTCTGTGTCTCCCTCTCTCTCTGCCCCTCCCCCGTTCATGCTCTGTCTCTCTGTCCCAAAAATAAATAAAAAACGTTGGAAAAAAAAAAAAATTAAAAAAAATAAAAAAAAAAAGAAAACTCACCCCTTTAAAACGTACAGTGATTTGTATAATATGCATAAGGTTGTCCAGCCATCAACCCTATCTAATTTCAGGCCATTTAGAATCCCATACCCCTTATAGGCTGTTGTTTTCTGCATTCACCAAAACAAAAACAACTCAGTGCAGGCCTTACCCGTCCAGCTCAGGTAAAGCCGATGACACCTGGTTTGGTCCGCTCTCGGAGGACTCACCACCCCAGTGATCAGATCCGGGTCAGGTGTCTTGTCAGAGTGCACGAGGACCGTAACCCTGGAGTATGGTCCTGGGACTCGTCTAGGTGCCCAAATACCCCTGGAAGTCCAGGGTGGCTTGGAGGAGGCCAACTCCCTGGACGGCAGATGGGCAGCCCTCGGGGAGACCAACGATAGTGGCTGTTTATCAACCGGAATGGAAGCATCTCACAGTTTGAACAACCCAGAGGGCCAACAGCAGCCGCGATCGGAACTCCTGGTCGTTTTGGCGTTTCTTCCTTTAAATATTAGCTCCCCAGTTAGACCCGGAGCTATTTGAGAGGGGAGCCCACGAATCTGTTATCTACGTGGCCCTAGTGTGTGCACGGCATACTGTGGGTGCTCTATAAATGTTTGTCGGATTGAAATCTAAAGCCTGGAGAGTAATAGGGTTTGGGGAAAAAAAGGTGGTGAGACTGATTCTCCCCATAATGCTTTTGATGTGAGGACTTTCTCCTGAAAGCGTGCAGCCTGATGGACAAGGCAGGATCATACACTCAGCAGACATGGCTTTGGGGCTCAGGCACCAGACTCCTCGCTGTGAACCTGGGATGAATTTTCTGTCTCCTGGTCTTTAAGTTGGAGGTGATAATAGTCGGGGTCTTAGTTTGGGCTCTCTGAGGCAGATCCTGGGACAAGAATTCAAGTGCGGGGGCCCCTGGGTGGCTCAGTCGGTCGGACGTCTGACACTTGATTTCGGCTCAGGTCATGATCTCATGCTTCATGAGTTCGAGCCCCACATCGGGCTCTCTGCTGTCAGCACCGAGTCTGCTTCAGATCCTCTGTTCCCCTCTCTCTCTGAGCCTCCCTCTCGGACTCTCTCAAAAATAAATAAGCATTAAAAAAAAAAAAAAGAATTCAAGTGCAAATAGTTATGTGGGAGGTGGCCCAGGAAACACCAGGAGGGAAAGGAGGCGTGAGGTGAAGGCAGGCAGGCAGGCGGTTAAGGGAATGTTAGCAAGGCAGTTACCACAGTGGGTAACCGGGGCTCAGTTCCATCATAGGCCTCTGGGAGGCAGCAGAGAGCACGCTTTTCAGAGTCACCCCGCCGAGCGGCAAGGGGGCTGGGTTGTCAGCAGTGGAGGACGTTAATTGCTTCCCAGGACACTTCTGGCTGGCCTCCACCTTCAACACTCATTGAGGGATACGGCGGGTGGGACACCGGTAGCATCTGGCGTAGGGCCTTTGTGACTCTCCGCCGAGATACTGGGTGAAGACCACAGGTGTTATTATCCCTGCAACTGTGGCCCCCAAGTTCAATGGAAAGAAGGCGGATCGATTCACCGGGGTGAGGCTAGGCAGCTATAACAAGAGGCCCAATGCAAATTCAAGGTCTGAAAGAGGGCGGGCGTCTCTTTCTTCCGCCTGTTACGGTCTCGCCTGTTGCGGCGGTGGGGTGGCTCTGCGCCAGGCGATTATGCAGGTCGTGTGCAGACGCAGTTCCGTTCCCCACGCAGCGCCTCTGGCACCTACCATTTCTGGAGCTGCCCGCCCCATTCTCCATGGACGGCGCCTGCCTCTGTCTGCCTCCGAGCCCTGCCTGGCAGCCAGAGTTCGCTGTGGGTACAAGCAAGGCGAGCCTGAAGTGTTGGGGAGACCACCCCCTCCCCCTGGAGGCGTGGTGGATACGTGCGCCAAATTCCCGCCCCCCCACCCCCCCCTTGGGAAGGAGGGCTCGGAGGGGTGTGTGTGTGTGTGTGTGTGTGTGTGTTCCATGCTGCCTTCTAGAACTCTCCAGCAGGATGGCATCCCAGGTGTCCCTGGTGGTAACTGGCTGCCTCCCCTACTCTGTCTCACTTCCCCATTCCCCCACTTGGGTTTTCCGGGGTCATTTCACATCCTTGTCTCCGGGTCTCCTTTTGGGGGAACTCGGACCAAGATACGGTTCTCCGGCTGTCGTCATGCCCTGGGCTCACCAAGGGTGACGGCCAAATGGGAAGACGTGGCCCCTGTCCCTTTCCTCAAGGTCCAGAATCGGCACCTAAAACTTCTGCTGGCATGTCACTGGTCACATGACCACACGGAGTGGCCAGGGCAGCTGGGAAATGTAGTCCCTCCGCCTGCCGGGATGTTGGTGGACACAGCAGTCCCTTCCGCACAGGCGATCGCTCGAGGATCAGAAGTTGACAACCCTTATTCACGACGTGCATAACTCACCTGCGGATGACGCGTTCACGATCACGTCTTTTTGCCTGGGTTAACTTAAACGTTCCTTTTTTGGCTCATGCCGGGGAGCAAAAGCCAGTTCCCAGCTCTGAAATCTTAGTATGACGGCGCTTAAAAGTGAAGCACACAGAAATCTTTTTTTTTTTTTTCTTCTGTTTAGATGACACATCTAGGGATTAAGCATCTGGACCCTAAGATACCTGTCCCCACCCAAGACTGCCGACCAGACAGTCACGGAGCCCAAAAATACGCCTGCATTTCTTCAGTTAGACTGACCTAGTATTTGTACCCAATTTTCTTGGGAACACTTTCTGGCTAAATATTTTTTAGAAGGCTTTCAAAAAATATTTTAAAAGTGAGTTCTATTTTTCTTTCTTTTTTCTTTTCTTTCTTTCTTTCTTTTTTTTGGTCGGGGGGAGGTTGGTGAAGTTTTAACATCACGCCTCCTCTTTTCTCTAGAGGAGGCAGGGATGGAGGGGGGGGGGGGAATGTCTCCACAGCCTGCCAGGCGATGCATCCAGAACCCAGAAGAGCTGGTTCTTAATCCTTTTTGCCTTGGAAGCATTTTTTTTTTTTTCCACCACCCCAGCAGCTTGCCAACCAGTTCTGCAGTCTCCTCTTCCTCCCCCGACTCAGAGCCTTTTTCCAAAGCTCTCAGATTAAAAAGTGCTGAGGCCAGTGTCTCTGAGTGCTCTGGCCTCCTGTTGTCATGGCGAAGGGAGTTGGCAAAGAAAGACTTAACTCCTGCCTCCTTGGGGGCCCCGGCACCTGGGGCCACGTCTCCACCTGGGGCTTTCTGTTTCCAACAGCAGCTAGCTCATCATGCTTTTTTATAAATAAATAAAAAATAAATACATTCATAAATAAATAAATACATGTATTTTAAAAGTTTTTTAAAAAAATTGGGGAGCCTGGGTGGCTCGTCGGTTAAGTGTCCGACTTCGGCTCGGGTCACGATCTCGCGGTTTGTGAGTTCGAGCCCCGCGCCGGGCTCTGGGCTGACAGCTCGGAGCCCGGAGCCTGCTTCGGATTCTGGGTCTCCCTCTCTCTCTGCCCCTCCCCCACTCACACTCAGTCTCTCTCTCTCTCTCTCGCTCTCAAAAATAAATAAAACATTTAAAAAATTTGAAAAAACGTTTTTAAAAATGGAAGCCTAAGATGCATTGGGCGAGATGTGCGCCACGAATTGTTGCGAAGCTACACAACTCTGGGAACGTTGCTCACTTCCAGGTGTACAACAGCCCGTCTCCTCCCAAGGCTCCTTGGAGCTCCTGCTCAGACGCTACCCCAGTTTTCTCTCACTGTGGGTAGGGTTTGCCTCTCTTCCTGAATTTCCAGTAAACAGAAACCCCGTGGCGTTCTTATTCTTTGTCATAGACCGTTGTCATTGTTCTAGTTGTGTGAATAAGACGTCTCTGGGAAATCTTGCTACTTTTTGAAATATTTTATTTTTTTCTCATTATGTTTGTCTCAGGGAGAGAGCATGGGAGAGGGGCAGAGAGAGGGGGACAGAGGATCCCAAGCAGGCTCTGTGCTGACGGCAGTAAGCCGGATGCGGGGCTCGAACTCACGAGCTGTGAGATCATGACCTGAGCTGAAGTTGGATGCTTAACTAACTGAGCCCCTAAATCTTTTTTTTTTTTTTTTTTTTTTGAGAGAGAGAGCAAGTGGGGGAGGAGCAGAGAGAGAGAGAGAGAGAGAGACAGAGACACAGAATCTGAAGCAGACTCCGGGCTCCGAGCTGTCAGCACAGAGCCCGACGCGGGGCTCGAACTCATAGACTGGGATCATGACCTGAGCTGAAGTCCGATGCTTAACCGACTGAGCCACCCAGGCGCATTTGAGATCATAAGCTGATCCAAAGTAGGATGCTTAACCAGTTGAGCCACCCAGGTGCCCCTCGATTCACTTCTAACAAGAAAATACAGCAAAGTGATGGGATCCACTTCCCAATTGGGTTACAAAAGGCCCACGGCTTCTGTCTTGCTCTGCCTTGGGGTTCTCTTGCTTGCTGGTTTTGATGACGCCAGCGACCGAGGAACAGAGAGCGGCTTTCAGCCAACAGCCTGAGAGAAGCTGAATCCTGCCAACAACCACGTGAGTGAGCTTAGAGGCCCTTCCTCAGTCGAGTCCCCAGATGAGACCACAGCCCTGGGTGATAACATCTCATGACACAACGTAAGGCAGAGGCAGCCGCTGAGCCCTGCCAGAAACGACGAAGTCCTCAGTTGTTTGTTCTAGGCTGTGAAGTTTTGGGGTAATTTGTTATACAGCATTTGATAGCGATTAAACCGAACAGAAACAGTTTTGTTCCGCAAGCATGACTTCAAAGTCACGCCTCCAGACCGAATGCCGATCCTGTCGATGCCCCGAAGCCTTTTCAGTGTAGAATTTCCAGAGCCCCTTGAGCCTTGAAGGCCAAGGTTAACAAAAAAGCCCAACCCCACCCTCAGCCCCAGTCACTTGGTCCAAAATTGTTAACAACCTTGGATGTGGTAGCCTTGAACTAAGGGCAGCAGGAAGGATGGGACGTACTGTCTTTCCACCCCAAAATATGTTTTGCTGTGAAGTCAATGCGTTTTTATTTTAAAAACTCCGTGTTTTAAAAAATGTTTTTAAAACTGAATTTACCCGCCCCTCCTCCCTGCCCAAGATGATTCTCATTAATGGTGGTGATGGGCCCCTTTGTGTAGTAAGCAAAATTAACATCCTACATCCCTATTGCTTTGGAATGTGTCTGTCCCACTAAGTAGGGGATGAGATTGATGTCTTTATGATGGGGGCTAGGATTTCTTCTGAACTTTCAGTCCATGTTGTTTAATGAGTACCTACAGTGTGCTGATCTATGTTTCAGGGCTTGGGATCCATGAGTGCCTTCCTTTGAAAAAGAATTTTTAATGTTTATTTATTTTTGAAAGGGCGGGGAGGGGCAGAGAGAGAGAGAGAGAAGGAGACACAGGATCCCAAGCAGGCTCCAGGCTCTGAGCTGTTAGCACAGAGCCCGATGTGGGGCTCGAACCCACAGACCGCGAGATCATGACCTGAGCCAAAGTCGGTCACTCAACCAACTGAGCAACCCAGGCGCCCCACAAAATGGTTTTTCAAAGTCAGGGCAGGCTGTGACTCTTGATCTCGGGGTCGTGAGTTCGAAACCCCACGTTGGGTGTAGAGATTTCTTAACACAAATAAATAAACTTAAAAAAAAAAAAATCCGTGCTTTGTCTTTCGCCATATTTTCCCTCCCCCTTTTCATCTGCAAAATGGGGATAATGCTCCGACCTACCTCATGCATTTCGAGGAGGGTGAATTGAGTTACTGCATGTCGAGCTTTCAGCCAAGGGCCTGACACACGGCAAGCTCTGTATTTGTCAGGATTGCTGGGATGATTCCTCCTTGCCACTTTCCCTTCCTTCCTTCTGCATTCCTCCTTCTGCCTGCCTTCTCATCTTTCCTTTTCTGTAAGGAGGAGGGGCGGTTGAATGCTGACAGTGTTCTGTGTGGGTCCATTACCAGCGTCTGGGAAGGGAAGAAAGGACTAAATTAGATGTGTTTGGCCCGCTCCCGGAGCGGTAGTGGAGAGCTGGAGCCAGCTGGAAGGAGCCGGACCCGTCTTCCTCCCTCTCCCCGTCCTGTTTCCCCTGCCCCCTCCTCGGACACAGGGTTTCTCATTGTTTCCGGGGCTCCGGAGGAGTTTAGCCTGGCAGGGGGGGCACTGGAGGCAGAGGCTGAAAGAAAGGCCTGTGCTGGCAGGAGGCACCCACTCCTTTATCTGCCCGTCTCCGAGGTCCCTCTGTTCCCTTCCCACACACCTTGCCTGCTATTTCATCAGAGGAGAGAATGCGCGCATCGGTGCCATCCATCCGCGGCAGAGACTCTTGGTTTTTCTGATGCCTTAAAAAAAAATAAATCCATTGTCAGAGGAAGGTGACACTTGACTATTCAATCGTTCACTTACTCGTTCATTCGACCCTAACGGCTGTTTGCAGGGGAGGCTGCCGGGGCCAGTGCTGGGCGCACAAACGTGCGAAGGCCGTAGCGCCCCCTCCTCGGGAAGAATGGTCCGGTGCGGCCGACACAGATCAGCGGTCACCAAGGTGGCAGGGGGATGCCGCAGGGAGGCAGCGGGCACCGGGAGCTCCTGGGTTTGCTCTGTGGAATCAGGGGAGCCCTCCCACTGGAGGAAGCACTGGGCCAAGATGTGAGTGACGAGCCCGAGTTTGCCAGGCTGATAAATGTTGTCGGTCTGAGGGGCGTGTGTGTGTGTGTGTGTGTGTGTGTGTGTGTGTGTGTGTGGCATTCCGGACGGATGGGGAGATCAGACAGCATTCGTTTGGTGGTGAGAGATAGAAACACGATGCACATTGAGTCAGGTTGAAAGCAAAAAGGGTTTTGTGTGAGGGGGCATGTGTGTGTGTGTGTGTGTGTTGACTCAAGTAATTTAAAAAGTCTGTTTCAGGAATGGCTGCATCCAGGGGCTGAAATAAGGTCAGGTTTCAGGAATGGCTGCTTCAGGCACTGGAATGAGGCCATCGGCTTGTGGAATAATAAAAACATATTTGGGCTTTGCCTCAGCTCCCAGCATACAGCTCCTAAAACTCTTGGAATCTCTGAGTGATAAGAGGGTCGTTGGAATGCTAAGGAGATGACTCTTGGCCGAGGGCTCCGGGTTGCCAGCAACTGGTTCTAGATCGGGCGAGTAAAGATAAGATGTGATCCTTCTTCTCAGAAGCCCTTGTTAGATTGGGACTCCGGGAGGGACTGGTTGATTCTCCTGAGAAGTATTAGAAAAGAATTTATGCCGTGTGTGATTCTTTAATTTTTTTAAATGTCTATTTATTTTTGAAAGAGAGAGAGACAGAGAGAGAGCGGGGAAGGGGTAGAGAGAGAGACAGAGGGAGACACGGAATCCCAAGCAGGCTGCAGGCTCCGAGCTGTCAGCACCGAGCCCGAGGCGGGGCTCGAACTCACGAACCGTGAGATCACAACCTGAGCCGAAGTCGGCCGCTTAACCGACTGAGCCACCCGGGCGCCCCTGAAGTGTGTGATTCTTGATGTGGGCTGGTGTGTGTCAAACGCTCGGGGAAGGAAATGGTTTCCAGGATGGAGGGAACTTGGTACCCAGAGGCCTAGAAGTGTGGATGACTTCGGTGTTGGAGGAACGGAAAGTAACGGAGTATGGATACCCGCCTGTGCTTCTCCGAGCGGCCCGCCCACCTGCCGCCGAAGCCAGGGCCACACCCGAGACCAAGTGCGCGGTACTGTCCCCGAGGGTAGCAATTTTAAAAGCTTCCCTTTTCCCGGGGATTCTAGTAGGCACCCAGGACCTCTGGGCTAGAGTTTGTGGTGCAAGGAGGATGTGGCAAAACAGACGTCTGTTAGAAGTCAAATCAAGGCTTTTGAGTTTACCCAGTGGGCGGAGGGCAGCCTCCAGCAACAGAGGAGAGGGGTTTAATGTAGAAGCAAGTGATGGTCATTGAGGGGCGCCTGGGGGGCTCAGTCGGTTAAGCGACCGACCTCTCGGCTCAGGTCATGATCTTGCAGTTTGTGAGTTCGAGCCCCACGTCGGGCTCTGGGCTGACAGCTCGGAGCCTGGAGCCTGGAGCCTGTTTCAGATTCTGTGTCTCCCTCTCTCTCTGCCCCTCCCCTACTCGTGCTCTGTGTCTGTCTCTCAATAATAAATAAATGTTAAAAAAATTAAAAAAAAGAATTGAATGCAGGGTCTGGAAGAGATATTTGGACACCACATAGCCTAGGTGTTTGTCAGCGGGTGGATGGTTAAAGAAAATGCTTTATATGTATATAAAATGGAGTATTATTCAGCCTTCAAAAGGAAGAAAATTCTGGGGCGCCCGGCCGGCTTAGTCGGTTAAGCGTCTGACTTCGGCTCAGGTCGTGATCTTGAGGGTTGTGAATTTGAGCCCAGTATCGGGCTCTGTGCACTCAGTGCCACTGAGCTGGGCACTTCAAACATGGTAACAAGATAAGGAAAGAGAGTCCGTGGAGAATTTCGAGCCAGGGAGTTTTTTCGGACGGGGTGTGTGGGTGAGGAAGAGCCCTCGGGGGACGGTGTGAGGGATGATCGAAGACAAGAGATACTAGAGGCAGGGGGATCGGTGAGGGGGACACTGCCACATGGCAGGCAAGCCGCGACGGAGGCCTGGACGGAGCGGTTACGGCATAGACAGGAAGGGATGGGTTAGAGGGGGTTTTGACGAGTGACTGGTTGGTTAACGGGCGAGGGGTGGCGAAGAGGGTTCTGAATCTGTTTAGACCTATTATTCTTGCTTCTAAACACTTGCATCATCTGAACGAAACTGGGATTCCGGGTGTGACGATTTCAGACGCACGGTTGCCCTTCTGGCCCACCTTGCTGGCAAGTCTGTACAGGTTTGCACAAACTGAGAGGCACAGGCCTCCGTGAAGAACGCTTGATGTGATCAGACCAGGGTGGGTGCTGGGCTGCAGGTCGTAGAAAACTGAGGCAGGAAGGGAAGGTAACGCGCTTTCGTGACCGGAAGTGCAGGGGTGGCGTGGGCTTCAGGATGGGGTTGATCCAGCACCATTTTAAGTTCTCAAGGATCCAAGGTCTTAGGATGGCTGCCATTGTAACTGGGGCTACCTGCTTCCCTGTTTGTGCCCCACGGAAGAAGAAAGGTAGTTTCCCATGGCTCTTGTAAGAGACACTCTTTGAGCTGTCCCCAGGAGATGTTCTTATGGACTTTATTGTCCAAATTAACTAACGCGTGGGGCACGTTGGGATTTTTTTTGTGGTCCCTGTTGATCACGCGACATGGCTTGAGGCAGATTCCACAATGTCACACAGAGGTGGTCGAGTTAGGCTGGGTTCGGGGGAGGAACTTAGCAGCCCCGGAGGGCAGAGACCCACGTCATCCCATCATTCCATGGGGAGCTGCGCCAAGGCCTGGGTATCCTGATGGACGGCAGTGGGGGTGGGGGATGGTCTGCAGTTCAGGACATGTGGCCTGGCTACTGGAGGGTTCCTTCAGGTGAGACGACGCTGCCTCTCCCTCTGGGCTTACAACAGTCTATCCTGGGGAACATCTTATAAGAGGACGTAGGTCCAATCTTTCGTTTTCAAGAAAACCCTTTTATCATGAAAAATTTCAAACTTATGGCGAATTGGAGAGAATTCTAAAAATGACCTTTCCTAATTTTATTTTTTTATTTATTTATTTATTTTCAATGTTTTTTTATTTTTTTTATTTTTGGGACAGAGAGAGACAGAGCATGAACGGGGAAGGGGCAGAGAGAGAGGGAGACACAGAATCGGAAACAGGCTCCAGGCTCCGAGCCATCAACCCAGAGCCTGACGCGGGGCTCGAACTCACGGACCGCGAGATCGTGACCTGGTTGAAGTCGGACGCTTAACCGACTGCGCCACCCAGGCGCCCCAACCTTTCCTAATTTTAATAATTACCAACCTTGGCAAGTCTGGTTTCTCTACACCTACTGTCTGCAGTGTGCAGGATTCCTTTCAATTTTTTTTTAATGTTTTTATTTATTTTTGAGACAGAGACAGAGCATGAGCAGGGGAGGGGCAGAGAGAGAGGGAGACACAGAATCTGAAGCAGGCTCCAGGCTCTGAGCTGTCAGCACAGAGCCCGGGACACAGGGGTCAAGCTCATGAACCACGAGATCACGACCTGAGCCGAAGTCGGACCCTTAACCGACTGGGCCACCCAGGCGCCCCTCGGGTAATTTTAGATTTAACAGAAAAGTTGCAAAGATAATATAGGGAGTTCCTGTATGTCCCTCATCCAGTTTCCGCTAATGTTATTATCTTACATTAGTGCAATCCATTACGATTTTATTTGTGTTTTACCAGATTTTCCATTAATGCCCCGTTTGCTGTTTCGGGATCCCTGTTCACACCGACCCCAAAATGACTAGTTCCTTAATACTGCCAAATATCCAATAATTATCCCCATATCCCTGGTTGGCTGATACATCTCGCAAGTGTCTTGGAATCTAGAACCGTTCTGCCACCTTCTTTTTGTTTTCGTGCCACTTATTTATGGGAGGGACCGGATCATTTTTCCTGGAGACCATTCCACACTTTAGGTTTTGCCGATCGCATCCTCTGTGGTGTTGGTTGGGCACGTTCCTCTGTCCTCCATACTTCCTGTGAACCTGTGCCTCGATCTAGCACAGGGGCTGGTGAAAAATCCCTAAAGGCCCGGACAATAGATATTCTAGTCTTTGCAGTTCATATGGGTTCAACTCTGCCATTGTGCTGGGAGAGCAGCCATAGACAGTAGGAAAACGAATGGATGTGGCTGGGTCTCAACGACACGTTCTTTACGAAATCAGGGGGAGGGCTGGGGTTGGCGGGGAGATCACAGTGTGGTGATCCCTGCACTAGAGGATTAATCGGATTCAGTTTTGGTGGTTTGGTGCTCTTTTTGCAAGAATAACTCTTTGACAGTGCTGGGTATTTCCCATTGCCTCATCAGGTGGCACATCACATCTGGTTGTCTCTTTTAGTGACGTGGAATTTGACAGGGATTCTGATGTGACCAGCTGGTGCCATGTATCATGAAGGTCTCTCCATCAGTGGACTGTATTTCAGCTTTCCTCTTTCTTCTGCGGCTGGGAGCACTTGTGCAGTGCGTGCCTTGAGCAACCGTACGTGGCAGCCTCTCTCCAGCATTTGTGATCGCCTCTTGGCATCTTGGGGGTCATACAGCACATCCAGCAGTTGCCCTGCAGGTCCCTGAAGTGCCACAAAGGCTGCCACGCCATCAAGAAGAAGTTTCCAGAAGATTTCCCAAGGAGGCACAGATTCTGCGTTTCTCTGGATCAGAGGTTGTGTACAGACTCCAACTTTTGCTTTCCAAAACAAAACAAAACAAAACAACAGTCTCTGCTAACTCCTAAAATCTGGAAGATTTGACAGAAAAACCTGGCTTCTCCACTCCTCTTGGAAAAGGAGGGAATCTGGCCACTCGGGGCCCACAACCCAGCTGAGAGCAAGTGCCCCCTTTAGGTGAGGCCCGTTTATCAGGCAGACATCAGGGCGCGGTGGGGACTGTGGCGAACAGCAAGGCACGGGCCCTGTCATTTACCGGGTGAGAGATGCTTCTCTTGAGCACCTGGGAGCCTCTCTGGCTGCTGCGTGAGTTGTTGCTGTTCCCGCACGGGATGCATTTACCTCTCCTTCGCCTCCCCGAGCGGGGCCAGAGCCCTACTGCCTCCACCCCCCGTGCCTGCAACATTCACTGGTCTCTTACGTGTCTCTCCAGACCTACTTCGTGCAAGCCCGTCAAGTGTGTGCAAATATCCATCCTTCCTTTCCCCGCTTTCCCCTCCTTGCTTACGCGAAAGAGCATATACTCAGCCCGCGGTTGGGTAGCTTGTGTTTTTTCCCACCTACCTGTATGTTCTCGGAGATCTTTCCAGCTTAGTTCAGGGAGAGCTTCTTTGTTGTGAGAGAGGCAGGGTTGCGGCCGTGTGGTTGAGGGAGCAGGGGTAGCTAAGGAGGAGGGAGAAACTGAGGCTCCTTCTTCTGTCCCAACCACGAGTACCCTCTTTGGGGGCCTGGATGTGATGTGACAGTGACCCTAGAGCATCTTGTTCCCCTACCCTGCCACTTGTCTGCCCTGTGCTTCAAACAGCTCTCTTGGGTTTCTTTGTCTCTCTCTTAAGCGTATTTATTTAATTTGCGAGGGAGAGAGCAGGGGAGGGGCAGAGAGAGAGGGAGAGAGGGAGAGAGAATCCCAAGCAGGCTCCTAGCTGTCAGCAGAGAGCCCAGTGCGGGGCTTGATCTCATGCACGTTGAGATCACGACCTGAGCCAAACTCAAGAGTCAGATGCTTAACCGACTGAGCCACCCAGGCGCCCTTCTCTTGGGTTTCTTTAAAAAAAATTTTTTTAATGTTTACTTATTTTTGAGATGGGGGGGGGGCAGAGAGAGAGGAGAGAGAATCCCAAGCAGGCTACGCCCTGTCAGCACAGAGCCCGACGCGGGGCTCGAACCCACAAACGGTGAGATCATGACCTGAGCCGAACTCACTCAGCTGACTGAGCCCCCCCAGGCTCCCGTGATTACTATTATTATTTTTTTTAACGTGGCGGTTAATAACTCATTCAAGTCTCCCCTACTCATGGTACACGGGTTGTTTCCAGTGTCCCGCCCTCACACGCAATGCTTCAGTGGGTAACTTTGTACATACACGCCGCTTGAAAAACCATGCCAAACGTAACCGGGGCCAAGGGGATACATTTGGAGAGGGTGGGTGGCCGCGTCGCAGAGCAAAGGCTTGGGTTGCGCGGCCACGCGGCTCTCCGTGAGGCTGGTACCAGTTTCCACTCGCCCCACGACGCACGAGGCTGCCCGGATTTGCCCAGGCACCTGGGGAACGCGCTCGCGAGGCCAAAGGCAGGGGGCGCACACGCGGCGGCTGGTCAGTTTTTAAATCGCAGCCCCTGCTGCGCGTCCACACCCTCTGATGATCACGTGGCTCAAGGTCTGGTGTGGAGTTGACGTTCTCCCTGCTTCGTGTTAATTTCCAACGTCCCGGGTGCGGGTGCCTCCTCCTCGGGGCGCGATGTGCGTGCTCCCTGTTGCCTTTGCGCCCTCGCCGCGATTGCTCCCCCCCTCCCCCCAAGAGAAGGCCAGCTCCATGAAAGCAAAGATGGGCAGAATGCGGCCTTGGGGAACTTCTGGTTCTAGGGCGGTCAGATTGACAGCCACCTCCGGCTTCCTTTGGACGCGCAGATTCCCGCTCGGCGTCTTGAGGGAGCAAGTCCTCCGTCCGTCCCTCCGTTTATTTCTTCAAGGACGTGGTGCCAAACATCTGCTATGTGTCGGGCCCAACGGCCCAGACCCTGCAAACACAATAGTGAGCCGCACAGGGATGGGCCCTGCGGCCAGCAGCCTAGTCTAGCGGGTTCCTAGAGTGCTCTGAAGGGAGAACAAAGCTTCTGATGCCCAGTGGAGCGAAGAGGTCTTCCGGCCAGGCCACGTGGACAGTATCGCAGAGGGTCTGGAGCCGGGAAAGCAGACGGTGCGTTTAAAGACTTGGAAGGAGTCTGGGTCCGCCAGAATGGGGAGCATGAGAGAGAGGAAGCTGGGGCTGAGGCAGGGACCACGGTGATGGATTTGGAATTTATCCCAAGAGATGATGGTGGCCTGGGATTTGAAGGAGGCAGTGGTGATAGGGACAGATGGATGGGTTTGGGAGGTCTCTGTAGAATCAACACATCTTGGTGACTGATCAAATAGTGTGGTGAGGGGGGGAGAGGGGTCGAAAATAAATCCCAGTTCTCTGCTTCAGTCACTGGGTTGTCTTTTTTTTTTTTTTTTAATTGTTTTTAATGTTTATTCATTATTGAGAGATAGAGACAGAGCATGAGCAGGGGAGGGGCAGAGAGAGGGGGAGACACAGAATCCGAAGCAGCCTCCAGGCTCCGAGCCGTCAGCCCAGAGCCCCACGCAGGGCTCGAACTCACGAACCGCGAGATCATGACCCGAGCCGAAGTCGGACGCCCAACCGACCGAGCCACCCAGGCGCCCCAGTAACTGGGTTGTCTTAAAAGCTTCCTTCCGTGCTTGGTTTGTCTAGTGGCTAGAGAGCAGTTATCAGCAAGGCCAAAGTCATGGGTGTGAGGCTTCCAATAGACCTCCTGTTTGTTCCACAGGCACAAGACCAAGTAAGAAACAGCTTGGAGAGCATGGCGGAGGGCGAGCGATGGGGGTGCCCAGGAGATCGTGGGGATGCTGAGTCCCAAAGGAAGATGGATTTTCCCTCGAGGGCAGGAAAGGGAAGGTTTAGAAGCAGAATTGGAGAGAATGTCAACTCTACTCAAAACGAGTTGGCTACGCACACCATTACTGAAGGGCTGTGTTCAACAGGTTAAGCAGTGATATAGCTGCGTAACAAGTAGTCCCCGAACACTGAGGGGCTGAACGCCGAGCGAGTTTCCTTCTTGCTCACGTCGCTGTCCAAGGTGGCTGGGGCGTTAGACAGGAAATGTAATGCTAGCTGCTGTAACACATACGCTCCCTGAATGCTCCGTGACGGAACAAGGTGAAAATGTCCTTGCTCGACTGTCCCAGATGGATGACCTCTCCTGGGTGGCTTTTCTCCGGGTGGTGATTTGGGGATCCGGGGTCCTTTCATCGTGTGCCTTTGTCTTGTCCTAAGTAGGGCATCTGAGGTCCCCGGTGGCGCTTCTGAATCTGCCTGGCAGATAAGGAAAGAGAGAGAACAGAAGGACCGGACATTTATCACGGGTCAGGCTTACACGTGGCTCACCATCTCCGTGATTTGCCGTAACTGGGGGAAAATGCACACGCACACGGAGGGTATGGCTGTGGTGGCGAAGGGTTAGGAACATCACCTGTGAAGTCAGAGAGAGCTTTAGAGCCAGGTCTTACCAACGTACTCTCCCAAGATCGTATTGAACGCCGGGACCTGCTCTGGAAATCACTCCCCGCCCCCCTCTTGTTTAGCACCCCCCACCTTCCTTCCTGACCCCAGGGTCTTTTTACTTTGCCAGAACCTTCAGACTGGTTTTCTCCAATGCATGACTTCTAGGCTGATTGTTCTTTCGAATGTCTCCCCAAGTCCTTGGTCCCTTCTCCAGCACAACTGGTTCTTTTCCCTGCCAGCCCCGGGCAAGAGAGAGACTGAGCTGCTGTGATACTAATTACCAGGCTATTACTGTTATTATTCAGCTGTGGAAAAGAGCCTTCAGAAAACCCCAAATATAATTCACCTTACTGACATCTCTCTCCGTCTCTGTCTCTCTCCCCCTTCTCTTTCCCTGCCATCTGTCTCTGTCTCTCTCCGACCACCCCTGTTTTATTGCATCCCGCGCCTTGCCTTCGTTGTCCTTGTCAACATTGTCATTTAGCTTTTATTGATACGATTATTTGAGTGAGAAGCAGCTAAGGGCTCCGTCCAGTTTTTCTTCCCTTGTTTCCTTTTTCTTTTTCTTTTTTCCAGTTTTTCTTTTAATGCATTCCTAGCCCAGAGCAGGAGCTCAAAAATATGTATTGATCAATGCACAGGCGTTAATACTTTAATTATTAACAGTCCTCCCTTAGGGTTTTCCCATTCCTGTGACTCGTCCTTGCCGCCTGCTTGGCTCCTCCCCCCACCCCCACCCCCACTCCTTCCGGTGTTCCGGTCACTGTTCCCTGACCCCGCCCGCCCAGGCGAAGGTTACTCCACGACAGCACCGACTCTTACCAGCCCCAGCAACCCCTTGCTTCTTTCCCCCTTGTCCTTTTTTATTAAAAAAAAATTTTTTTTTGTTTTAAGGTTTCTTTATTTTTGAAGGAGGGAGACACAGAGGGGGAGTGGGAGGGGGGGCAGAGAGAGAGGGAGACCCAGAATCTGAAGCAGGCTCCAGGCTCTGAGCTGTCAGCGCAGAGCCCGATGTGGGGCTCGAACTCACCAATCGTGAGATCATGACCCGAGCCGAAGTCGGACCCTTAACCGCCTGAGCCCCCCAGGCGTCCCGAAATAGGACCCATTTTTCATGGTTTCTCCTACATATGGCCGAATGGCTTCTCCAAAGGGCCTACCAATTTACACATTTACCAGCAATGCCTGTGTCTGCCCATTTGAAGGGACACTAACCAGTATCGAGTACCCTGTCTTAAACTATTTTTGTTAATTTAATAGACAAAAATAGCACCGCCTTATTATCTTGGAATCCCGATTTGTTTGATGGGAGCTGACATTAGTCATTCCACAGATATCTATTAAACATCTTCTCCGCGCGCTAGGCCCGTGTGCTGGGCCCCGGGGGACCGGTGAGTAAGCAGATACGTGTTCTGGTGCCCGGAGGCGTGGAGTTTACCACCAGGTGGGAGGGGTCTCTCGAGGTCCAAAGAGGAAAGAGAATTCACCTCCCTCCCTATGGTTCAAATGCAGAGGCTTTAAGGAGGGACGTGCTTGAAGAAGTGTGGACAGAGGTAAGGGAGCCCGCAAGGCAGGGGGACACTCAGGAGCTGGCAATAACCGAGAGCCTTTACCACCCTTGAGCTGTAGCATTGGCACGGGGAGGGCTAGAGCCAATATGGGGGAGGGGCTGCCTGGCAGGAGCCGTCCTGGTGGAGGGACCGGGCAGCCAAGCAGAGAGGGACTGGGGAAAAACTGTCCTGTCTTCCTTCTCCCGGCTCTGAGTTCCTGCAGATGCCTCCCATTGGCCGAGAGCAGCGGGAATCCAGGGGGCCTGGGAACTGGGTGATGCTCAGAGGAGGGAAGGGCAGACGATGGGTCTGGCAGGGGCGGGGTGGGCACGTGGGGAACCACTTTCTCAGGAGGAGATGCTCAGAAAATAAATAGACCGTCAACAAGTAGTTGCGACGAGCGCTCCCAAGGAAAGCAGCGGGAGGCAGCGACGGGGGAAGAGAGGTGGCGTGGGGGGGGGCGGGGGGATCTGCCTCGGCTGGGGATGTCACGGAGGGACAGCAAGGGCAGCACGTTGAGTGGCCCTGAGAACGGGTCAGAGACCATTGTAGGTGGCATTCTAGGTTTGACCGTGGCGACTACCTCGATCCTCACAAAACGCCCCTGATGGGCACTGGGATCGCTCACAGATGAGGTTTTCTAAGGCCGTAGGAGTTCCTTTTGGAAAGCGGTGGTGGGGGCGGCGGGGGGGGGAGCTCAGATGGTCCCCAGTGCGCATTTTGTCATCCGAAATCTGGCCCACTGGTTTTCAGTTGTGTATAGGTAGAGCTGCCTCGTTCATTTGTTAATTCATCTGATGTCTCTTTTATTTTTTTAAGGCAATGTTATCTTTTTAAAAATTTTTTTTAGAGAGACAGAGTGTGAATGGGAGAGAGGAGCAGAGAGAGAGAGAGAGAGAGACAGAGACAGAATCTTAAGCAGGCTCTATGCTCAGTGTGGAACCCAATGGGGGGCTGGATCCCACGATCCTGGGATCACGACCTGAACCAAAATCAAGAGCCGCATGTTCAACTGACTGAACCACCCAGGCGCCCCTAGCTCACATTTCTTGAGGGCTTAACA
This sequence comes from Neofelis nebulosa, assembly GCF_028018385.1. Lineage (NCBI taxonomy): Eukaryota > Metazoa > Chordata > Mammalia > Carnivora > Felidae > Neofelis > Neofelis nebulosa. The sequence goes on from NC_080785.1 coordinate 160,509,278, forward strand.
AGGCTAAATAAAACTGGTTTTTGTACTCGAGGGGTCTTATGCGAAGAAACACGTAAAGATAGCTTGTTCAGACCGTTTGTACGTAGCAGCCAAGAATTTTATTTGGTTGTATGTAAAATAAAATACTGCAGCGACCCGAGGACCTTTTTTTTTTTTTCTCATGATCCGTCCCAAAATGGCTGCTGTAGCTCCAGACATCACATCTGCATTTCAGGCAAGAAGAAGGTGGAAGGACAAAGGCCAGTTAAGACCGGTGCCCTTCTGTTTCACTGGCCAGCATCGTTCACGTGGCCGTACCTCCCCGCAGAGGAGCCCAGGAAATGTAGTTCCGAGAGCTGGAGAAGAAGGCGTGAGTGGATAACGGGTGGGCCGCCTCCAATCCCTCTTCAGCTTCCTTATGTTTGTCTTTGCGTTCAGACGATCCCCGGTCTTATAGAGGGTAGATGAAGGAATGATAACGTTAGATTAAATAGATCTTCACAGGAGGCAGAGGCTTTGCCTTTCTCCATAGTCTCCCTGATGGCATTTTATTGGCTTCGATAGCTGCGGCAGCTTAGTTCGGGGTTTTTCTGGCAAAATTCCCAGAGAGCAGGGTTTATCTAAACTACCTAATGTGCGGCGTTTGCAAATAATTATTAATAGATGTTTGCATTTTCATTCTTTGTGAGTGCTGCTGTGGGCTAGAGGGACGTGGTAGTGTGGATTGCTACCCTTCCCACGCTACCCCTCCCGCAGCCTCCTCCATCAGGCTGCTCAGTGTCAAAATCCCCGAGGCGTCCTTGACTCCTGTCCTTCACTGCCACCCCACGTCCGATCCGTGAGCAGCGCCTGTCTGCTTTGCCTTTAAAAGATCTGCAGAAATAACCCTGCAGGGCACCCACCTGCTCATGGCCCCCATCACGGACCGGTGCTGTCGCCCCTTCTGCAGACGCCCAGCTTTGCTTTCCTTCTCTCTCCGCTCCGGCGGCCGGGGAGAGACGGCGAACGCCTGAGTAGGTTCACGTCTCTCCTCCTCCCGGCACCCTTTGTGGTCCCCAGTTTACTAAGAATGAAAGCCAGAGTCCTCACTGCAGTCCGTAAGGCTCTGCACGTTCTACCCTTATCGACTTGTCTGTACACACGGAGCATGTTCCGGCCGCAGGACCTTTGCACGTGCTGCCCCCCCCCCCCCCCCCAGCCTGGGATGCTCTTCCTGCAGATGTCTGATGGCTCCCTCCTTCACTTCCTTCAAGTTTTTGCTTGCATATTACCTTACCACGGAAGCTTCCCTGGCCATCCTGTCCGTAAGTCACCCCACTTCGGTCCCCATTCCCGATGTAGGTTTCCTCACCGCATCTGCCGTATTATGAAATTATTTGTTGATTGTCCCCTGTTAGAATGTCCCTTCAATGAGGGCAGGGATGTGAGGCCATGTGGCTCTGCGCTGTGCCCCAGGTGCCTAGAACAGCTCCTGGCACACAGTAGGTGCTCAACAAACGTCTCTCTCTCTATACAAATTGTGAATGTGTATTTGTTTTTGTTTTTGTTTTTGTTTTTTTTAATTTTTTTTTCCAACGTTTTTTATTTATTTTTGGGACAGAGAGAGACAGAGCATGAACGGGGGAGGGGCAGAGAGAGAGGGAGACACAGAATCGGAAACAGGCTCCAGGCTCCGAGCCATCAGCCCAGAGCCCGACGCGGGGCTCGAACTCACGGACCGCGAGATTGTGACCTGGCTGAAGTCGGACGCTTAACCGACTGCGCCACCCAGGCGCCCCCGTGTATTTGTTTTTGAGAGAGAGAGAGAGAGAGAGCATGTGAGCAGGGGAAGGGCAGGAAGAGAGAGAGACAGAGGATCTGAAGCGGACTCCACAATGACAGCAGAGAGCCTGGTGCGGGGCTCGAACCCACGAACCGTGAGATCGTGACCTGAGTTGAGGTCGGACGCTTAACTGACTGAGCCACCCAGGCGCCTCTCAACAAATATATTTAATATGTGAAGCAGGGCATATTTGTATGGCCAGTCTGGAAAGACACTACATCCGATCCAGTTTGCAAGGGCGCCTGGGTGGCCGAGTCGCTTAAGCTTCTGACTTCGGCTCTGGTCATGATCTCGCGGTTTGTGGGTTCGACTCCCGTGTCGGGCTCGGTGCTGACAGGTCGGAGCCTGGAACCCGCTTCGGATTCCGTGTCTCCCTCTCTCTCTTTCTCACGTTGACGTCGATTCACATCATTTCGAGTCATGTCGTCACATTTCAGACGACCATCAACAACCCGAGATAAACATTGGCAAACTCGTCGATCTGATGGGCTCCGGAACGATGTTTTGTGCTAGCCCGGAATGGATCGTTGTTTTTTTAAAAAAATTTTTTTAACGTTTATTTTTTTTTTAATTTTTTTTAATGTTTATTTTTTAAAAAATTTTTTTAATGTTTATTTATTTTTGAGACAGAGACAGACAGAGCATGAACGGGGGAGGGCCAGAGAGAGAGGGAGACACAGAATGTGAAGCAGGCTCCAGGCTCTGAGCGGTCAGCACAGAGCCCGACGCGGGGCTCGAACTCACCGACCGCGAGATCATCACCTGAGCCAAAGTCGGCCGCTTCACCGACTGAGCCACCCAGGCGCCCCGGGAAGGGATCGTTGTGAAGTTGTCGGTTCATTAGCGAGAATGTTTATGTTAGGATGACGTCGGCTTCCCTAAGCTCTTAACCGTGTGGTTATCGGGATAATGAACCATATAATGAATACTCAGATGATGAGGAACTATTGTATATAAAACATCTTTCTGCTATAATTACCTCTATCAAATAAAAGTCCGGGGGTGGGGAGGCCAGACAGAAATACCACGGAATACCCCCAATGTTTATACTGGGGTAGTCAGGGGACAGTGGCTTCAATTTGTTTTTGATGGGGCACCTGGGTGGCTCAGTCAGTTAAGCACGGGACTCTTGATTTTGGCTCAGGTCCCAATCTCACGGTCGTGAGATCAAGCCCCACACCGGCCTCTGTATTGAGCCTGAAGCCTGCTTAAGATTCTCTTTCTTCCTCTGCCCCTCTCCCCTGCTCATGCTCTCTCTCTCTCTCTCTCTCAAAAACAATTTTTTGTCTCTCTGACCTGCTGTGTGGACTATCTCATTTAATCCCTGCGACCACCAAAGAAGTGAACACTGTAATCTCCCCGTTTCGTAAATGGACACCCTGAAGCCAGAGAGGTTGGGCAACTTGCCCAAAGCCACACAGCTCAGCCACACATCATGCTGCCTTGTAACCCATCTGCGAGCCCAACTGAAATCTCTTTCTCGGGGCGACCTGGGTTTTTCCTGGAAATGGGAACTCCTAACACCGCGAGACACTTGATGCTTGAGCGAGCATCTCAGGTGGGAGAGTGAAGGGATTCCTGTCGGTGTGTGATGAAAGCATTTCCTCCACAAAAGACCCAGATGATGCCCGGGGAAGGAATAAAAGAGACGCAGAAAAGAGGCTTAACCTTCTGTCAAGTCAACCCCTGTGGTGTCTCTGTGGGACCCCACGCGTTGGCGCAGCCGGAACAGAAATGCATTCGTGTTTCTCTCCGCAGGTACTTCTTCGATGGGACTTTCAGTCCCTTCGGAGGAGTGGCGTTGGAATCTCTTTTCCGTTACCTTTATTTGTCTGTGTCTCTGACCAGTCCTTCCCTGCGTTTGACCTCCTTATTTGGGGAGCGTGGGAGGCTTCCTTTGGACGCGAGATAGAATTCCACCCGACGCGCAGTAAAGACCATCGAGGAAACCGGTGCTTGGGTCTTTGCTCCCCTGTGGCCGGTGCATCCCGTACGGGGCGTCATTCACCCCTTCCGTGACGCCCTGGGGCACGTCCTGCTTTCATCTCCGTTGTGCCGAAAAGGCAATTGAAGTTCAGGGAGGATCAAGGATGGGAGGAATGGTGTTGTCGTTCTTTGGTGCTGCTTCTGGGCGGGGAGACCACCTCTGTGACGTTGAAGGTCTGGTTCTAGGGAGCTCGGTCGTGTGCAGAGCTGGGGTGACTACCCAGACGGACGATGTCCAATGGAAATACAACAGCAGGGGCGCCTGGGTGGCTCTTAGGCCACTGACTCTTGATTGGGTGGAATATAGACATTCATAATGAGATATTTTGCATTTTGATTCTGGTACTAAGTCTTTAAAATCTGCTGCGGATTCTTACACTTCTGTCTTGATTTGGATCAGTCATATTTCAGGTGCTCAGTGGCCACCTGAGGCTTGTGGCTGTATTTTGGGGAGAGTGAGTCTGAATCTTCTATAAGCAGTTCTGGGATTTTTCTGTTACACGATGAAGTTAGGGCAGCACATATGTTGGGGGTTCCTGATTTATATTCAGCTTTTATCCTGTAATCCCCTTCAATATTTTTTTTTTGTAGAAGGAAGGAAGAAAAATAGGGAAAGGAAAAGGGGAAGAGGGAAGAGGAGAGGAAGGAAGGCAAGAGAGGAAGGATGGTGCAAAGAAGGAAAGAAAGAAGGAAAGGAGGGAGGAGGGGGGCAGGGGAAAGAAGGGAGAGAGGGAGGGAGGATGGAAGGAAGGAAAGGAGGAAGGGGGGAAGGAAAGGAGGGAGGAGGGGGCAGGGGAAAGAAGGGAGAGTGGGAGGGAGGATGGAGGGAAGGAAAGGAGGAAGGGGGAAGGAAAGGAGGGAGGAGGGGGCAGGGGAAAGAAGGGAGAGAGGGAGGAGGAAGGAGGGGGCAGGGGAAAGAAGGGAGAGAGGGAGGAGGAAGGAGGGGGCAGGGGAAAGAAGGGAGAGAGGGAGGAGGAAGGAGGGAAGGAAAGGAGGGAGGAGGGGGCAGGGGAAAGAAGGGAGAGAGGGAGGGAGATGGAAGGAAGGAAAGGAGGAGGGAGGGGAGGAAAGGAGGGAGGAGGGGGCAGGGGAAAGAAGGGAGAGATGGAGGGAAGGAAAGGAGGAAGGGGGGAAGGAAAGGAGGGAGGAGGGGGCAAGGGAAAGAAAAGAAGGGAGAGAGGGAGGGAGGGAGGAAGGGAAGGAGAGGGGAAGGAAAGAAGGAAGGATGGAACTTCCTCTGGCCCCCAAATCTTGAAAGAGGTAACAGACTCTGTCCAACTCCATTGTCTTAGTTTGGGTTCCCCCCAGAAGCAGATCTGGAAGCAAAGAGGCAGTTGCTTTGGGGGCAGATCCCAGGACAGGCTGGCAGAGGAGGCAGAGGAGGGGAAAGTGATGGATGTGCCATCAGTCAAGACAGCATGAGCGCCTGGTCCTCTGTTACCAGCGGGGACCTCTAGTGGGCAGCAGAGAGCACCTGCCTCCCCGCGACCACACCCCAGGACCCAGAGAGCTGGGGTCCTTATCCACCAACTTCCCTGGCAGGGGTCGAAGGATGCTCTCCCGGCATCCCAGCCTGCCGTGTGGACAATGTGGTGGCCAGAAAAAGCCCCTCCCCGACCACACCGGTGACGCCCCTGCCTCCTCGTAGCTCCAAAGCGTTTCTTCCCCATCGCAAGCCCTCCTGAACTCGAAGCGTGTTAACGTTGTGACAGTCGGGGCGCCGCATGGGACGTGAGAGTGTTTCTCTGTTGTCACTTCAGCGACCGAAGAGGCAGAACAGCTATGGAAGGACATCGCAGACGAATGCGGATATTTACATGTGACCCCGCAGGCACCTGTGTGCTCCCGCATTTGTGTCGTCGCCGTGCTTAACTCTTGCCGCCCCCTCTGTTGTGGTGGTGTGTGTGTCTCCTGTTCTCTTTCTCAGTCGTTGGTCAAGACAGAAGAAAATCAAAGGGGCAAGTGTACCCCAGGCAAATTGATGCCGCTGTGAATCTAAGCAGGTGTCAGCGCCCAGTTCCTCCCTTCTTGGTCCCCAGCCCCTCCCCTTCTCCCTATGGTGACATCGTTTGCATTTGGCCTTTGGCTTATTCGTTTGCTTCTTAAAAAGTCTGCACAAGTGTCTTTAAACGTTCACGTCTTCCGTCTCTCTCTCTTAAAGATCGTTCTCATTCTGAACTTCCCCACAACGTCCCCCTTTCGCTTTCTGGGGCAGTGGGTTTCTTTTTTTTTTTTTTTTTCCTTTAGTTTTTTAATGTTTATTTATTTATTTATTTATTAAAAAAAATTTTTTTTCAACGTTTTTTATTTATTTTTGGGACAGAGAGAGACAGAGCATGAACGGGGAAGGGGCAGAGAGAGAGGGAGACACACAGAATCGGAAACAGGCTCCAGGCTCCGAGCCATCAGCCCAGAGCCCGACGCGGGGCTCGAACTCACAGACCGCGAGATCGTGACCTGGCTGAAGTCGGACGCTTAACCGACTGCGCCACCCAGGCGCCCCAATGTTTATTTATTTTTGAGAGAGACAGAGTGCGAGCAGGGGAGGGGCAGGGAGAGAGGGAGACACAGAATCGGAGGCAGGCTCCAGGCTCCGAGCTGTTGCCACAGAGCCTGACGCGGGGCTTGAACTCACGGACCGCGAGATCGTGACCTGAGCCGAAGTCGGACGCTCAACCGACTGAGCCACCCAGGCGCCCCTGGATTCCTGTTTTGACCTCTCTTGGCTGCTGGGGCTGGAGCGGTGAACAGGATAGGCAGGACCTGGGGGGCCCCAGAACTCAAAACATTTTAAGGGACACGCTGTGAATTTGCGGGAGAACAGGCCTCTCAGGGGAGTTCCGGAAGACAAACGCATTAGCCGTGGGCTTGGAGTGTTTTCACTGCGCGTCCCAGGGCTGGCCAATCACTACACGTAGTAAAGGACTCACAAGCGAACACGCGTTTCAACTGCAAACCCACCAACCCGAGCCCACGCCCCGCAGCTCCTCTGTGGGGCTCTCGCACTTCAGGGCCACCTACCCTGATCACCCCAGCGCCAGGTACCAGACAATCAGGGACAGCCTGGTGTCCCAGAGCCCTGGAGTCATTGGGACCAGCCAATCCTGAGCCCGCTTATTCCGCTCTGCCCCTTCCCTGGGGAAACCACACTACAGGGTCTTGCCCACATTCTTCCCTTGTTCTTGCCCCCCGCCTCCCCGCCCCCCAGCAACCCCCTGCTTCCCTCCGTGGCCCCGCACGATGTGCGTGTCCCTCCTCTTGGCATCTGGGAGGAGAACGAGCTATTTGATGGCCGTCATTTCCTCCTCTAGTGGCCTCACCATAGCTGAATCGTAATAAAACCTGCATTTTATTTTTTGAAAACATGTATTCTTTTTTTTTTTTTTAAGTTTATTTATTTTGAGAGAGAGGGCGGGCGCGCACACACGTGCGAGTGCAAGTGGGGGAGAGAGAGAGAGAGAGAGACAGAATCCAAGGAGGCTCCACACGGTCGGCACAGAGCCTGGCTTGAGATCATGACCTGGCCCAAAATCAAGAGTTGGACGCTTGACCGGCTGAGCCACCCAGGCGTCCCTAAAGCCTCTACCTGAAAACAGTAAGGGTCTGACACTGGATGACAGCTTTTGGTCAGCCTGGTCACCTCCCTCCTCTCATCCTGTGTCCCTGTCTCCGCTCTGGCAGGAGGAGCCTCCTCTCTGCTCTCCCCCATGCCGGTCGCCAGGCTCACGGTCCGTGCTGTTGACGTTCCCTCGGCCCGGCCACCGTCCCCGATGTCTGCGCCTCTGTTCCTTCCTCTCCGAGGATCCCTGCCTGAACGCCGCCTTCTCGGAGAGCTCCTTGTGAAAGAACTCCCCTCCTCTTCTGTCTGACCCCCTACCCGCTCCAGTTTTCTTACAAAAATGATCTCTACCTGACATGTGATAGACCTACCCGAGTTCACTCGTTGTTTTCTGGTTTCTCTGTCCTTAAACCATAAATTTCATATTTGTTCTATTCATGGCTCTGTGTATCCCTGATTGCCCGGGGGTAGGGCCTGATATTTAATAGATGCTCAGTAAACATTTGTTGTAGGGGCGCCTGGGTGGCTCAGTCGGTTGAGTGACCGGCTGTTGAGTTCGGCTCAGGTCATGATCCCACGGTTCATGAGTTCGAGCCCTACATCGGGCTCTGTGCTGACCGTGTGGAGCCTGCTTAGGATTCTCTCTCTGTCTTCTCTGTCTTCTCTCTCCACTCCCCACTTGCTCTCTCTCTCTCTCTCTCAAATACAAAAATACTTTAAAAAAAACCCCCATTTTGTGTATGAATGAAGAAACGGGCAAATGAAATTGACCAGGTTAAATAGCACGTTTGACTCTGTTACCTATACCTTTGTCTCCAGACGTGGCAGAACTTGTGTTGTTTTTCCAGCTGAGGTCGGGACTGAGCTCAGTGCTCAGCCCAGAAGAACCACCACGGGGTTTCCCGAAGCAGATGTAACTCATTTTTTTTTTTTTTTAATTTTTTTTTTTCAACGTTTTTTATTTTTTATTTTTGGGACAGAGAGAGACAGAGCATGAACGGGGGAGGGGCAGAGAGAGAGGGAGACACAGAATCGGAAACAGGCTCCAGGCTCCAAGCCATCAGCCCAGAGCCCGACGCGGGGCTCGAACTCACGGACCGCGAGATCGTGACCTGGCTGAAGTCGGACGCTTAACCGACTGCGCCACCCAGGCGCCCCAGATGTAACTCATTTGATTGAATCCCCCTTTGCTAACGTCTCAGGATCCACGTGAATATGTAAGTTAGCATTTAATCAAGCTCCCGACTTAACAGAGAGGGGAGATGCTGAATGTAATTTGCAATTGCCTGAGAATATAGTAAGCTGGAACACCCTTGTTCCCATAATTAAGTGCGAGGTTCCTGTCGCCACGTGAATCAGGAACGCCTCAAGTGGCTTAGGTGCAAAGAACACTGTTCCTTCCGGAAAAGTTCAAACATAACACAAAAGACGAGACGCCAGAATGAGAGCCACCATATTCCTCCCGTCCATCTTCAGTTGTTATTAACTCGTGACTCATCTTGTGATACTGAACCTAAACTTGTAACATAAGTTTACTTTGCCCATCAAAGCGGACCTTTGATTTGCTTTAACGGAACCCCGGGTTACGTTAAAGCAAACCTCAGGCATCGCGTGATCTCATCTGTAACTATTTTAATACGCACTTCTGAAAAGCGAAGGGCTCTGCGGTCACCGTGGGACGCGTGTATGGCCATTCCTTGACACATCAAACATCAAATTACCATATGCCCCGGCGTCCTGCCTTGGGATGAGGAATATGCCCCAAAGAGGGACGCAAAGAGATTTGTATAACCACATTCGTAGGATTGTTCGCAATAACCGAGAGGCGGACGCAGCCCAGGCGTCCGTTGACAGATAAATGGAGAAAAGCAGTTCAGCCACACGCGATTCTTCAGCGTTAAAACGGAAGGAGATTCTAACGTGGGTTAGAACCTTGAGGGCATAACGCCGAGGGAAATCAGCCAGTCGCAGAAGGACATATGCGGTGTGATTCCACTTCATATGAGGTCCTTGGAGGAATCAAATCCCTAGAGACAGAAGTTAGAGTGACAGGTCCAGGGGCTGGAGGAGGGGGCCGGGAATTCATTTTCAGTGGAGAGGATGGAGTTCTGGAGACGGACCGTAGCACAACAGTGTGAATGTATCCAGGGCCTCTGACCTGGGCACTTAAAAATGGCTAGGATGGGGGCGCCTGGGTGGCTCAGTCGGACTTCTCCCAGGTCATGATCTCCCGGTTCGTGTGTTCGAGCCCCGCGTCGGGCTCTGTGCTGACAGCTCGGAGCCTGGAGCCTGCTTCGGATTGTGTGTCTCCCTCTCTCTCTGCCCCTCCCCCACTCATGCTCTGTCTCTGTCTCTGTCTCTGTCTCTGTCTCTCTCTCTCTCAAAATGAATAAACATTAAAACATTGGCTAAGAGGGGCACCTGGGTGGCTCAGCCGGTTAAGCTGATTTCAGCTCAGGTCACGATTTTCATATTTTGTGAGTTCAAGCCCCCTCATCGGGACCTGCTTGGGGTTCTGTCTCTCCTTCTCTCCGTCCCTCCCCTGCTTGTGCTCTCTCTCTCTTTCTCTCAAATAAATAAATAAACTTAAAAGATTCCGATGCTAAGTTTTATGCGACGCATACTTTACCATAAAAAAGGACTGGCTCCTTTAAAAAACCCTGGCGGTATTCGTATGTGCGGCGGGACCAGGGTGGTACTTCTCAGTCCTCGTCTGGCTTTATGTCTGGCAGCGTCTGACCCTGGACTCCCCGTCCGTGGGGCTTCTGGATCACACGCCACCGTTTCCTTCTTCCTCCTTGAGGGTACCTTCTCAGTCCCCACTAGAGGCTTCGGTTTCTCTGCTCTGCCCTATTTTTTAAATATATTTAAAAAAAAAATTTTTTTTTTAACGTTTATTTATTTTTGAGACAGAGACAGAGCATGAACAGGGGAGGGTCAGAGAGAGAGGGAGACACAGAATCTGAAACAGGCTCCAGGCTCTGAGCGGTCAGCACAGAGCCCGACGCGGGGCTCGAACTCACGGACCGCGAGATCATGGCCTGAGCCGAAGTCGGACGCTTAGCCAACTGAGCCACCCAGATGCCCCTATTTTTTAAATATTTTTTAATGTTTTTATTTCTTTTTGAGAGAGAGAGAGAGAGAGAGAGAATGAGTGGGGGAGGGTCAGAGAGAGGGAGACACAGAATCTGAAACAGGCTCCAGGCTCGGAGCCATCAGCACAGAGCCCAACACGGGGCTCGAACTCATGAACCGTGACATCGTGACCTGAGCCGAAGTCGGACGCTTCACCGACTGAGCCACCCAGGCGCCCCTGCCTTTATTTTTTTTTAAGTTTATTTATTTTGAGAGAGAGAGCGGGGGAGGGGCAGAGAGACAGAGACAGAGAGACAGAGAGACAGAGAGACAGAGAGAGGGAATCCCAAGCAGGCTCCATGCTGTCAGCACGGGGCCCGATGCAGGGCTTGAACTCACGAACCATGGGATCCCGACCTGAGCCGAAGTCCAAGAGTCAGACGTTTCACCCACTGAGTCACCCAGGTGCCCTTCTGCTCTGCCTTTCAGTGTCCACCCTTCTCACGAATCCCTCCTAAAGCCTCAACCCTCTCTGGGTCCATTGCCCAGGAACATTCCATCCGCCTTCCAAGGTGTCCATACTGATAGTCCCTGTGCTAATTTCCTGTAGCTGCCATTATTTACTACAAACTAGGTCGTTTAAAGCCACAGAAAATTAATTCTGTCACTCTTCTGGGGGTCAGAAGTCCCAAATCAAATGTCAGTGAGATCACACACAGGCTCTAGGGGAGAATCTGTCCCTTGCCTCTCTCTTAGCCTCTGGTGTTTCTGGCAATCCTCAGTATCCCTCAGCTTAGGGAAGCATCTCTCCAATCTCTGCCTCTGTCTCCATGTGCCATCCCCTCTGTGTCTGTGTCTTCTCTTTATCTCTTGTAGGGACACTTGTCATTGCATTTAGGGCCCACCTGCAGAGTCCAGGATAAGCTCATCTCGCCAAATCCTTAACTTGATGGCATCTGTGGAGACACTTTTTCTAAATTAGATCACATTTTTAGGTTTTGGAAATCAGGATGTGGCCCGGTCTTTAGGGGCCACCATTCGACCCATGACAACTCCCAAATACGTGTCCCTGTTGGGATTTCTCTCCCGAGTCCAGAGCCGTGCAGCCAGCGGGCAAATCTGACTCCCAGGAGTACCCCAGTCTAATCGCGAGCAAATCGCAGACAAACCCAAAGCGAGGGGCACGCTACAAAATACCTGGCCAGATGTTCCTACAGATGATCAAGATTGTGAGAAACGAGGAAAGAAACCGTCACAGAGAAGACTAGGGAGGCCAGGTGACTCGATGGCAGGTGGCAAACAGGAAAGGTGATTAGCGGCAAGACTAGTGAGATCTGAGCATAGGTAGCGGAGGGTTTAGTTAGTAGCACTGTCCTGATGTGAGTTTCTTAGTATTTTTTTAAATTTATTTTGAGAGCGAGAGAGAGACAGAGTGCAAGCGGGGCAAGGGCAGAGAGAGAGGGAGACACAGAACCGGAAGCAGCCTTCCAGCTCCGGGCCGTCGGCACAGAGCCCGACGCGGGGCCCGAACCCGCGAACTGTGAGATCGTGACCTGAGCCGAGGTCAGATGCTTAACCGACTGAACCACCCGGGCGCCCGTGGTTTCTTAGTCTTAACACATGTACCTGGGCTACGTAAGATGTTAACGTGAGGGGGAAGCTGGGTGAAGGGCGTATGGGAACTCTCTCGTACTATTTTTTCCAGCCTTCGGTAAATATGAAAGTCTTCCCAAGTAAAACGTTTGTTGAAAAAACTAAAAAGAAGCCAGTACTGAATCAGTCTGGGTCAATGATACTCACAGACTCCGATTCCAGGTGTGGAAAGTTGACTTGCGGTGATTTTTAAAAAGCAGACTTTATTTTTTGGAGAGGCTTTAGATTCACAGCCAAGCAGAAGGTACAACGATTTCCCTTACACCCGCTGCCCCGCTCATGCGTAGCCTCCCCCATCATCAACAGCCCCACCAGAAGGTACATTTCCTCCAATTGATTAACACGCAGCGACGCGTCCTTAACACCCAAAGTCCGGAGTTTGGTTACTTCCGGGTGTTGGCAGTTGCGAAGAAAGCTGCTTCTAGACATCCGTGTGTAGGTCTTTGTGTGGATGTAAGTTTTCACCTCCTGTGGGTAAATACCAACGAGTGCCAGTTGCTGGATCGTGTGGGAAGAGGAAGTTTAGGTTTGTAAGAGGCCGCCAACCTGTCTTCCAAAGTAGCCGTACCATTTTGCGTTCCCGCCAGCAGCGAATGAGCGTTCCGGTTGCTGCACATTCTCGCCAGCATTTGACTTTGTCAGTGTTCTGGATCTGGGCCATTCGAAGAGGTGTGCGGAGGTATTTCCTTGTTTTAATTTGCATTTCCCTGAGGACGTGTAATGTGGGGACTCTTTCCATATGCTTGTTTGCCATCTGTGTATCTTTGTCAAGGTGTCCGTTGAGGTCTTTGGCTCATTGAAAAATCAAGTTTGAGGGGCACCTGGGTGGCTCAGTCGGTTAAGCGTCCGACTTCGGCTCAGGTCACGATCTCACGGTCCGCGAGTTCGAGCCCCGCGTCGGGCTCTGTGCTGATGGCTCAGAGCCTGGAGCCTGCCTATGTCATGCTTTAGGGGTTTTGCAGTATTACGTTTTATATTTAGTCTGTGATCCATTTTAATTTATGTGACGAGTGTGAGATCTGTGCTTAGATTTCCTTCATTTTTATGGGGGGATGTCCAGTGCAACTTTGTTCTTCTCGCTCAGTGTTGTTTGTGTTGGCTATTCTGGGTCTTTTGCGTCTCTGTGTACACTTAAAATTTTTTTTTAACGTTTATTTATTTTTGAGACAGAGGGAGACAGAGCCTGAGTGGGGGAGGGGCATAGAGAGAGGGAGACACAGAATCGGAAACAGGCTCCAGGCTCTGAGCTGTCAGCACGGAGTTCAACTCAGGGTTCGAACCCACGAACCGTGAGATCATGACCTGAGCCGAAGTCGGACGCTTAGCCGACTGAGCCACCCAGGTGCCCCTGTATAAACTTTAGAATCAGTTTGTCAATATCCACGAAATAACTTGCTGCAATTTTGATGGGGATTGCATAGAATCTGCAGACCAAGTTGGGAGGAACTGGCATTTTGATTATATTGAGTCTCGCCATCCATGAACATGGACTATCTTTCCAGATTGTGGTGGTTTTGACAAAAGTCCACTTACCTTTTCTTGACTGCTTGTTGTGTGGTAGTCATTGTGCTACGTGCTTAGCTGCTTGATCTGAATCAATCCTTACAGGAACCTGCGGGGTAAGATTTGTGTCTCCATTTTACACACAAGGAAACTGTAGTTCAGAGAGGCTAAGAGCTTTTCCAAAAACACACAGCTAGGAAGAAGTGCCATAGCTAGGATTTGAACCCCACTCTGCATCCAGAGATAGGCTCACGCCTCATTTGTTTTTGGAAATTTGTAGGGCATGTACTTCTTTAAAGTTATGTCTGGAGTGGCGGCCACATTCCGTCTCTGGATTCACTCTTACTGCCTACATCGTGACCCACAAATGTCTGGATCATACGATCTGGTTTTTGTCATTTATACCCTCCGTCTCCCAGAGATCTTGGTCCTCATTCCCTGACTGGTATCCAGACCAGAAGGCAGAGACCAAATACCTTTTGGCTGATCCATTTTCGCAACTCAACATGAGTGGATTAGCTGGTAATTGTTTTAGAAGCCAAATGAATGCGATCCACAGTTATTTATTTGGGGCACCTATTTCAGAGATGCTAGCCCTGTTCACTGGAATAACGTTCTCAAAGCCAGTATGGTAATGCTGCTGCTGATTGATAAATGAAACTTCCAGCTGGCAGATGTGTTAAAGATTAGAACCAATGGCTGAGGCTGATTTCCGGAGGCCTGCTGCTAAGCCGCTTCTGTGATGCTAATGAGATTCTGCGTCGTTCTACCTGGTCAACATTAGTAATTTGGATGAAGGGGGAGCAAGGAACTGCCAACTGCAGTCATTCGAGAAGCCTGTGAAGATTTCTTGCTCACCCATCCCCGTTGGCTAGGTGATAGTAAGATTCTAATATTAGAGATTCATTCCTTCGGCTAGCTGAATTTTGTTGTAGTTCTCTGTAAAGTGAATCCGTAGGATAATGCCCGTGGGGGCCTGTCACACTTTTGGGTGCCTGAGTTTTGAGTTCATTCTAGAAAAGGGTGATGGAGCAATTGAGGGGGTTGGAGGACTTGGGGTGATGCTGAGGAAGGAGAGGTATACTCAAACATGTCGAACTTCGTAGTCAGGTGAGTTTGGGGGAGGTCATTTGGTGGGGGGAAAAGGTAGACTCTCCTTGCACTTTGGTGGGGAGCATTTGGAAATGTGTGTGGATATCTGTGCTTGTCACAAGGTTGGGGGTGCAGATGACACTTAGCAGGCATGGGCCGGGCGTACTAAACAGCCCACAAGGTACCCGAAAGCCCCGAGCAACAATCTTTCCACCACAGTCGCCACAAGTGCCCCGCTGATAGTTCCAGAGAATGCCAAGACAATGATGGCAAATTTGTCCCTTCCAGGGCAGCGACTGCCAAGGCTGGCCGTACCCCCAAGGACTTGCTGAATGAAAATCAGGGTAGAGGGGCGCCTGGGTGGCGCAGTCGGTTAAGCGTCCGACTTCAGCCAGGTCACGATCTCGCGGTCCGTGAGTTCGAGCCCCGCGTCAGGCTCTGGGCTGATGGCTCGGAGCCTGGAGCCTGTTTCCGATTCTGTGTCTCCCTCTCTCTGCCCCTCCCCCGTTCATGCTCTGTCTCTCTCTGTCCCAAAAATAAATAAAAAACGTTGAAAAAAAAAATTAAAAAAAAAAAGAAAATCAGGGTAGAGGGGAGGGCCCAGGAGTCTGAATTTTTACAACACCCTGCAGGTGGCTCTGATATGCAGCCAGCCTGCCTGCTCTCGAGGCGTGGGTTAGAGCGCTCCGGGGGACCGTTCTTCGTCTTCTCGTAAAACAAAACAAAACAAAAGAACGGTGTCTGCTGCAGGGACTTCACAGTCAAAGTACACAGAATTACAGGTCACTATGACAAGTGGTGCCACATGGGATCCACATTCAGAAGGATTACAGACGTTTGCTTTTCAAGTGTAGCGCACGTAGAAAACTGCGTAACTCATAGATGGGTGATTCTAGCGTGCGCGTGCGCGCGCGCGTGCGCGTGTGTGTGTATCCGATATCCATTCATCTACTGATGGACCCTTAGGTGGCTTCCATACCTCGGCTATTGTAAATAACGCTGCAGTGAACATAAGAGGGACATGTATCGTCTTGTTCGGCCATGTGCAAACTACATATGTAGGAATCAGACACTATGTTCTACTGCGTGTCTGGGTCTTCTGGCTCCGCATCATGATCGTGAGACGGACCCGTGCGTTTGTACGCAGCTGGGGAACCACCACTCCCGCTGCTGCCCGGGACCGCACGTGCGAATGTTCCACGGCGCATTCAGTCCACTTTACTGTCAAAGGACATCGGAGACGTCCCCAGTGCTTAGCTAGTAGGAATGTGCTGCTGTTCACATTCTAGGCGTGTCTTTCAGCGGACGTACGAGCTCGTCCCTCCTGGGCACGTACCCACGGGGGCCGATGCCGGATCGCAGGATATTCAGACGCCAAGTGTTGGTAGAAATGGCCAGCGTTCCCCAAGGGGTTGTACCAGATTACACTCCGGCCAACAGAGCCCAAGTCCCATGTGGTTTCAGATCCATGGCGGGGACTTGGTTAAGTTGTTTTTTTTTTTTTTTTTTTTTTTTTTTTTTTAATGTTTATTTATTTTTGAGACCGAGAGAGACAGAGCATGAACGGGGGAGGGTCAGAGAGAGAGGGAGACACAGAATCGGAAGCAGGTTCCAGGCTCTGAGCTGTCAGCACAGAGCCCCATACGGGGCTTGAACTCGTGAACTGTGAGATCATGACCTGAGCCGAAGTCAGATGCTCAACCAACTAAGCCACCCAGGCGCCCTATGAGAGAGGGAAAATCTTAAGCAGACTCCACGCTCAGCATGATGCCCCCCGCGGGGCTCAACCCCACGACTCTGGGATCATGACCTGAGACGAAATCAAGAGTCAGACACTCAACCAACTGCGCCACCCAGGCACCCCGAGTTAGGAAACTTGAAGGTGCTATATAAGCAACCTGTAAAAGCTGACTCATAGGCACAGAATGGGGAATTTATATAAAGATGTATCTTTTCTAGAATGTTCCAAAGAACTCAATTACTGATGGGGGCGGGGCACCAACTCAGAGTCACCTAGCTAAGGCTTGGAAAATAATTTGCCGCCTTCGTCCTCTTCCCCAACCCCTATCCTCATCCCTGCCTTCCAAATCTGTACACTGCTTTCTGAAAATTCAGTGGTTTCTGGGTACATCCACTTTGAAAGACAGTTTGGTGACATCTTATAGACCTGAGGACAGGCATACCCTGGGACCCAGAAATTCCATTCCTAGGGCAATTCCTACAGAAATGCATGCCTATAGGCACAAAGAGTATTTGAGGCAGGAATGTTGAAAGCCCCAACTGGAGACAATCCAAATGTCCATCAAGGGGATAATGGATAAACAAATTTTGGCGTACTCTTTCAATGGAATACTATGCAGCAGTGAGAGTGAACCAGTCAGCTACACGTAACAACAGATGAATCTTTTTTTTTTTTTTTACATTTATTTATTTTTGAGAGACAGAGTGAGACAGAGCACAAGTGGGGGAGGGGCAGAGAGAGAAGGAGATACAGAATCTGAAGCTTGCTCCAGGCTCCAAGCAAGCGGTCAGCACAGAGCCTGACGCGGGGCTCGAACCCACGAACTGTGAGATCATGACCTGAGCCGAAGTCAGTCATTTAACCAACTGAGCCACCCAGGCGCCCCAACAGATGAATCTTAAAGACATGATACTGGACCAAAGAAGCCAGACATCACGGGATACATACTGTGTGTCCAAAAAGATGCAAAGTGGAGCTGTATTGTTTAGGAATGCACAATAAGGTAGTAAAAGTATAAAGAAAAGCAAGATTATTAATACTATAAAGTCACCATAGTGATTATTGTTCTGTGTGTGTGTGTGTGTGTGTGTGTGTGTGTGTGTGTTTCTGGGAAAGGGTCAATGTTCCATTTATAGCCCTGGACCTGGGTGTTAGTGTCAAGAGTATTAGTTTCAGGGCAACATCTTCACCCTGTACATTTATGCTTTAGACATTTTTTCTGTGTGCTGATTCAATTTCGCAGTATACAAAGGGGAATGGGAAGTAAATTGCAGTGGTTCTGGAAAGAAGCGAACACCACGCCCCAAATACCACCGGGAAACCCTGTCCAGCCAACTAGGACCTGGTTTAATGATCTGCCGCTGGCAGTTAAGATTTGCCACCTCTGGAATCTTTTCAAAGATGAGCCGGACCTTTTATGCCAGCTTGCAGGGCCTCTGTGATTTGAAACTTTGACAGAAGTACCCCCAGACCGTTCTCCTCAAAATTGTGTCCTCTGCTAAACAGACCAAATTTGTTTAGGGACTGATTGCACCCCTAGACTCCAATCCCCTTCTCTTTTTATCATGAAGTTTCTTCCTCCCAAGCTCCTCTTTGCAAGATGCCGAGAGCGTCCGGTTGTCTGCAACAGAAATGGAACCCGTTGGAAAACAAGGTTTCCTCCCAGGGGAGGAGGAATCTGTCGTCCCAACTTCCCCCCCAGCCTCCCGACCATCCGGCTCTCCCCTCTTCTCCCCCACAAACTCCGCTGAGCCGGGTGCCCTCGCGCCTCCGCGATTGGTCGCGGGCCATCATGTGTCGGCATTCTGGGTGGGTCTTTCTCCCGTTCAACTCATCAATCGCTCCTCTTTGGAGCTTCTCTGGCTAGTGGTTTAGACCTTTGAGCCCATTCTCCCTCTTCCTTCCTCTTCCCCCACCCCTCCCCACCAGTCTTATTTTAGCAAGACCTAGAAGAGAAGGAGGAGGAGGAGGCATTGGGGGGGTGGGGTGGGGGGGGGGGGACGCCAGGCACTGCAGCATCCGGGAGCAGCTATTGAGTGGCTAAGCGAACGGCGCATACCTCTCTCTCCCTCTCTCTCTTTTTCCCCTGTTGGGAATTTTCAGGATTTCATTGCTGCAATTTAACCCCGAGATGAGGCACGGTTAAGCGAAAGGCTGCGTGTGCGCGCGCGCGCGCGCGCGCGCACACACACACACACACACAGACACACACACTCCTTCGTGAGCAGAAGAGGCAGCCGCTCGTGATTCAGGAAGAAAAAAAAAATCACCTGCACCCTGCGGCTTCAAGACTCCTTAAGAGCCCCTCCGGAACGTTTCCCTCCCCCTCCCCTTCTTTCCTTTCCCGTTAATATTCATTTTCCTTTAATTTCATTATCATTATCATTATTATTATTTTTGGCTACAGATCTTTGAGCATTTTTAAGGTCTAGGAACTCAAGCAAAACAGAAAGGGGGATTTTTTTAAAATTTTGGGGGCTGCCCTCCCCCCACCCCCCCGCAAAGACCTCGTTTTTATTTTTATTTTTTCAATAAAAAAATTTTTTTTTCTAATGGGCCGAGCGCACTCCTTTTGCAAGATGCCAGCCTGACCCGGACCTCGGAGGAATTTGAAGCTTCCACTGCGTCCCGGGGGGGGCGTCCTTTGCAAACCGTTCGCGTCTTAAAGGGGGTGTGCGTTGTTGTTTTTTTTTTTTTTTTTAACTGTCTTTTTTTTTTTTTTTTTTTTTTTTTTCCGGAGTGGGTGGACTGGGGATTGCCTGGATTCCTTCCTCGGTTATTTTTTGCCTCGCTTCCCTCTCCCCTCCCCCCTCCCCGGCCCCCGCGCCCCGCCCCCGCACCCTCCTCCCGCCCCTCCTTCTCCGGGGTCAGCCAGGAAGATGTCCCGAGCCGCTATCCCCGGCTGGGGCCGGGCAGCCGCCTTGTGAGCCCCCGACCCGAGGCGCCGAGCCGCCGCCGCCCGATGGGCTGGGCCGTGGAGCGTCTCCGCAGTCGCAGCTCCAGCCGCCGTCTTCACAGCCCCGGCAGCATCGGCATCGGCATCGGCGGCGGCGGCGGCGGCGGCGTCTTCCGCATCGTTCGCCGCAGCGTAACCCGGAGCCCTTTGCTCTTTGCAGAATGGCCCGCTTCGGAGACGAGATGCCGGCCCGCTACGGGGGAGGAGGCTCCGGGGCAGCCGCCGGGGTGGTCGTGGGCGCCGGAGGCGGGCGAGGAGCCGGGGGCAGCCGGCAGGGCGGGCAGCCCGGGGCGCAAAGGATGTACAAGCAGTCAATGGCGCAGAGAGCGCGGACCATGGCCCTCTACAACCCCATCCCCGTCCGACAGAACTGCCTCACGGTCAACCGGTCTCTATTCCTCTTCAGCGAGGACAACGTGGTGAGAAAATACGCCAAAAAGATCACCGAATGGCCATATCCTTTGCCCGAACCCGGCAGCGAACCCCGGCAGCTGCGCCTCCCCCCTCCTCCCTCCGCTTCCCCTCTTCCAGGCTGGGAGAGAGACCCGGGGGTTGATGGGAGGTGGGGGGGTCTTCCAGGGGCTGGGAGAGGGGGCACCGGGGAGGAGTGTGGAGAATCTCTCCACCCCGAGCTGGGTTGAGCTACCGTGGAGGCTTGGGGTGGGGGGAGCCGGGGGAGCCGGGGCAGCTGGGGGAGCGGATTCCTCCTAAGGACCGATTCCAGAATGAGGGCTGGGCCCTGGGGTCGTCACAGGGGCCTGGGTGGGGGGCTGCAGGGCCAGGTCCGGATGGGTCAGAGTCTTCCCAAATGAGCATGGACCCGGCCGGGGCCTGGGCTCTCTCTCTGGCCAGGGCAGGAGAACCGTGGGGGGCTCCGGCCGGGTTTCCTTAGGTGCCCCTCGCTGGAATCCGCCGGAGCCTGGAGGAGCCCCAACCCAGCTCCCTGGCTTCTCCACCCCTGCCTTCCCTGAGGAGGAGGGGGCCGCTCTCTGAGGGCAGGGCGTTAGGGGTGCCCAGGGCCAAGAGCTAGTGGACGAACATGTGGCCTTCACACTGAGGGGCCAGCGCTGGTCCTAGGTAATATCCCCGGCCGGGCCACCGGCCCGGATCCGGGGAAGGCAGTGGTGGGTTGGGGGACACTAATGCTGCCTGTGTCTGCCAACCACTGCTCAGGGTCCCCATCATCGTTTGGGGTGTACAAAGCATCCCATTTGCCCCACCTAGGGCCCCGAACGGAAAGACCCAGATGGACCGTTTCAATAAGAAAGATAGGGCAAAGCGGAAATGGAGCGGCAGGTCCTTCCTAGGGTAGAGCGTCAGGCCGTGGGTTGGATTCCGCTTCTCCCACCCTAGGGAGCCGGGAGGGGACACCGGGAGAATCAGCCTCCATGTGGACACCTCCAGCAGGTAAACGCCTTTTTTTTGTTGTTGTGAAATCGAAGGTCCAGAGGAAGTAGGTGAAGACCACATTTTTCTCTATGGAGATGCTGTCAAAATGCAGATCCCCCTTGTGTTTCTTTAAATCTGTGCCTGCTTGAAATAAACCTTGAGGAGGGCTTAACATCTGTTAAGATGTAGGCAGGCAAGGATGGGTAATTAGTTGGGCTTTCTAGCAGTTATTTAAGCGTGACCCAGATTCCAAGTGGGGGGACGCACCCTGCCCCCCAGGCTGACTGGCCACTGTGCCATATGCCCGAATGTGCTGTTCGTCGGGTTGGTTCCAACTGGCTGCCTTCCGGGTACAAATGAACGGGGCTGGATGAGCCCCCATGCCATCGTCTTTGGTTTCCACTGCTCTGTGCTCAACGGGGCTGGGCCTCAGGTGGTCCCAGGGTTGCTTGTTTGGGGAGCTCTGTGGCCGGTGGAGTCATTTTTAGGCAGACTCAAAATCGAACCAGCTTTCGGCTTGCGGGGGCTGCAGTTGTAAGAGGGCTCTAAGGTTTTGGAGTGTGTGAACAGTCTGCTTTTGAGGGTGGTGGAAATTAGGTTTGGCTGGGGTCTTTCTGGGGGGCCACACCCCTAAGCGTGAGGTCATCTTGATTGGTGCACGAAGCAGGAGCCCGGTGGCTGCCTCCCAAGTTCCAACCTCATGAAGACCCACTGAGATAGTCAGGGGTCTTGTGATCACTCTGCCGGCCTCCCCCTCCCCCCCCACCAGGGAGTGTTGGGGGCTTGGGGGTGGCAAGGTTCAATGTGTGCACGCTCAGATAACTGCAGGGGGGTGTCCAGGAGGGGTTCACTGGGCTGACAGGTTTCCATGTTGAAAATGGCTTTGGATTGCCTTCTGGAGCCTGGATTTGGAGTCTTCTAAGAGGAAAGGAAGGAGGTGGGAGTCCTAATGTTGTGTCCTTAGCTCACCCCGTCCAGCCTGAATCCTGCAGATCAGGGGGCTGCTGGGGAGGGAAGGGATTGCTCGCGACCCCTCAGAGGGAAGATCTGTGGGGCGAGACACGGGTGAATTGGGAGCGTTCTATTAGTTCTTTAGGTTTTCTGTGGCTTTCTTGCTGTTGGTAGCTTTGTGATGAGTTTGTGCATTTTGCCGTCTGCAGACAGTTTTTATTCTCTCTTTGGCCCGAGGTAGCAAACACATTATACAGCCCCGCTCTGGAAGGAAGAGCTCCCCATCCCCCAATCTGTCACCAAGCAGGGTAATCCAGGTCTGAGCTTTCTGGGTGGGGGGTGGGTGAGGGGACAGAGAGCTGGGGGGGGGGGGGGGGGCGGCGCTGGATAAGAGAATCGGGGCTGGAAATGCTGACGAGCGAAGGCGCCAGGGCGGAACGTTTGCTTCTATATCCAAACGCTTCTGCCGTTTAAAAAGCTGTATTCAATTACTTACTCCGAACTTCCAGAAGAAAGTCTAAAGTACGCATACAGAAGTACACAGGTCAAGTCCAGCTTCATACGTGCTCACAAAGTGAACGCGGCCACACCACCAGTGCCCAGGGCAAGAAAAAGGATGTGACCGGCTCCCCAGAGACCACCCCCCCTGGCCCCCCACCCCCCCTGGTCCCACCACAGGGCAAACCACTACCCTGACTTCTAGCCCCACAGATTCATTTTCCTCCATTTGAACTTCCTGCCTGTGGAGTCACAGGCTGTGTTTTTCTTGCTCCATAGCACGTCCGCGAGATTCACCCCCCCGAGGTGGTTCTTTCTCCTCGCCGCGTGGCGTTTTGCCGCGTGACTCCACCGCTGTGGGCTCGGCCCCTCTGCTTTTGGGGGGCCGTTTGGGTAGTTCCCAGATTGTGCCGTCAGGGACATCCTCGTGCACGTCTTCGGGTGAACTCTTTCTGGTTTTGTTTTTGTTTTAACCCTCTCTCGGGTCTCTCTACCTAGGAGTGGAGCTGTCCCTGCCGTGCTTTGATGCACGCGTGGCAGGACGTGTATCCAGAAGTGGCCCTCCCTGGGGGCTGCCGCTGAATCCGGAGAGCACCTTCTTGACCGTCTCGGGGAGGAGGAGTGAGCGAATGTTTTGCGCACTTGGCTGCATGCTCGTGGGGCCCAAGAGTGTTACTTCCAAATGCAAATTCCAGCATGGCACGCCGGCGGAGGGCACAGCCTTGCATTCTCCGTGCTCTTGGGCGCGTTGCCACCGCAAAGCCTTCTGCCCTTCTGCACCCTCCTCTCGGAGTGGCTCGAGCTGGAAGCCGGCAATGAGAATCGGGTGTCTCTCGTTCGTTTTAGTGCCCTCTTTTTAAGCAAGAAAACCCAAGTGGGAGCTTTTGATGTTCAGTTTGACACGGCCACCTTTGCCTCTTGGAGGATGCTGGCCAGCAGGCCGCGTTGACCACGCGCATTGGGTTCCGTGTTTTCGTTGATCAGGCGTCTGATTTCAGTACGGCCGGGAGGGGCTCTGGGGCTGGCTTCTAAAGAGCTCAAATCTTGTCAGTTCACTAAGGTGCATCTGTCAACCTTCCTGGAGCCCCCGCTTAATGCCACTCAGTCCTTCTGATGCGCCACCAAAAGCCAGTGTGACTGTCAGCTTCCCCCAGTCCTGCCGATGTCAGCAGATCACCCACTGAGCGCGGTGTAGGAATTCAGGCCGTTGCAAGAGCCACGGAGCCAGGTCTCTGTGCTGTCACACTCGGTCCCCTGCACCGCACACGGGGTTCCAGCTTCTCACCCATGTTTCCCGCAGTCTCACCAACAAGCCGAGTCCCATCACCTCAGGGAACCTACAGACGTTGGCCGATGGGTGTTCCCCAGTTTTTTCCAAGAGGAATGTTCTCTATGGGAAACAGAGGGAGCCCCAGGGGAAGTTGGAGCGTGCTATGAGGCTCTGCTTGTCCTGAGAAGTCGAACGTGCTAGAAGATACCATTGTTGAAGGCAGGGCAGGGTGATCCCACGGATCCTTCTTCTAGATCAGCGTGGCTGGTATTTCCAGAGGAGCAAAATTCGAGGAAGTAGGAATCAGTGTGGCTTTTGCGTTGGGATTGTTTTTCCCCCTACAAAGGTGCAGTTTCTCCTCCGCAAGCCCCAGGCCCCAGAAGCTCTGAAAACCAAAAGGTCGGATCATATAGGGGTAAAAAACCTACCTTGAATTGGCCTGAGTTTTTAGGTTTCACGTACAGCTTGAATTTATCCCCCCCGGGGTGCGTTTTGGTGCAGAAATGTTACCGACACTGGCTCATGGGGTGCTCTTCCCGCATGTGTGTGACGATCGTCTCGTTAAAATGGTGATTCTGGTCCAGTGGGTTTGGGGTGGGGCCCGGGGTTTTGCTTTCCTGGGCTGTTGGTCCGCGGGTTACACTGGGAGTTACTTTTTTCTTCTTTTTCTCCGAGATCGGGTTTATTGAGATATAAACTACAGATAGGAAAATTCACCCTTTCTGCATACAGGACTATGAGTTTTGGCAAATGCGTGCGGTCACGTAGCCACCGCCAGAATCAGGATGCGGAAGTTTCGGGGCGCCTGGCTGGCTGAGTCGGTGGAGCTCTTGATCTCGGGGTGGCGAGTTTGAGCCCCACGTTGGGTGGAGAGATTACTTAAAAATAAAATCTTAAAAAAAAAAGAGAGAGAAAGATGGGGGACAGTTTCAGCATCCCAGGAGATACCCAAATGCCCTTCTGCGTCGGCACTGCCTGAGACCCTTGCAAGCACCCGTCTATTCTTCATCTTTATATTTCTGCCTTTTCCAGGAGGTCGTATAAATAGACTCATACCGAATGTAGCCTTCGGAGCCTGGCTTTTGTGCAGCCGTTGAGATCCATTCATGTCGTTGTGCGTATGAGTAGTTGATTTCTTTTTAGTGCTGAGTAGTATTCCATGGCTGGACCAGAGTCTGTTCATCCATTTCCCAGTTGAAAGACATTTGGGTTGCGTCCAGCTGGGGCGATTATGACTAGAGCCGCTGTGAACGTTGGCAGTCGGGTTTTAGTGGGAACACTGGGAATGTACGTTGCATTTCTCTTGGGTAAATAAATAGCCCGGAATCAGATTGCTGGGGTGTGAGGTGGAAAGTATACATTTAACTTGATAAGAGACCGCCAGGCTGCTTTTCGAAGCGGCTGTGCCATTTTCTGTTCCCGTCCTCGTTATCCCTTCAAAAGCACCGAATCCTAACCTCCAGAGCACATCTGGCCTCTAGGGTTTAGATAAAGGATTGTGGGTGTGTAAATGGTGCCGGAAAACGGTAGCATTAAGGACCAGTCAGGGAAATGGGAAAGAGTCGGGCGGGGGTCTCTGGTGTGGGGAAACGGGGTCTCCTGCATGGTGCGTCCGTTCGGCCATTCGCAGTAAAGAGTCGGGTTTGAGGACCTGAGACTCATTCGTGCCCGTCACCCCGTTCCCCACGGCAGTCCCACCCCGCCTGGCACAAAGGAAGTCCCCCGTAAGTGTTTGTCCAGGGAGCGCAAAAGCGCCTCTCATCAGCCGTATGCGGGCACACGGATCCGCTTTGCCCTCGACGCCACCCTTTTAGGTTTCCGGGGGGTTTGAGGTGCGGGGGGGTTGGGAAGACGGGGAGAGCACGTGCACACGAGGGTATCAGGCCAAAGAAGGTCTCTGAAGTTAGGGTGCTTGAGAATTTGGGCGGCAGTGGACCTTTGAGGGTGCAGGCTTCCTTCAGGGGCTCGGGGGGGATGTCTGCTGGCTGCTTGGGGTTTTTCTAGCACCTCCTCCCCACCGGCCCCCAGTTGCGAGCACACATACTCGCTCAACGCGGGAAGGCGCCACCGGGCAGGTGGGTTCGATCCAGAGATGGCTGAAGCCCCAGAGCCCCACAGTGAACACATTCTGGAGAATGCCAGCTCAGCTCCTGAGGAAGGATGTGTGTGGGGAGCGGGGAACCGTTCTGTGCCCTGGGACAGCCAGGCCCGGGTTCCAGCGGCTCACCGGCCAGGCTCTTTGGGGGCCTCGGGGCCTCAGTTTCCTCATGTACGTGCTGAGGATCTTGCCTCGGGTAGCATCTCCCTTGGAGAACCCTTGGGGAGGTTAAGCGGGTTCATAAATGCTCCGCGCAGTTTCTGGCGCAAAGAAGCTCCAGGCTACATAAGCCGTAATGGTGGACGGTGCTCCCCGCGCCCCTCCGGTGTTCTTTCCTGGAAACTTTGGCTAGAAACAAGGCTCTGGCTGGATTGGAGTGGGCACAAAGGGCCCCTCTGTGACTGGGCAATTTGGATTTATTAATCTGAGTGTGGGACTCTTTAAAGCACCCCTCGGATGTTCTGTGTTCTCCGTTCTCTCTGGAGGCTTTAAGGGGGAGAAGAAGCCATGCCCACTTGACCCATTTTTCTATTCCCTTCGGTCTCAGATAAAATTAATTTTCTCCCTCTCCCTTGATCCCTCCCTTTGTGGGTGACAAGGTGAGGGAGTTTTAAAGTGTATAATTAGCTTCCTTGTTCTCCCTTCCAGCCCATCTCCTTCTTCTGAGCCGGCCAAGAGTTTAGCCCAGGACGGAGGCCACACGCCTTAGGACAGCTTCTGTGGCCAACCCGGGCCACCAGTTTGGGGTTAGAATGTGTCCCCGCCCCCCCAAATCCTGTCTTATGTTTCCTCTCTCCCTCACTTCCTAGGAGAATAGAGAAGGCAAGGAACGTTCCAGGAGAGGGAACCAGGGGCTGGGCTCTGCAACTTGGGTTTCAGAAACCACTGGGCATTAGTCCTTGTCTGGAAAGGACGACCAGATGTCCCAGTTTGCCTAGGACTGTCCTGCTTTTAGCATCTCGGGAAAGCCGGTAGTTCTGGGCAAACCAGGACACTGGTCACCCTACTGGTGAGTTCTTAACACCCAAGAAGGGAGAGAGGAGGGGATCGTGAGACAGTGCCAGGAAAGGAGGAAAGGGGAAGATAGGTGGCTTTTTCCCCCTCTGAAGAGCTGAGACTTTTTATCGGAATGAATTGTGCTTTTGGAAGCTGCCTGTTTAAGGCAGCTAATGCGAGAGAGATCCCGGCTCTGAAGTGAAATTCCCGAGTTAAGTCCGGATCAAGTTTGTTGTCTCTCTTGGGTCAGAGATGGCTTTTATCTGCTGTTCAGACCGGGAGCGTCCTTGGAGCTTCCTTGAAGGTGCTCAGTGCTCAGGTCGGACCTGGGATTGGGAATTAGCACTCCCTCCCCCGAATGAGCCGTGAGGGAAACTCCTCTTCCTCGCCCACCTGCCAGTAAATAATATTCACGCTGTTCTGTTCTCATTTTAGGTCTGTGTGTAAAAAGTGTATATAATTTTAAACCAATTTTTAAAGTATTTTTATACAAGTAGCTTTTGCAGGAGGGCTAAGTCTGATTTCAAGAATACATTGACAGATCCGTCTTAGAGGAGAGACAGACCCTAGAACTTGCTGGCGGGAGGGAAGGGAGGGTTACGTGGTTTCTGACCTTCTAGAACCTGCCGTGTTCTTTTATCTCATCGAACCTTTATTTTCTTTATTAAGAATAATGGGTGTGGGAGGCTATGCCGACTTTCGCTTGCTCCCGTGAAATGTTTGTGACACGTCATGGAGTCCACAGGAATGTTCTTGTCTGAGCGACAGCACCGGAGAGTGGAGGCTGAGAAGAGGCAGGGCCAGGGAGGTGACTTAGGGTGGGGGCAAAGCACACAGGGCTTGAGGATAGGTGACCCCCGTGCAAATCTCAGCTCCAGCCCACAGTTCTGGAGCTTAGTCTCCCCATCTGTAAAATGGGCAGAGCAGTCCTACGTCCAGGGAATCCTGGGAGGATTGAAAGATACCGTGCACAGAAAGCGTGTGGCATGCAGTGAAAAAGAAGGACTTCAGACCCCACGACCACAAGGGCTGGGACCGTGTGACCACCGCTCTGCCCCGAGCCCGGCACCTTCGGGGGCTGAATGCATATCCGTGGGGTGTTTTCTTGTGTTTCCCGCTAATAGCCTGTTGCTTGCCTCCTATTCGAGGCTCACAACACACTCTCAATATTGCCTCTCCTTGCACTTTCCCCCTTATTTATTGTAATACTGTATGGAAACGCTGCTTGACCAGGTACCAAAGTCAAGAACTAAAATGATCGGGGCGCCCGGATGGCTCAGCCAGGAAAGCGTCTGACTCTTGATTTCGGCTCAGGTCATGATCTCACGGTTCGTGAGCTCGAGCCCCGGGTCAGGCTCTGTGCTGGTGGCGAGGCACCTGCTTGGGATCTTCTCTCTCTTTCTCTCTGCTCCTCCCCTGCTCATGTTCACGCATGTGCGCTCTCTCTCTCTCTCTCAAAATAAATAAACTTAAAAAAAAAAAAAAAAAAGGAACTGAAATGTTGGTCCTCAAAGTGTGGTCCCCGACCCTCCAGGGTCAGCATCGCCGGCTCTAGGGCAGAGGTTCTCACCCGTGAGCACATCTGGAGGGCAGTTTAAACATGGGTGGCTGGATCTCACCCCCAGAGTTTCTGATTCAGGAGGTTTGGGCTGGAGCCTGAGAACTTAACATTTCTCCCGAGTTCCCAGGCGGTGCTGATGTTGCTGGTCTGGGAGCATGCCTTGAGAAACCCTGAGCTGAATATGATCGGTGACTGACTCCTACCTGTGGTCCCGGACCTTCCTTTTCCCCCTGCCCCTCCCCCACTCCACTTACCCAAAGGCAACTACGGTCTCTTGGATGCATAGGTCTTCCTTCCTACCCTCCCTCTTCTCTCTCTCTCTCTTTTCCTAACAAGTTTTATCACATATTTACACGCGCCTTAATGTAAATTTAATTTTCCTGGCTTCTGAACTTCTTAGCCTTCTGGAACTTGTGCTTTGCTGTTTTCACTCCGCTGTATGTTTCTAAGATTCATCGGCTATGAAGTGTAGCGGTAGGTTGTATTTCTTCTATTTTTTTTTTTTTAAGTGTATTTTTTTTTTTTTAAGTGTATTTATTTTGAGAGACAGTGCCAACGGGGGAGGGGCCGACAGAGAGGAGGAATCCCACGAGAGGGAGGGGGAGCCCCCCAGAGGGCGCTCGAACTCCCAAAACTGAGGTCAGGACCTGAGCCCAAATCAAGAGCTGGACACTTAACCGACTGAGCCCCCCCAGGCGCCCCTATTTTTTCTCTGTTTAGTATTGCATTCTGTGATGATACAACAATGTATCCATTTTCCTGGGTGATGGGCATTCGGGCGGTTTCTAGTTAGAATCTGCTGAGATGCACCAGCCCTGATGGAGCACCAGACCTCGGACAGGCACTGGCCACCCTATTCCTCAGTCTCCTCCTCATTCTAAGGGCTGGGTCAGCCAGACAGCCCCCCGTTCTTGCTCGGAGAATTTGGGTCTTGAACCAGTTGGAATCGTCAAAAACGTTCATGGACTTGAATTATCTTTGGGAGAGCTGCAATGCAACATTTTTAACAGTCCGGCCCGTTCCTCCTCACAGCGCAGTCTTTTCAGTTACAGATCGTGGATGGACGTGTGGGGTTTATCGGGGAGGAATCCAGTCGGTATCGGACGAGCGGGTGGCTGGTTGGATCTGTGGATGGTTGGACAGACGGATGGATGGATGGCATAAAAGGCAAGAGGGTCGGAGGGGGAAGAGGAGGGCAGGAAGGAAGGGAAGGAGGGGGAGAGGAAGAAAGAGGACAATGGGTGATGTTGAATGGCGGGGCAGTTGGATGGACGGGTGGATGGAGAAGTCGATTGGTGGATGATGGGTAAATGTATGGGTGGATGACGAGATGGGCAGATGATTACCCTGGATCGGAGGGTGAGAAGGTGGATGGGTGGCTGCACGGATGGATGTTGAAGAGAAGGGTGTGTATGGAAGGGTGGTTGTCCACGTTGGGTGTCTCTGATATTCGGTGCTCTTACTGGGTTGTTCCTGACCTCCGCTTGCCACCTTCCTTGTACCTTTCTCGGCATTAAGTGAGTCTTACCTGCTTTTTATGCAGATCATTGGGACTGTTTGCTTAAGTCTTCCCTCTCTAATTAGAAGGCTCCTTGAGGGCAGGGGACAGCGATTTTCCCTGCGTCACACCCCCCGCCCCCAACCGTTCTCGTGCCACATGGTGCATAAATGTTCGTTCATTGAGTAACGGCGAGGAAAATGAGCAGTGTTGTTGACAGAGATCATTCAAATTCTGGAAACGCCTGGTTTTGTTTATTTCAGCATTGGGGCTGAAAGCGGAATTCCTTGAACTTTGCCCCGTCCGTGAACGGCAGTGGGCTGGTGGAAATGTCTCTCTCCTGAGCAGATTAGGTACGTGCCCTGCCCCCTGGTCTTAGCACTGAGCAGAGATAACAGATTACAGATGCACCAGGGCCCTATCAGGCCCCACACGATCTAGTGCCCGGTTTCTGGTTTATCTTTAGCCTCATATCTTCCATTCTCCACCCCTTCCGCTCTCCACTGGCCATTTTTGCCCACACCCAGATCATTTGCATCCGAAGGCGCGCGTGTGATGTGATGGCTGTTCCCTCCACCCGTCTCCCTGCGCCCGACTCCTCTTTATTTTAGGTCTCCGTGCAAGACTGGCATCCTCCAGGAGGCCTGTCCTCTTCGTTTACTGAACACCTGAAATACCGAGTAGACTCTAAAATATACGCATACTCTCCTATCCAGAGGGAGTCTCTGGAGACGTTTTAACATATTTCTTTCCACACCTTTTAATGGGATAGAAGCTTGTGCGAACACATTTCCATGTCACTAGACATCCTTGGAAAGCATCAGAGCTACCATGTACCGTTGCACAGGCTGTACACTGCACAAGAGGATCATACCTTCTAGGCATCATGGAGCTGTACGTTTAGTATTTCGATTTCCCAGCTGATGAAAGCTCAGTATCTTGTTCTAGAAAAATGAAGCTATTATGACAACTTTTTGACAGATGGACCTAACAACTTGAAAAAAAAAGGGTGTCTTATTTAAACCCACACAGTGCTGCCGTGTGGATTGGCAGCAACCCTGGAGAAGACTGGTGTTGATCGCTGACAATATCCCGCTGTATGGACGTGTCACGCTTCGTGTCAACGTCTCCAGTTGTTTGTTTGCTGTGCTCATAAACAACAGTGCAGTGGACATCTTTGCGCCCCTTTGTCCAAGGTTCTGGCTGTTTTCAGAGTCAGATTCTGATGTAGATAAGGTGCCTGAGGCTGGAAACTGTTACCTGCACTTTTCTTTGATCTGGAGGAGAGATTTGGAGACCGGGCGGCTCAAAGTTCACGATGTTGACGAGGAAGGCGCGGGGAGGGAACCGCCACTGGGTTTGGGCTGCATGTAAAACAGCGCTTGTGGGGGCGCCTGGGTGGCGCAGTCGGTTAAGCGTCCGACTTCAGCCAGGTCACGATCTCGCGGTCTGTGAGTTCGAGCCCCGCGTCGGGCTCTGGGCTGATGGCTCGGAGCCTGGAGCCTGTTTCCAATTCTGTGTGTCTCCCTCTCTCTCTGCCCCTTCCCTGTTCATGCTCTGTCTCTCTCTGTCCCCCCCCCCCAAAAAAAAAAAATAAATAAATAAAAACGTTGAAAAAAAAACAGCGCTTGTGCCCTGCGGGCGATTTCCCCCACCCCAGGGACTTTTGGCAATGTCTAAAGACCTTTCCGGTTGCCGTGACCGTGGAGGGCAAGGGGGCTACTGGTGTGTGGTGTGTGGAAGCCGCTGAGTGTCCTAAAATGCTCAGGACACCCCCACCTGTCCCCCCCCCCCCCGCCCCCAAGTTAAGAATTATCCGGCCCAAGGTGTCAGTAGGGCTGACACGGCGAGATCCTGATGTAAAAGATGTCACAGATTTCCTGGAGGGGAGTGGGTGGATTTAGGGTTTTTGGGTGACTTAAATTGAATTTACAGTTTCTCTTCCTAGCTGGGTGTCTAAGCCAGCTTTCTGTGAACTTTAGATCCCACACAATCAGCAACAGGCTTGCTACCGACAGATTCGTTGATGTAAATATAGACGAGTGTATAGAAGGAAATCTCAACCGGAGTTGGAAAATGTTGGAATGAAAGCTGCCGCGGCCTTTCTTTCTCCTTCCTTCTCCTTCTGCTGCCCAGTTTTTAGATCGTGCCTCACTTCTCTGGGCTCCTGGTGCGGTGGGTGCTGCCGGTGTAGACTGTGGTTCTCTGTTCCCTTCGTCCCTTAGTCCTCTGTTCCCTTAGTCCCCCCTCCCCCCCTCCCCGCGGGGGGCTGGCCTTGCCCACAAACAGGAGACAGACCCTGGGGCAGATTAGCTTAGAGATGGGAGCGGGGAGAGGAGTGCGTTCATTCATGGTGAGATCATTCATTTATAAATGTTTATTGAGCACCTAGTACCTGCCAGGCGGATGGGGGCAGATGAAGGCAGGAAGGTGACCGGATAGATCGTGCAGGGCTTTGTGGACCACAGTGGGGACTGCACTCCAGAGGAAATGGCATCGTCTTTCCCGTGTTTTCCCCTTGGCACGCCTATACTGTTTGGTTTTCTGTAACAAAAATGGGGTCCTTTTGTGTATACGTCTTGAGACCCACCCCGTGATGATATCTTTGCACACGTCTGTGACCGCTTCCTTAGGACAGAGTCCTGGAAGTGGCATAGCAGGGTCATATGTCAGGTTTTGGGGCCAGATTGCAAGAAGCAGTGTGTCTGTGTCCTTTCAAGCTCTGAGGTCCCCTTTCCTTGGTTACGTGGCCCGACTGGGTGGCCCTGGATTTTGCGTCTTTTCCAGACAGACAGGTGAAAAGCGGAACCCCCTTGTGGTGCAGAGGACCCTTGGGAACTGAGGAAGTGGACCATTTCCCAGGTCTGGGTGGGCTGTTTGCATTTCCTTCTTGATGTCCCGCGTCACATTCTTTGCTCCGTGTCCCCCAGAGATGTTCTGCACCGACGTCTTTTGTGCGGACTGTGCCGGGTTCTGTGGACCCTGAGGGGTTCCGTGGCTCTGTGTTGGGGCCGAGGCAGTCCAGCATAGTGGTTAAGAGGAAGGGCTGCAGAACCAGCCTCCGTGGGTTTGAATCTCGGCAGCTTCTTCCTCCCAGTCGCCTCGTCCCGGGTGAGTTGCTTAACCTCCAGGGCCTCAGTTTCCTCATCCGTGAAATGCATATAACTTGAGCGTCCACCCCATGGGGTTGTCGTGAGGCTCAGGCGGCAGCTGGAACGGTGCCTGGCCCACGGTGGGTGCTGAATAAGTTTGGCTTCTCTGCTGTTCTGGGCCTGGCAGTGGCTTCCTCCCTCCTCAGTGCTACAGCGTGTGTTTCCGTGTACGTCCGTCAGTGCTGAAATATTTTGGGGCGCGGCAGCCACCGTGCGATTCAGAGCAAGCTCTCTGAGCCTTAGTGCCAGTCACGGCTCGTCTGGTTGAAAAGCAGCTAGCCCATTTTCCACATGCGTGATGGGTCGGCCCTTTCCTCCCTCCCGTGCGTGTTCGTGTCCAGGATTTCACTTGGAGCCCCACTCAAGAAGTGTGATATTCCGGGAGGACGTGGGAGCCGTCTGCCTTTGGCACGATGGTGAGTAGCTTCTCTTTCCGGGGAAGCTTATGACTCTCAGACTTAATCCGATACCAGCCCCAAGAGCTCCGTGGGTTTATCTTTGCCCCCATTTTACAGATGAGCACACTGAGGCTCAGAGAGCTAACTTCGCGTGCCAAGGTCACGCATCTAGCGAGTGGGGAAACCTCACAGGGGAATCAGCTCAGCAGGGACATAGGCCCGGGGTGGGGGTGGGGGGGGGCCAGAGCTCCGGTCGCATCTGGGAAAGCATTCACACTCCAGAGAAGCTGCAATGCCCGTGGGCAAGAGATGGCACGAGGGAGGGGTTGAGGGACAGAGTCTGAGGTCCGCCGGGACTGGGTTTCTCTCTGTCAGCGGTGTGGCCTTTGGGACGTTGCCTAACTTCGCAGCTCCTCGGTTTCTTCATCTGTGCACTGCCTGTGCTTAGAGCACCGCTGAACTCCCAGGGATGGCGTACGGATGAAGCCGCCAGTGAACGCAGAATGTCATGCTGGGCACAGGGGACAGACATAAGTGCCTTAGAGCAAAAATAAAGCAGGGACGGGAGATACGGCAGGACGGTGAGGGCCGAGGGGGTGTCGGTGCCGAGCTGAGCCAGGAGGGGACCCCAGGGGAGGTGTGGGCACGATTCTGGGGACCCCAGGGGAGGTGTGGGCACGATTCTGGGGAGCAGGGAAGGTGTGGAACAGGAGGTGTGAGGCTGGAGCTCAGAGGGGTTGGTCGGAGAGACACAAGGTAGGGCCGGTGAAGGCGACAGGTGCGGGGGCCCTGAGCCGGGGAAGGTGCTGGGGAAGGCAGGAGGGGAAGACCCAAGGGATTTCCTCGTTTCTTCCTTTCTCTTAACGGTGTTTCTCATTCTTTTTTTTTTTTTTTTTAATTTCTTCCACGTTTATTCATTTTTTGAGAGACAGAGACAGTGCAAGCAGGGGAGGGGCAGAGAGAGCGAGGGAGACACAGAGTTCAGTGCAGGCTCCAGGCTCCGAGCTGTCCGCACAGAGCCCGACGCGGGGCTCGAACTCACGAGCTCTGAGATCGTGACCTGAGCCGCAGTCGGACGCTCAACCGACTGGGCCCCCCGGGCGCCCCACGGTGTCTCTCATTCTTCAAGACGCAGACAAGGAGGCCACACTCCGGGTTGTTTTAGTCTCTAGGTTATTTATTAAGGTTCTAGGGCACCGTTTTTTGTTTGTTTGTTTTTTTTTTAACCTGTTTGATGTCTCCTTCCTTTCTTTCCTTGGACATTGTATAGCTGCCCAGTATGGTAACCAGTAGCCACGTGGGGCTCTTTCAACTTAAAAATTAAATAAAATGAAAGAGTCAGGCCCTCAGCTGCAGCAGCCACACTTGGCGACCGTCCTGGATAGTGTAAGATCTAGAACGTTCCATCACCGTGGGACATTCTGTAGGACAGGCTGTTTAGACCCTGCAGCTGCAGCCTTTCCTGGGAGCTTTGTTAGAAATACAGAATCTCAGGGGCTCCCGGGGGGGACGGGGGGCTCAGTTGGTTAAGCGGCTGACCCTCGATCTCGGCTTAGGTGATGATCTCACCGTTTGTGAGATCGAGCCCTTGAGTCGGGCTCTGCGCTGACATTTCAGAGCCTGCTTGGGATTCTCTTTCTCCCACTCTCGCACGCTCTCTCTCTCTCTCTCAAAGGAAATGAATAAATAAATAAAAAGAAATAGAGAATCCCATCCCCCTCCCCTCTTCCCACCCCGTATCTGTTCAATCTCAATCTGCGTCTCAGCAAGAGCCCCAGGTTAGCTCCACTTGGAATCACCTGAAAGTTTTTGAAACGCGGATGCCCCCAGCCCCACCCCCACAGATGCTGGTGAGATTGGTCCAGGGCTGCCTCTGGACATGGGGGTTTTTAAAAAATTCCCAGGTGATTCTCAAGTTCAGCCAGGATTGGCAAAGTGTCCATCAGCTGGTTGAGGACTCTCAGAAGGCAGGGAGGCTGGTGGGGCAAGTCACTTACCCTCTCTGAGCCTCTGGGCCACAAGGTCCCCCTCCGTAAAAACCCGGGACCTCCTGGCAGGTGCCTCCCTCCCAGGGCTGTGAGGGGCAAATGATGTGACAGTTCCACGGGCTGAGTGGGGGGGGGGGGGGGGCGGCTGGGACACGGAGGGTAAGCACTCCAATTTCTGAAAATTGAAGTCAGCAGCCTGAGAGCTAACAGTCGGAGCGGAGGAAGCTAAGCTCTTTTTGTAATGGTTGTTAAAAGTTCAGTTAAAATTCACATAGCCTAAAACTGACCACTAACCAACCATTCTGCTGTGCACAGGTCAGTGCTGGTTAGCACGTCCGCAGAGTTGTGTGGCCGTCACCTCTGTCTCGTGCCAAGACGTTTTCACCTCCCAAAAGGAAACCCCGTCCTCATCACATCACTCCCCTGCCTTCCCCCGACCCCTGGCCATGGCTAGTCTGGTTCTGTCTCTTGGATTTAGCGATTCCGCTTTCGGAGTTTTTGCGGCCCCCTCCCCCGGACACCCAAGGGGGGTGCTGGGAGCACGTCCACGTCTTCCTGGCCCTGGTGTCGTTGCCACCCCCACCCGTGGCCCTCCCCTCCCCCCCCCCCCCGCCCCGGGCCTGCCGGCAGCCCAGGTGAATGCCAGCAGCAGGGCCCGTGTTCTGCTCTCCTGGGGCCGCCACCAATGAGAGGTTTCATCCCAGTTGGGTTTCTCCTAGTTAAATATTTCATAAAGAAGACCTACAACTTGTGACGCCGGGGAGCGTTTGATAGTGAAGTTAATGAGGGGGAGAGAGTCACAGGTGGCCCACGGGTCCCTGCCTGAATGCCGCCGTCCCCGTGTCCCCCAGCTGTGGCCTCCCTCTGTCTTTCGCACTGTGTCGGGCACAGAGCAGCCACTTGACAAATGTCTGTTCAAAGGGCGTGTGCGCGTGTGCAGAGGGGACGTGGAGGAGGAAAAGGAGGAGGGAGACGAGAGGCAGAGACTGGAAGAAGCAGGAGGAAGAATTGGAGGGATGGGGATGGTGCTGGGGGGGGAGGGGGGAGAAAGGGACCCAGGGGAGGGTGGTGGGGGGAGGGAGACAGGGACAATACAGAAGAGGGAGAATATTGTGTCTTGTATCTCCCCCCGCACCCCCCCCCCCCCCCGGCCCAGGGACCCTTGACAATGTTCTCCCTCTGTCTTCCCATTTTTCATTTCCTTCGTCTTGCTTTCAGACTCGTCTTCATCCATTTTCATTTCCTGTGTCCCGGTTACGTTTTCACTTTCTCTCTGGATGTTTGTCCCTTTTCTCTTTCTCTTCGTAAACCATCCCTTGGTTCCTGCATCTTATTGTTTCTTGTCAGTCTCTGGCTGAGAGAGAGAGAGAGAGAGAGAGAGAGAGAGAGAGCGCGCACGCACGCGTGTGCCTGTGTGTCTGAGACACAGGCACAGAACCCAGGGAAGAATGTAGGAACGTAGATGGACATTTTAAAGACCAGCCTTGGGGTGGGTGGCTCAGTCTGACTTCAGCTCAGGCCACGATCTCGAAGTTCGGGAGTTCGAGCCCCGCGTCAGGCTCGGCACTGATGCCTCGGAGCCTGCTCGGGATATTCTCTCTCTCTCTCTCTCTCTCTCTCTGCCCCTCCCCCCTCTCTAAATAAATAAATAAATAAATAAATAAATAAATAAATAAAGACCAACCACGAAGTGCCCCTCCGGAGCCAGAACCCCCGTCCCCTCGGAGCCCCCCCCGTTCTGCGTCACAAAGCGCCGGGGAGGATCCTATGGGAGTCGTTAGCTGGCTTTCCTTTGTGGTTTTACCGCCCAGGTGTGCAGCCCTAAGCAGCGTCCTTACGTGGTCTGTGGTTTTGAACTTTGCATAAATAAACTCACGCGATACGAACTGTCGTGCGTTTTGCTGCGCTGGCCGGCAGTTCCGTTTGTACGTTTCATCCTTGTCGCGCTCACTGGCGGACACGTGGGTTTGTATCCCTTCT